>NW_004524611.1:2251403-2273780 GCF_000260255.1 Octodon degus
GTGGAGCACCGGTCTTCATAGTGGAGCACCGGTCTTCATGGTGGAGCACTGGTCTTCATGGTGGAGCACCGGTCTTCATAGTCAGTGTAGAAGGAAGAGTGAGGCTTGAGGGACGCCACAGCTATTGCTCCTCTTCTGCCCTTCACTGTTTTCTGCCACCAGGAGCTACTGTCATTTGCTTTGGAACCAGTGGAGTATGAACTGAAATCTCTACAAACTGTGAGCTAAATAAACCCTCCCTTCCTTCATTTTGAGTGTTGGGTATTTGTCCCAGCAAGGAGTAAAAAGTAACTAAGACAGAATTTGGTACCAGGAGTGGGGTCATTGCTGTGGCTATACCTGACAATGTGGATTACAAGCTTTTGGGAATGGATTATGGGAAGAGAGAGGAAAGTTTCAGAGATGTTGCCTACAAGCAAAGCACTGAAACAGCTTTAGCTGTTCTGTTTGGGAGATTCTGGTCAGAACTCAGACCAGAATGCTGATAGGAAGCCTGATTATAAAGACCAGGCTGGGGATGTTTCTGCTGGGAAGAGGGACAGAATTGGTTGTAGGACTGTGGATAATTTGTGTTAAGGATTGGCAAAAAGTTTGTCTGCATTTTGTTCCTGTCCAGAGACTTTGCCTGAGACTGAGATTAGGCACAGTGGACTAGTCAAACTTGAAAAAGAAATTTCAAAGCAACCAAATATTGGGGTAGTGGCATGGTTGCTGTTGAGGGCTTTTCGCCATACTTATGTTAAGAATGAAGAGCAAAGAGCCCAAAAGGATGATTTAAAATGTGAGTTTGGCCAGAAAGGAAGCACCAAGAAAGCTGTGGTCTGTGAAGATAGAGCTGATAAGATCTCTGTTACTGAGAAGGAACAGGAGAGTAAAAAAGATGTGCTGAGGGCATCAAGGGAGGTGGAATGTTCTAGTCCTTTGCAGCCTCAAAATCACAAGGGTAAGGGACTTTGTTTTGAGGAGAAAGCCACAGAACCTCATGTTCCAGAATGGAAGTGGTAGTCACACCAGGTTCCAGAATAGTGGTGGTGGCCACACCAGATTACAGAATGGTACCAACATAGAGAATTTGTTTCTTAGAATCAGGGTCAGAGCACTCAGCAATCCAGGCACTCAACCCCTATAGCCACGAGAGAAGAAACCTTGGCTACTGTTCCAGCTGGCAGCAGCCCTTGGCATCATCCATGTGGTATTGATTGTAGGCGAAAAAATGCAGTTCTGAGATTAAAAAGGCTTTCTCCTAGATTTCAGAAGAAGTCCTGGGAGGCCAGGCAGTGTGCACCTCAGCGGGCAGTGTGTAAAGCTGTGAGTGAGAAGCCTATTCAGTGGAAACCTCAGAAGTTTGAAAAAGCTAGGAATGTGGATGGTCTAAGGAAAGCTGCAAAAGGGAGCAAAACAGGCCTGAGAGAAAAGCCATAGGAGCTACCAGCAGAAGTGCCATAGGGGAGGAGCCACGTAGGGCTTTTGGAGCTCACAACTCATTACAGGTTGCTTTGGATGATCCACAGAGAACTACAGGACTACTATTGTTTGCATCCTGCTGTATATACCTTTTGGAATAGCAATGTTTGTCTTGTGCCTTTGAATGTTGGAAGTTTTTCACTTTTCATTTGTAGAGGGGCTCACAGCTAAGAGTTTGCCTTAGATCTTGGAGGTTTGTGACTTAGACCTTTCAGTGTTGCTGAAACTGTTAGGACTTTGGCAACACTTATAGATAGACTAAAATGTCTTTTGCATAAATGGATGTGCATGAGTCTTTGGAGGGCCAGGGGCAACTTGTCATGGTTCCAATTTTATACAGTGTTCAAGTTTTAAAATGTTTAAGCATGTCTATGTACCTGGAAATTGGCTTAAAGAAGTATATGTCTAGTTTCCAAGTTGACAAGGGGTGGATTGTGGCATTTGACACATTAAGTCAACTTGGCTAAATAGGTTCTGGCAGCTCTAGGTTTGGGAGCCCTGCTCTGCTGGTGGGCAGGGCCCAAACTGGGGCCTGATTGGTTCCACCCTGGGGCACTATTGGGCCGGCACTGGGGTGTAATTGGTTCCACCCTAGAGGGCTAATACACACTGATGTGCAATTGTTTCCACCCTAGGTCCATGGGCCATCCCAGAGTGACCCAGAACAAAAAGTATATATAAAGGAGTTGAGAAAAGCTGCCCATTTCCTTGGAGCAGTCCCAGTCTTCAGAGGAGCTTGATCTTTGCAGCCACTCCACTTTGGAAGAGCACCAGTCTTCTCAGTGGAGCACTGATCTTCCCAGTGGAGTGCTGGTCTTCACAGTCAGCATAGAAGGAAGAGAGGCTTGATGGACGCCACAGCTGCTGCTCCTCCTCTGCTCTTCATTGTTTTCTGCTGCATGAACTGCTGTCATTTGTGTTGGAGCCAGCAGAATATAAGCTAAAACCTCCACAAACTGTGAGTTAAATAAACCTTTCTTTCCTTCATTTTGAGTGTTGGGTATTTGTCTCAGCAATGAGTAAAAAGAAACTAAGACATAGACTATGTTGTCCAGTATTTGGATTTTAGCCAACTTGATATGAGAAAAATGTTATCTTATTGCAGGGATATTCTCAGAATGTATAAGCTTAGCATACACATACAAAATTTCACCAGTCATGATTTTTCACAAGTAAGCATACAGGTATAATCAGCAATTAAAATAATTGGGAAATCTCTAGCAAAACAGGAGTCCTACAGATGTACTTCAACTATACCAAAGTAAACATTGTGTTAACTTCTGAAGTTCCAAATTTATTTTGCTTATATTTATACTATTAGTAGATGAAATAATAAGGATTATTCTATTCAAATTTTTGGTTGTGATGTTCTGTGAGTTTTTTATTTGTGGGATCATATAGTTAATTTATGTACAAAATCAAACATGAAAGAAACATAATTTAGTCATTTTTTAATACATAATACCACAATGTGCTTGGTGTTCATGTTTGTAAGGGTTACTTCTGTAAATCATCTCATGATTGTTCTCCAGTCCTACGTACACACCCACACAATTTTTATAGCTTACATTAAAATATATATCACTAGAGACACCAAGGTACAGAATTATATTACCCCAAAATAAAAAATAATTATAGATAAAAAAGTTAGAGATGATTCTGGTTTTTTAGTTGTGAAAAAAATGACTTAAAAATGATAACAGTGATAAAAGCAGCACACCCCCAGATAAAAACAGATTTGTGGATCAGTGGAACAGGTTAGGGGTTGTAGAAACAACCTCAGGCACTTTCAGGTATCTGATTTTTGGACAAAAAGACCCAAAAAAAGAAAAAAACTGTAGAGCAAATACAGCTTCTTTAAGAAATGGTCCTGCAAAGGATGCCCATGTATGTGCAGAAGCTTGAATACGTTCATCTCTCACGAGCACTGAACTAAAATCAAAATGGATCAGTGATCGGAGTGTTACAACTGAAGCACTTGACCTGCTGGAAGATGCGATACGTAAAAATCTTCCTAAACACTGTCACACAGAACATATTAGGAAGAACAAACAAGTGGGATGATACCAAACTAAAAACTTCTGTGCCACAAAAGAAACAACTGACAGAATGATGAGGCAACCTCTAGAATGGAGAAAATTTTTGCCAGCTATTCTCTGGATAGAGCACTAATATCTAGAATATGTAAAGAACTAAAAATGTTAGGCCTGCAAAACAAAAGATAAAATATAACATTGGGCAACTGAAATGCATAGACACTTATCAGAAAACAAGTACAAATGGCCAGAAAATATGAAAAAAAAAATTTAACATTTGTGGCTATTAGAAAAGTGCAAACTGAAACACTGAGATCCCATCTTACTCCAGAAGTAATAGCTGCCATTGAGAAATTAAATAATAACAAATGCCAGAAAGGCTGTGAAGAAAACAGAACTTTTCCATATCAGAGGTGGGAGTGTAAACTAGTACAATTAACATGAAATTAGTATGTATACTTTTCAAGTACTAAAACTAAAAATTCCAGCCAACCCAGGTGTTTTCCCTTCTGGGTAACTGAAGGAAATAAAGACATCCTATCACAGTGATCCATACCTAAGAGGGTTTCTAACAACACAATTCATAATAACTAAACCATAGAAAAGGCCTGTATGTCCAGAGTCAGAAGAATAAATAATATCTATTATTTCTCAATAACAGAGTACTACCATGCCATAAAGAGGCATACACTTGAGTCTTTTGTAGGAAAATAGATAAGACTAAAATGTCAGGTAGAATAAACATGATACATAAGCTTAAATATCAAGTGGTTTCTCTTTTACAAAAATACCAAGTATGGAAACCTCAAAGAGAAAAATGGAATCTGAAAGGTATTACAGAAACTAGTAAGAGGGAATGAACTTAGTCACAAGCAGGGAGTTATTCAGTTGAAGAGAAGGACAGGAGAGGAAACGGGGAAAGAGATTTACCTATGTATGCAAGCAGAATGGTTTGGACAACTGTACTGTGCATTTCTCCTGGCCTCTGGAAAGGAGCAGACAATGTTCAATTTGTTTTGTCTCCTTTTTTTCAACTGATTGTACCTTATTTCTTTCTTTTATTCTTTCCCCTCCCAGTTTTACATGCATGTACCTGGTAATATGAATAACTGGTTGGAAGACAACACTATGTATTACAACGAATACTGTGCAATTCATATTACTTTGTCAAGTGAAAATCTGTATTACTTGTAATTTTTCCTATTTTAATTCTAATTTGTACTCTCTTTAAATAATAAAAAAATACCAAAATTATAAGCAAATAGTGAAAAGAAAACAGGTGTTACGGTTTATGGCTGGCTGTCTCCCTGAAAGCCTTATGTGGCCATGGGGGACGTGGGCTTTGCAGGGACCGTTTAGTCTATTTGTGATGTGGTCAGTATCTAATGCTATACTTGGAGATATGGGTGCTCCACCCACCCTAGGGCAGGCAGCCTGCACGCAGCATAAGGAAGGAAAAGAGGCTTGCTCCTGCCCTCCTGCTGTGGCTGAATTTGCTGTATTCCACTGCCGTGAATGATCACTCCTCTTCCATACCACCCTTTCCTGGAGCTAGCTGACTTGGACTGAAACCTCTACATGTATGAGCTAAGTGAGTCTTCTTTCTGGACCATGTGGTTCAAGAATCTTTGGAATGGCTTCTGCGAACTGCTCGGAAGGCTTCAGAGATGTCACCTGAAAGAGAAGAGCTGGAAGACTTCAAGCTGTTCTACACGAGAGAGTCTGGCCAGAGCTCAGAAGACCACAAAACCAGTTAAGACCAGGCTTGAAAATTCCTGCTGAGAAAGACTGCGTTGGCAGCTGGACTTCACAAAACACGCGTTATGCTTGGAGAGAAGTTTATATACATTTTCTCATGTCAAGACACTGCCTAAGACTGAATTTAAGGGTGGCAGATTTATTAATCTAACAGAATAAATTTTAAGGCAGTGCAATGTTAAGGTGGTTGCATGGCTATTGTGGGGGGAATTTAGCCAAATCTATGTTGAGAGTCAAGAGCAAGAGTCTCACTAGAATGATTTAAAAATTGAGTTTGCCCAGATGGGAAGTTCCAGTAAAGCTGTGGATTGCAAAGATTGAGCAGAGGAGATTTTGTTGGCTTAGAAAGAACAGGAGAATAGAAAGGATGGCCTGTGGGCATCAAGTTTCCACCCTTTGCAGCCTCAAAATTGCAACAGCAAAAAATTTGCTTTGAGGTGAAAGTCCCAGAGCACCATGTTCCAGAATGGTGACAGCACAGAGAATTTGCTTCTCAGAATCAGATTGGGTGCTCAGCGATCTGAGTACTTGACCCCTACAACCAAGAGAAAGGAAAGCCCGGGTAGTGCTCCATGTGACAGCAGATGTTGGCGTCATACATGTCGTGGTGGCTTTAGGTACATGCAGCATGTAAGAGTTATGGGGTTAAGAAGGCTTCCATCTCAGTTTCTGAAGGCCTGGGAGCCCAAGCAGTGTGTCCCTGAGAGGACAGTCTGTGAAACTGTGAATGTGAAGCCAAAGGTGCAGTGGAGACCCCAGAAGTTTAGAGAATACAGAAACATGGATTGCCTGAGAAGAACTGCAAAGAGGGAGCAGAGAAAGCCTGAGACAGAAGACATGGGAGCCACTACCCCTGGCAGTGCCACACGGGAGGGCCAACCAAATGCTTTTGAGCTCAGAACTTGCCACAGATTGCCAGGGATGCTGCACACAGAACTACAGCACTTAATGTTCGCCCTGGTGGATTTGGATTTGCTTTGGCTCCAATCCTTTTTGTCTCCTTGCTTGTAACTTTGGGAATGGAAATGATTATCTTGGACCATTGAGTATTGGAAGTGTTTCACTTTTCATTTGCACCCCTAAGAGTTTGCCTGACATGTTGGAGGAGACTTGGGAATTGGACCAGCAATGCTGAAAGTGTTAGGACTTCAGCAACTGTTAGAGATAGAATAAATGCCTTTTGGGCTGGCCAGATAGGTCTACAGACTAAAGCACATCCTTAGGCAGATGCAGGGACCAGGTTTCAATCCCCTGTGTGCCATGCTGGCCCCACCCCTAGGGCATACTGAGAGGATGACTGAGACTGGGAGTGGTGGCGTGCACCTGTAATCCCACCACTTGAGAGGCTGAACACAGGAGAATCACTACAAGTCTGATCTGTGTAGTGACACCCTGTAGACACTGTACTAAATACATAAAAAAAAAATAAATGCCTCTTGTAAAAGGACACACACAAGCACCTTTGGGGGGCCGAGGAAAATGTTATGGTTTTTGTCTGGCTGTCCTCTCAGAGCCTCATGTGGTCAGGGGAAGGGGCTTTGTGGAGGCCATTGAATCTAGAGTTTGTGTTTGGTTCATTGTCTGGCTCTGGGATTGGGATGTGTGTGCCACCCCTGCCCACCTACAATATGAGGTAGGCAGAAAGGATTGCTTTTACCCCTGTTCCTCTTGTTGATCTCGTTGCCTTCCTACTGCCATGGGATGTTGCCCTTCCCATGCCTGAAGCTAGCTGGCTCTGGACTGACACATCTACAAAAGCCACTAAATCAGCCTTCATTTCCTTAACTCTGTGTGTTAGGTAGTTTGTCTCTGCAAGGGCACAATGAACCAGTCCCAAACTCTAGACACGGCCACCTCCAGAACAGTTCCTCGGACTGCATGAGCTTTGGGGCACATCCAGACACCAACTATGAAGCATCTTAGACAAGAGACAATGGAAAATAGGTGACAGGCTTTCTGCAAAAGAGAAGGAACCTGAGAGATGGGAAGGGCAGAAAGAAAGGGATGAAACTAGAATTTAGAAATTTTGAGTATGGGAATGAACCCCCACGAGGAACACAATAATAATGCCCTGCAAATATCAACTAATAATAACTAAAACCTGGAGAAGCTACAATTACAAAGTAAACAGAGGAAAGACCAGTAAAATGTCTGAAAGTAGAAAGCTTAATTGGAAAATTGGCACATATATAATAAAATTATAGTGTTGAAAAAATATCTTAATCCTCTTTAAGAATCCAATTGACGGGCTCTTTCCAGGCTGCACAAAAGTAATATGATAGAAGTGGAACACGGGCCAATCAAAAATATCCAGTCTAAAGCACAGAGACTAAGGAGTTAAATAAATAAAAGCATAAATTTCATTGTACACCAATCTGACTCAGAAAAATGTCTCCCATTAATACTTCAACTAAATTTTTACCTTAATTTCAGTGACAAGTAGTGAAAAAAGAGAGAAATGAGAGGATAAAATATTAGGAAAAAATACTTCTTATATTTTAGATAACATGACTGAATATATAGAAAATCCAAAACGATCCACAAGCTATAAGGTTTATAAATAAACTCAGTAGAATTGCTGGAGAAAATGTCAACATAAAATCATTATTAATATTTTGAAATATTTAAAAATATAACAGTAGCAGAAAATCTTGAATACTTACACATCCACGTTGTAAATTAATACACTCTCAACTTGTACCCTGACAGCTATGAATGTAACACAGAGATTAAACAAGAAACAAATAAATGGATGAGTGTAACATCTTCTCTTGGAAAACACAGAAACTTAATATATCATGTACTGAAAGTTTTTGTTGTGGTAGAAGAATTAGCATAAATTTTATCATCTTAATCGTCTTAATGAGTATAATTCAGTAGTGTTGTATAAACTCACATGTTGTAAATCAGAGTCCCAGAGATTTTCATCTTGCAGATTTGAATCCTTTCATGGGATGATCCAGTATTTGTCTACTTACGATTAGGTAATTGCTAATTGCACGGTGTCCTCCGAGTTCTTCGTGCTGTAGCAGATGGCAGAATGGTCTTCCTTTCTGAGGTGGGATGTTTCCCACTGTGTGACATCCCATCTTGTTGCTGCCCTTCCCAGTTGGCAGACACGGAGTCATCTACCTTTCCGGGTTATGACATACCCTGGTGTGAGCCAGGGTATGAAAATCTCTCTGAGGGCGACAGTTCAGCTCTTCAGTGCCCATGGCTTCAATTCTGTTAGACGCACACTGCAGTGAGCCTGCAGGGTCACTTGGTGTCGATTTGTAACTTCCCAAGGAAGCTCCATTCGGCTTTCTATACTGGCTGCACCATTTTACAACCCTACCCTAACGGCTTCACTTTCTCCCCGCTCTGGCAACACCGTCATTTTCTGTCCCCCACTCTCAGCAGCTGCCCTAGGGAGGCAACAGCACAGGTTTTAAAGTTAGAGCATTTAAGATGGTGCAATATGGGCAGAAAGGCAAGAGGCAAGTTAGGAAAGCATTGATCAGCACCATACATGAGCATGGCCGGGGCAGCATGGTGACACGATGGCAAACGGCGCTCTTGAAATTATGTCTGGCCAATTGACTAATTACAGGGAAAGAAAATGATGATCGATTCAGTCCCCACCCCACACACAGTTCCTTCCAGGTGGATAGCAGGTGTAAGTGTGGAATACTTAGAAAGCATAAAAAGAGATTTTACAAATGGCTTATGAAAGCACTTTATAGTAATGATAATGCTTTATGTTAATGATAGGAACTTTTTACATTTTATGGACACACAAATTTTGTGCATTCTCATAAAATGTTAAGACTATATACCTTAAATCTTGGTACAATACTTTCAAACATGTACCAAAAAATGGGCAAGTGGGTGGAGTAGATGCTTGAACAACGTCTGTGCCTTCAACGGTGGTGGTTGTTAGAGAAATAGAACTAATAACTACAGTGTGCTCCTACTCAGACGCATTGTACCAAAATTGGAAAAATGGAAAAGTGATGAGGGATAGCAACCAGGTTCTGGCACGGAGGAACTTGGTGTTGGCAGCTGGTGGGGTCTGTTCTCATATCGGCACTTTACCCAAACTTGAGAATGTTTATGACTGTAACACTCCAAGCCTACTTGCAGAAGCAAGGGAAACGCAACAAGACAACAGGCTATGGAAAGCCCAAACCAAAACGTACAGGATATGGCTCATACAATCGTATGGGACTGGGCATGCTGCAGCGTGCTTATGAGCCAAGCAACTGGCCAGACTGAGGCAGGAGGACTGAAGGCTGAAGCCCAGCCCGGGCAACTTAGCTCCTGTCTCAAGTAAAAAGTAAAAAGGGTTGAGATGGAGCTTAGTGCAAGGGCTCTGGGTTCAGTCCCCAGTAGTGGAAGGAAAGACAGACAGACAGAAAGAAAGAGAGAGAGACAAAAGGAAGAAAGAAAGAAAGAAAGAAAGAAAGAAAGAAAGAAAGAAAGAAAGAAAGAAAGAAAGAAAGAAAAGTAAAAGAAAAAAAACAAAAAAAAAATTGGCAAAAAAGAAAGAGTACCACCTGGTCACCGCCGTGAGGCTCCACCCCTTAGAGCGCCCCCACCTGGGCGCCTTCACGCTGGGAACCACAACCCAGCGCATGAACCTTTGGAAGACACGGTGCAGACACAACAGATGGGTTTTATGAAAATAATAATTGGATCCGACTTGGCAATAAATTGTAGCTCAGACACATTTTATTCTCTCTGGGTAATTTTTATGTGTCTTCAATCATGAGATACTTCTGTTCATTTGTATTTTACTTGAATAGTAAAAAAAGTTAAGTAGGATAAAACAGTCATTTTGTAAGTTCTCCCCAGTAGCCAGCTGTTTCTAATAATACAGAATTAACTGGGAGAGTTCAGATTGCACGTCTTCGTCTTCGTTTGGGAATGATTTTCTGCGATGTTCAGCTCGCAGTAATCCATTGCTTTAGTCACGCTTCCTGCACTGCAGCAAGCTGCTGAGCTAAATCAACCTCAGAAAGGGGGAGGTCCCGAGCTCGAGGCCAGGTACCAATAAATGAATGAATGAATGAATGCATGCATGGAAAATGAAAAGGGGGAAGGTTCGTCGTGCATCGTGGTGTCAGTCCCCCGTGCCCTGGCCCTCTTGCTTTGGGCGGCGCTGCCACATAGCGAGTGCGGCGGAGGACGTCAGACTCGTAGTGATCCGCCTATTTACAGCCTCCCAAACGCTGGGATTACAGGTGCGTGCCACCATGCCCAGGCTCAGAGAGTCCAAGGGAGCGAGGCGCAGGAGTCGCGGCATCTGACTGGAGGCTGTGCCCGTCCCCCGCCCGCCTTCCGGTGGGCCGGGTCCTGCTCGACCACGCAGCGCACGGGAGCCTGAACCCCCTCACCGCTGAGCCTCTGTGGACCCCAGATCCAACCGTGGCATTCGCGAGCGGGTCCGCCAGGACTTTGCTGTCGGTGTCACATCAAAGGGCTCTATAGACGCTGTGGGCAGGGGGGAAAAGGTGAGCCCAGGTCCTGGAGCCTGCACAGGGAGAGTGGCATCGAAGTGGGGCTAAGGGGGCGTGGTGGGGAGGGGGCCGCGCGCTCCCTGCGTCCGCACAGGCTTATCTTCTGCTCAGCCCACACCTCTAGGACGAGGCCTCTGCTGCGCGACCCCATTGCTCCTCCCGCTGTACAAGGACCTTTCTCGTACTGTTAATATTTCAATTTCTATGTGCTCCACTATCACATTCTCAAAGGAAATTCTGGGGAAAACACTCTTCCTGACAGCTGAAATTTTACCAACTTAAAAAGGTATGTTTCAGGGCTGGCCAGATAGCTCAGTGGACTAAGGCACCTGCTTCGGTAGGCGCAGCGACTGGGGTTCGGTCCCCAGCGTGTCCTGCCGGCCCCATCCCCGGAGCGTGCTGAGATGGCGAATGACACTGGGCTTGCAGGTGTGCGCCTGTAATCCCAGCGCTTGGGAGGCTGAAAACAGGAGGATCACTACGAGTCCGATCTGTGTAGTGAGACCCTATAGACCCTGTGCTAATTACATTAAAAAGATTTATTTCAGCATTGAAAATGTGTATGCTGAATTTCCATTTTTTCTTCTTTTTTGTATTTTAGGGAGGGGTCTACAGGTCGACAGGGTGTTCAGGGTCTCACTACTAGAACAGACTCGTAGTGATCCACCTATTTACAGACTCCCAAATGCTGGGATTACAGGTGCGTGCCACCACGCCCAGGCTCAGCCGTCATGTCAGTGTACCCCTGGGGCAGGGCCGGCATGACAGGCCTGAGGGTCAAACCCCCAGCCCCTGAGCCTGCTTGCACGTGCTTTAATCCGCTGAGCTATTTGACTGCCCCTGAATTTCCTATAGATATCATTACCAGGAAAAATTAAAAATTTTCCATTCTCTCATGAGGAAGAAAAACCAGTGAAAGTGTGAAATGTAGAGATACAATATAGATTTCAAGATTTCATTCACACATATTAAAGTTCTAGTTAAATATAAAGTGTATTTCATGAAGAATATTACTTTGAAATACATTGTTAAACTTAATTTGTGTTAAATCTCATAAAATGCCAAAACTGGCATTTAGGATATACTTCAAATGGTAAATATGACACAGTATAAACTGATGAATCATACATTCATTTATTTAAAAGGATCATATATTATTAAGCTTTATTAAAGTTAAGAACATTTTTGAGAAAATCAAATTTATTTTCTATTTAATGGAAAATAGATTTTCCAAAGAGGTGAAAGAATCTGAAGAAAACATTTTTTGTAACTTGCTGAGAATACTCAACATGGCTGGGCAGCTTTCCTGCCACGGGATGCCGTGCCTGACACCCATAACTTGGATGGGGAGAGGCACCCTTTGACTGGGTGGCATCAGTGGACCCAGCTCATGGTCAGCTCCTCCAGGGCAGAAGCCTCATGGTGGACGGGAGTCTTGGGGCTGAGCTGCTTCATTCATGGGGACTGAGCAGCAGAACAGGGACAGTGCCAGAAAAAGGGGAGGGCGGGTCCAGACAGACCCCTAGGTCACAGCCCCATGACCCGTGCAAACAGAGAGACCCGTGCTGTACCAACCACCAACACAAATCGCTCTCACCACCTGCCTGTCAGCTGCATGAGCCAGCTGACATCACGGCGACTGAGTGGAGCTTGCGTCTGGAGAGAAGCTGGAGAGAGCGAGACACTGGTGGAAAGCGAAGTGGACACGGCCAATGGCTGGATGCAGAGCCGAGCCTGTGGGCTCCCCTGCTGTGCTTCCTCCCAAACACATGCAATTGCGGTGTCAGGCATGTAACAGACGCTCAGTAAATTGCTGCTTGACTGGCCGAATGAGAAAACGATGGACAGTTCATGGTAATCTCATTTCAGCGTATGGATCTGGAGCAGTGGACGAGTAGCCAGGACCACTGACGTGCGTCACACCCTATTCCTTCCTCTCCGGCTGTTCTGAAATCCCCTCACATCTGCAGGTTTTTACGGAATTCCCAAACCCCAGACAGAACATTTTTAAGACTGATCATTTTCTCCAATGTTTTCTCATCTGTTCTTCAGTTCCATCAAACGTTATGTCAGTCAAGTTTATCTTCATGCCATTTTTGTTATAAAGCACATTTTCTTTTTTGTTTTTCTTCTGTAGTTTATGATTTAAACAACAGGCTTCAAGCGTTTACCTCACATGACTCTTTAACTTCTAAGGGTCTGCCTTCCCTTTCACAAACCCCTGCAATGAAATATGATAGATACACGAATGAGAATAAAGGCAGGCACCTCATATGAAAGAGCACGTGGTGTCAGGAGACAAGATGTCCCTCAGCCCTCACTGATAACTATGCCAGAAGTTGAGCAGCAGCAGGTCAGGTTGTGTGGAACTAATAACCCAGGGGGAGAGCTCAGGTTTGCGGGAGGCTGTATCACATGTGTCCTTCAGAACATAGAGATCCATTCAATGTGTGGTGGTTCCCATTTTCATTTGAAGGGAGAGTTGTTCTGTTCTGGGGACCAAAGGAGATTTTCAAAAGGGAAGTCCCTCAGTTAAAGCATGCTTGTGTAAGACATCAGTGACAACAGCAGGCAGCAAGGAGCAAAGCAGAGAGCACCAGAGCTCAAGAGTTCAACAGCAAGAGCCCCCCGAGTCTTTATCGTATAATTCATAAACGGGTTTCTGTCTCCTGCCTACATTCTTACGTAGTGTCATAACATGTACTAAGTTATGGTTACACAACTGTATCCCAGTGTGCACCTGCGCCACACAACTGGGTCATGTCCTCAGGTGTCCTCACATGGGCCTGAGCTTTGAAGCAGTCTGAGTGGTTCCCCACATCCCACCCCTTCAAGTGTTGGGGTGTGTAAATGTGACATTCTACACGTAATAGGGCATAAGTACCTCGTTCTGTGGTGGTTTTGTGAAACCACTTTTTCCACCTGAACAGTTTCATCCACAAGTGACATCGAAGTTTGGTGGGTAACATTCACGCATGGGCCATAGGTTGAGCAGGAGCGTCCACCCAGAGGGCTAGTTTATGGTTCTTGCCTTTGGTCAGATGCTTTACCATGCCGATGTCCTACGTGACAAAGCTACACATGGTCAGCTTCGTGGTCGTGCTCTCAGGATAGGGCTGCACCCCACAAGGGGCAGTGCCCCACTTCTCGTTCCTGAGCTGCCTGAGCCAGCCACCAGAGCATCAGGCCCCTGAAGGCAGCGCAGCTGTCTGTGCACACGCGCAGGGCCTTCTGAAAGCATCGCAAGCAATCACACTGCCTGCAGCTCTGCCCGTTGCCTTCACCCGACTGCTGCAGTTCCGAAGCAGGGCAATTCCATAGCGGGCTGCATAGCAGCTGCTGTGCATTGCAGGTTGGGTCACGGCTGGACCTATCGGCGTACCTGGCACTGGCCAGAGGCCCCTCTTTCCCTGTTGTACAGGGACTGGGGTCATGTCCTGTAGTCCACCCTCCTGGATGGTTTCCTGGGCTGTGTACATCATGGGTCCCCTACCACTGCCAGTTTCCCGGCCACTGGACCCGCTGAGAGAGATCTGCTGTTGAATGAACATCCCCCAAGACATGAGAGTGAGGCCTGTGCCGCTGCACTCCTGGGACTGACGTGCACACCCATGCCTGCCCTCTGTAGGGCACGCTGTCTACACGTCCAGCCGTTGCCCTGTGATGTTCTCAATCAGGGATGTCACCTCTCTGCTCCTTACACAACTGTGACTGAAGCCCAACAGGGTGCTTCCGCTTCCCCTGTTTTTGCGACAGGCCCCAGCCAAGTCCATTGTCATCTATGCTGAAGGATAAATGGCAGATCAGGGTCAGTGACACACAGGGCTCGCAGCTGTGACAGCCTTCTGTGAGTCCCAACAAGCAGCTTCCACGGCATCTGTCCAGCCCCTGTTGTGCCCATTTTGGTCATCTGGTGTCAAGGGCAGAGCAGGGTAGCTAGGTGAGGTACACCTGCCAAAAGCCAAGCAAGCCACACATTCCTGTAGTTGGTGTACTCTCGTGGGTCTGTCATCACTTGACCATACGACACCCAAGAATTTGACAGTCAAGCCAGCTCCGTGGACCGCATCTTCGTTCATGGTCTACCCTATGTCTGCAAAACTTCCTTCAGACTACACAGAGGCTTTCAAATCTGCAGGATAATCAGAGCGTGGCCCAGTAACAGTACAATGAAACAGTGACACAGAATGTGGCCTGGGCCGAGTGGCGAAGTCCTGGGCCACTGCATCAGAACATAAGTTGGGCTCTGCACGATCCTTTGGCTACCCTCTTGGGTGAAGGCAAATTGGTCCTGCCTGCCAGCATCAGGATGACACTTCACAGTCACTCACCACAACCTGCGTGGCTTCTGAGTGGGACGTAGGAAACTGGCTTTGGGCAAGGGGTCTCACACCTGCTTGCTCCAATTTCAAGAGTGTTTGTCCCATTTCCTTGTGTCCTCAAGTAGCTGGCCCTGCTTCCAGTGCATAATCAACATGATCCGTAGGAGAGTCAGCAGTGTGTGATGTAAATGGCCTCAGAATACAGCGTTTACTGTGCAAATTCACAGCCAGAGTTCTCCTCTTGTGGCTTTAAGCTGAGCACCAGTCAGCATCTCCACCCTCAGTAGGCATTCAGCAACCAGGAAGACAAGCATCATGCATGAGTGGGGGCAAGAGCCCAATAGCCAAAGTCAGCTGGGCCCTCCAGACCGTGATGTAGCAACCTTCATAGCCTTCTGTGCCTACAGTAGGGTCTGAACGTGGTCTGAGTCGCCATATATTGGCAACGATTCAGCCCCGCTTTACTAGCATTGTACTACTAACTTTTATTTACCAGCAAACAGTCAATTGTACATGTGGCCTCTGGTTTCCTGGGACTCCCCAAAACCTAGGTACCTTGGGGTGCCTCCTAATCTAGATAAAAGGAGGCCAGAGTCTCTTCTTCATACTTCACAAGGGCTCTTTGCCCTCTTCAGCCAGTACTGCTGCGGCCTCCACAGAGTCAGCAACACATCCGAAGGCTGCGCACGTAGCTTGCCTGTCACTAGGACGGCAGCCAGCTGGTCCATCCAGCTCTGGTGTCCACTGACCTTCACTGGAGCTGCAGCCTGCCCTTGGGGCTGGCCCTGCTCACCTGGAGACCCTCTCCTTTATCTCCTTGGATGGTGCAGGTGTTACTGATCTCACTGTACCTTGCACTTCACTTCCACGCCTCCTAGCCTGACCAAGGTGTCCACACCAACAAGGACTGGGTGGTCTATAAAGGGGGCTGGAAGGGCTGCCACTGATCTGAATGTGCCAGCGGCCTGCTTGCCAGGATTGTGTCCTTTGTGCCTGCCGTCGGCAGCTCCTCATCTGGGCTGGTACTGAAGTGCAGACATCACCGGCCGCATGCCCATGTAATGAAGCAGGGGTATCAAGTTTAGGAAGTGTCCTGCTTGGGCAGGTCACCTGGATTCATTCAAATCAGGCAAGCCACTCCCATCAACCAATTTATTAGCTATGATTACCTGCTTCTGGGGCTCCCTTTCCACATCCTACAGAAGTTGTCTCAAAGCGGGGGTGCTGGCTATGCCGGCTACTTGGGACATCTCTGTGGATCCAACTGCCTGTTAGCACCCCATCTTCCCAGAGCCGGAGCTGCCAGGCAGACACCGTTGCACCTACCTTGTGCCTTAATTCTTTGCCAGCTCCTGCAGCTCCACGGCTCTACGGTTCCTGTATCTTATGTGCCAGGTGGAGGTAGGTGGCCTTTTTACTTCCAATCCCTGGACTAGGGGTTTCTCTAGTTTCGCTTTTTGATGGACAGAAGGTCTAGCATGCAAAACCAGGCAATCTTTCCAGACTTGAGGCCGATACTTCTGGAAACATTTCTGGAGGAGACAGTGCTTCCTAGGCCTCACAACATGAGCTTTGCAGCAGCCAGATTTTGTGCAAGGCCCTTCCTTCTGCTGCAGCTGGTCTACTTGCCAGACAAGGCCATCCACCTCCTGATCTAGACCAGAGAAGAGAGCCAACAACATCCAAGGCGCCCACGCAGTATTTCATGGTGACAGGGTATTTGTCTGTCTACTGCTTCCAGAGCTTGAAAGTCATTCCTGGACTCCAAATGGATGGTTTCCCAACTCCCAGATCCTTCCAAGTTTTTAAGAAAGCGGCTCCCAGTAGCTATGGTGAGGCTGGGTTCCCTTGTCAGCAATTCCCATGGCTCTACCTTGCCTTGGGGTACTGTTTCCACAGCCTCCAAGGGACAACTCACCTCAGTGATCTGCTGAGTACACCAGTTGTAAGCCCACCCAGGGAGGCTGAGGGAGGTTTTTCAGGGGTGAGGTCCCATGGTTAGAGAACACACACGTGCAAGACTTCAGCAACAACAGCAGGCAGCAGAGAGCAGAGTAGAGAGTGGCAGAGCTCAAGAGAGCAGGAGAGCCACTTGAGTCTTTGTTGTATAATTCTTATACAGATTGTTATCACATGTTTACATTCTTACGTAGTACCATAGTGCTGGTCTTACACCATGCATGTGTGTTTACATGGGCTAAGCCAAGGCTATGTAACTGTACTCAACTGTGCACCTGTGCAAAACAAGTAGGGTCACATTCTCAGGTGTTCTTAGATGTGCCTGAGCTTTGAAACAGTCTGAGTGGTTCCCTACAGGGAGGAGTCAAAATTGCAAGTCTGTGTATGGCTAGCAGTACTGTTGTAGTTAGGGTTTTCAAAGGAATAGATGTAATAGAGTACACATAATTTATATAATTATTTTATACTATTCATCCAAACAGTCCAATGCAGAAGAGTGTCAGAAATCTGTTTATGCACTAAACACTGAAAGGATCCAGCTGAGAGACTGCATAGAGCCCGCTACAATGTCTCATGCAAGGCTTTATCAAGGATCAGCACGGGAAAGGCCCAAAGGGCAGTGGTACAAGCTAGAAGGTGAAGGATCTGTGCCAACAGCCTGGGGGATCTGCTGAGAAAGTCATGCCCAAGGTAAGGACCAGAGCTCCCCTAAATAACCACAACCATTCTCAGTGACAACAAGGATGCAAGCTCCCTCTGTTGAGAACAGCTGAGTTCATATCAGCAGAACTAGTGTGACAAGCTTCCTCAGGAGAATCAGTACACAGCATCTTCCCCTCCAGTTCTGCTTTTACAATGTTGACAAAAATCCTCAGGTGGGCCTTCCATACCCAGCACCATCTTGATTCAGTTCAGCACTTAATCCACCACACATACCATGTGTTACATGCTACCAAAGAAATATAAGAAACGTGCTACTGGGGAGTGATGTAGAAAATGTCTACGTGGATTGCTTGTTCTCCTGGCACCTCTGCGTACTGATGATGCACTGACTGCGATACTATAGGTTGGACCCAGCAGCAGTTGAACTGAGCTACACACAGCATTGTTTTGTAGTTTCTTTTGAGACAGGGCATGTTCAGTTCACTAAGTTGTGCAAGATGGACTGGAATTGGGAGTCCTCCAGCCTCCTTATCCCAGAGGTCTGGATTACAGGAATGTGAAGTCACTCCTCCTTCTATACCATAATTGCAAGTGTCACTGTATTGGGAAGGAACACAAAGACCTTCTGCCGCTTTTTCCTCTCAAGAGTAAAGTGCCGACTTCATTGCAGAAAACCCATCCTCTGTGAGAGGGGAGGCCCACATGGCACCTCACCACGTCTGTCAGCTTTCCTGCTGTTGGGACAAAATGCCCAGCACCCACAGAGTAAGGCAGGAGAGATGACTGAATTTGTGTCATGATCAGGGGATTCGGCTCATACATAGCCTGCTACTTCCAGAAGGAACGCATGGTGGGAGAGCCTGGCAGAGGAAAGTGGCTAATGTTATGGCACCAGGAAGGAGAGCGAGAGGAGGAGCCAGGGAGAAGAGCGCACTTCCAGGCCATGCTGCAGTGACCACCTCCAAACAGCCCCGCCTCCTAATAGCGCGTGCCGTCATGGACTGGATCATGGGTGAATTCACCGATCGCATAGCACCCCACTATCCAATCACACATGAGCTTATCGGGAGAATTGTGTTCTTGGTTAAACTGTAACCGTAGTGATTGATATTGTGACAATTTGAGAAGTTTAGAAGTTTAATTATGTGACTCAGCAGGGAGTCAGGCTCCTGGTTATAAGCATCTTCATCCTATGCCAGAGGAGGACACAGACGTTGTGTGAAGTCTACACCCCCACCACAGGGCAGCCTGCTGATAATATAAAGGAAAGGAGAGATAGCCATTTCTTCTTCTCCCTTTTCTCTTGGCTGTTTTCTGCTTCCCTCTGCCACGTGCCAGTCTTCCTTGAAGCCAGCCAAGGATGGACTGAAATACCCACAAACTGTGAGCTAAATAAACCTTTCCTTCCTTAATTTTGATTGTTGGGTATTTTGTCACAGTAATGAGAGAAGGGTAACTGAGACAGTAACACAGCCCTGTCTCATGTTTTGTTCTAAAAATATATCATGTTCTGATTGACAAATTTAGAGACATTCAAGTAGGTGTACTTGAATTAGTGCTTGTCTCAGTTATCCCTCTCTCATTGCTGGGACGAAATAACCAACACCCAAAATTAAGGAAGCAAAGGCTTACTTAGCTTATAGTTGGTGGATGCTTCAGTCCATAATCCGCTGGCTCCAAGGGATAGGGGCAAGCAGCAGAGGGCAGCAGTTCATGGTGACAGAAAACAGCAGAACAGCCAGAGCAGAAAAGGAGGAGCAGCAGCAACAGTGCAGGAGTGGCAGTGTTAGAGAGCAAGCCTCTCTCCCTTCCTTTGATTGCGTTCAGGCTATCTGGGGGTGTATCGCTTACACCCATAATCCCAGCAGCACTCACCCATACTCCCAGCATTGGATCATGAATTAATCTCCAACTCTAGAAGCCACCCCAGTGACTGACTGCATGACACTTTTGGGGAACAACTAGAGGCAAACCGTAGGCATGCCTCATTCTTCTCCAGAAAGTATTCAAGCGAGTAGGAGGATAATCGTTCCTATTTCTGCTATGCTGAGTGGGGCAACGGTGCCACGTCTGTTGAGATGCACACTCTTGTCCGTTGGTCCATTTGCTTCCACGCTAACCACGCTGGGCCCTGTTCAATTATCTAGCTTATAATTAGTC
Source organism: Octodon degus (assembly GCF_000260255.1). Taxonomy (NCBI): domain Eukaryota; kingdom Metazoa; phylum Chordata; class Mammalia; order Rodentia; family Octodontidae; genus Octodon; species Octodon degus. The sequence goes on from NW_004524611.1 coordinate 2,271,267, forward strand.
TTACTTTTCCAGCTTACAGATCATTCAATAGGTAAAGAGAAATCATATTTATTGGATGTCTTCGGCACTGGACAAAAGGAAAAGCAGGGAGCAAGTGCTGGTGGCTCATTCCATAATCCCCACATTCTGGGAAAGTGAAGCTGGAGCATCTCAAATTGGAGCTCAGTCTAGGTAATTTAGTGATTTAACAAGGCATGGCTGGGGCTGGTGAGATGGCTCAGTGGTCTAAAGCACCTACTTAGAACAAGCTTACCAAAGCACAGAGACCGCGGTTCAATCCCCCAGCACCACATGCCAGCCAGCCCTGCCCCCTGGTGGGCTGAGCTGGCCACACACACACACACACACACTAAAAAAAAAAAAAAAAAAAAAAAAACAAAAAACAAGGCATGGCATCAAAGAAACATGAGAACAGGGTTGAGAAGTAACTTAGTGCAAAGGCCCTGGGTTCAACCCACAGAATGTTGGGGCAACAAACAAGCCCAGCCCCAAATTTTGGATCTGCAACAGAGCCACCTGCACGGCCCCTGGGGCAGGAATCTTGTGCTTCACCTGATAACTTGGGGTGGGGGTGGGGTGGGAGAGGGAGAGGGAGGGAGAGGGAGGGAGAGACTGAGAGAGTCTCACTGCCCAAGGTAATGTTCTTCTATGAGCTCCACCATAGCAGAAGATGCCCCTCCCCCTCTGGCCAGTATACGTCAGTTGGTCAGTTGCCTAGGTAATGGTTCCCATCACAGTTCTGGTTACCTGTATTTCTTAGAAATGGCTGGTCACTGCAGTGCATAGCTGGGCACTATGATGTACTTGGCAAGAACCAATCCCCATTGACAAGCCATTCTGCCTCTGTACTTCCTGCTTGCTTATCCGATATAAGTCTCAGACCACTAGAGCTCAGGGCCCCATATTTTGAGAGTGATTCCAGTCAGTGTCCATCGATGTAAGATAAATCTGCCTCCAATCCTAGGTGTCATTTTGTCGTTTCTGTTTCCTATTTCAGCTCCTTGTGGCAAGTGAGTCTAAGTGATCTATGTCTTGTCTCAGGACTTTCCAGGTTGCAGGGGCTTATGGGAAATCATGTAGCTTCCGAAGGCAACAGTCCAGAAAAGGTGTTTGGGCCAGGAGCCCCAGGTGCCAGGTGGCTACCAGCCCACCCGGACCTTGAGCTGCTGCACGGCTGGATGCCTGTTGTGCTTCCCGTGACATCTGCCAGCAATGGAGGTTGCACGGCTCACGGCCAGGGCTGGAGCTGGGCCTCTGGCTTGCACCTCGAGGAGGAGAGTGCTCAGGTTGCAGTTATCTGTCCCGGGCGGCTGCAGGCACCATCGTCCTCCTGGGGAGCAAAGCTGAAAGTGCAGGGTTAAAAAAGAGGGAGGCTGACTGATTGGGTGAGTCGTCCTCCCAGAGATGCAAGTTGGTGCCTGGCCGAAGGGCGAGAGCGGAAGGCCCCCTTGCCCTGGTGAAGGTGACTTGTTGACAGAGAGCTTCTGAGGGCAGAGGACCGCTCCATTGTCTGCCGGGGAATCAGGTTTGTTCCCGACTCTGCAATGGCCATTGCCTCTCGGGGGCCTGATTTGTTATGGCTCGCTCTGTGCGGCCCATCCAGGCCTCACAGGGCCAGGACAGGCTCACGATGAGCCGTGCCTCGACAGGCAGGTTTCTTCGCATCTTGCAGGTGGAGGAGGCATTTATTTTTGTGTCCACAGCCCTTATTATCCTCAGGAAGTGAGGTCACCTATCACTGGATTTTCTTATGGACGTCAGATCTTTTTCATCATGTTTCTGGGTCCAAGTGGCTGATGGGCTTTTTGCTCCACCTTTCTATGTCTTTGAGAAACACTTGGCTGATTTTAGGCCTCTAGGTGGGGTAACCTTTGGGAAAATCTGTGGCAGACCATTCATCAGGGCTGACAGTTCAATTTTTTTCCCTCAGTCAAAATGTGGAGCTCAGAAAGAATTGCTGACAGTCATCTCCTGGGGGCTTAGGTGATGCTGCCTGACCATGAGGGGTGGAGCTGTGAATCAGAAGGCTGAGCCAGGGCCGCTGGGCCGCAGGCAGGCAGTGGAGAGTTCAGCTGGCGGGAGGTAGACAGGCGGAGAGCAGGCTGAGTAAACGTTGGCACAGCTCAGGCTGTCTTCGAAGGCGGCAGAAAAAAATTCTCAGGAAGCCTTGGCCTCTTTTTTCCTTTTTTTTCACTGACACATAGGGCATGGTTTGTTTTGGTTTCTAACTCCATAAAGCCCTTTTTACTTTTTCCCTCTGACTTCTTTCTGCAGACAAAGAGTGTGGGTTTTGACTAATTTTCATCTCTACTTACTATGTATGTGTTGTGTACCTTGAACAATGAGGCTACAGGGAGAGGGTTGGGGGGGGAGAGAGAGAGAAGGAGTGAGGAAGAGGGAGGAGTGGAGAGAGAGAGAGAGAGAGACAGAGACAGACAGAGAGAGGGAGAGAGAAGGAGTGAGGGAGAGGGAGGAGTGGAGAGAGAGAGACAGAGAGAGGGAGAGAGAGGGAGA
>NW_004524611.1:2274567-2288507 GCF_000260255.1 Octodon degus
AGAGAGAGGGAGAGGGGAGAGAGAGAGAGAGAGAGAGAGAGAGAGAGAGAGAGAGAGAGAGAATGAGAGTCCAGCTGCGAGCCTGGCCACCCCATGGGCACACCCCTCCATTCTGGCAAATGCCAACCACTACAGCACCCCAGGTGCACACTCAGTCAGCCCCCACAACCAGTGCCTCCCACCCTGGCACATGGATAGAGCTGCATGTGCACACTGTCCATTCTACTCCTTCACACACTCATTCAATAGGCACCCAGAGGTTAGATGTTCCAGCCCCCTCCTTGAGGGTGGTCCTCATGAGACTCCTTTTCTGCTCGAGCTGAGCAGGACTGGCAGACAGACCAGCTGGGTTGCCTGCGGGTATCTGACCAGAATCAGGCAAGCAGGCAGATGTGTTCTTCTCCCTCTGGGTTCCGACGTGAGCTGCCCACTTGGGGAGCCAGGGTCCTCTCCTGGATCTCTGAAGAGGGGCAGGAAATCCCAAGGGAGTGCCTCTCTGGCTCAGACATGGGGAGGCACTCGCTCTGCCTATGAGAGACACGAGTGGTGAGCAAAGAGGTCAGCATGACTGACCTCCCGGCTGTTGTACCAGAAGCAACGGAAAACAGAAGTGCCGCCATGACCTCCAGGGCGTGCGGGCAGAAGCTGCTCACATTGCCGGGCGTGCTTGGAGTCAGGCCCTGCGATCTGGTCTCTACAGGAGGCCTATGTAGGCCAAGCAAGCAGGAAGTAGAGGCAGCCTGGCTTGTCAGTTGGGAGTCGGTTCTCGCGATTAGTATGGTAGTGACAAGCTGTGCACTGGTGACCAGCTGTTTCTAAAAGTAACAGGAACTGTAATGGGAACTGTAACCTAGGCAACTATCAGACTGAAGTCTGTTGCCTTGGGGGCGTCCTCTGCTGCACAGCCACCCTCAAGTCTGTCAGGCATAACCTTTCATTAGAGAGGACCACACGCCTCCTGCTTCAGTGTATGTTAGCTTCCTAAAATGCCTTAAGCAATAAGTATGAACTGGGGGATTTAATGCCATAAATTCGTTCTTTCACAGCCTTGGGCGTCTCTTTCTTCCTTCTCTTAGAGTATATACCAATATTTAATTTTTTATTGTTTCTGTCTTTTTGAGACAGTCTCACTATGCAGCCCAGGCTGCCCTTGAGCTCATTAGTGCAGCCCAGGCTGACCTTGAACTCATGGTTACCTCCCTATTGCAGCCTTCTGAGAGCTGAGACTGCAGGTCATGTGCCACCATGCCTAGCTAGAAAGCATGGCATATGTTCCTGGGTTTGGATTACCGAATTTGAATTTAATCTCATTGAAGATTAATGTATATGACAGTAAGCTTCAGTAAAATACTATAGATTTTAGGATTAGCTGCATAATTGGGGAATTGAATTATATTTAGCATAAGGATTATGATCGTTAAAATACACAGTACAGTATCTGGTACATGGTAGACACTTAATCCCTGTAAGATAAACACATTAATGTGCAAAGGTATGAATGGAACAGTACCAGACAACAGAGTGGAAGGGAGAGTTAGGGAAGGGAGGACAACTGCGTTAGTTAGGGTTTTACTAGAGGAGCAGATGCAATACAAAAAACACATACAACACAAGATGTACAAAGGTATAAGTTGTGGGACTGGCTCACCTCGGTCAGCCGCAGAGTTGGAGGAGGAAGCATGCGGAGGGCGTCTGCACACCCGAGACTGAAAGATTCAATCCCGAGGTCTGAAGCTCTCTGCAGTGACTCCATGCAAGTCTCTATCCGTTGGCTGTTGAGTCTGCAACAAAAGTTTGTCAGCTGATGGGTCTGTGACAGAAGGCTGAAGACTGCCGGAATCTGGACAGTACAATGGAAGGCTGAAGGAGCCAAGATGGAGGCCAGTGAGTCTGTGGTGGAGGCCAGGAGATGACCGTGAAGGCTGAAGTTCCTCCGAAGTGCAATACCGAATCCTTCCTCAACCCCTTTATGCTCAGTCACTCTGAGGTGGGCCCTCCCATCCGTAGGGTGGGGACCCTCCCGGCTCAGGGTGTGGACCCACCTAAGCCATCCAGGAAAGTTGACACAATGCATCAGCCACTACAACTAAACAGCCATGGTAGTGACATGGAATAGGGAGGTGGAGGGTTAAGATTAGAGTGAAGGAATGTATCAGCTTCAATTTCAAAATGTTTCCAAGGAAAACTAAATCAGATGCATGGGGGAAAAGGTCAGGAATAGGGGGACACATCTTCAAGAGTGAATCTAGAGGGTGGAGATGTTGGAGTAGGGTCAATTTTGTCAGAAGTGGAATTATCTGGGAGAAAAAAGTAGGACTTTTGAAGGGAGAGGTGAATGGGAGTGACCTTGACGAACATTTTCTTTTTTATGTATGTAGTACAGGATCTCACTACACAGTTTGGACTCATAGGGATCCTCCTGTTTTCAGCCTCCCAAGTGCTGGGATTCTAGGCACACACCAACCCCCCGCATATTCTCATGAGATTTATGAATTGCTTGAATATTTGTTTTCTGCTGGAATCCTTTAAATAGATGGAGCTGATTAGAAAGTATCTCTTTCTTGTGTGGGTTGGTGAGACAGGGTCTCACTTTATCATTGTTCAGGCTGCCCTCAAACTCAATCACTGTCTCAGTGTGCCCTGTAGGTGGGGCTGGCATAGCACACTGGGGATTGAACCCCGGTCCCTGCATCTGCCTAAGCAGGCACTTTAGTCTGCTGACCTATCTGGCCAGCCCAAGATTTTCTTTAAACACTGAGGGATATCAGTGTGCTGATCAGTTATGCTATGGGTGAGAAATCCAAGCACAGACAGGTCTTTGGCTTAGCAGTCACTGATGATCCTATTAACAGGATGAGACAGGCATTGCACTGCACAGGGCTTAATCTGTCATGCTGCGACATGTTACATTGTGCTACACAGTGGTACTTTCTTGTCATTTGTTCCATGACTTTTCAGTTACCTGTAATCAAATATGGCCTGAAAATATTATATAAAAGTTTTAGGAACAATTACCAAACTTTAAATTGCATGCCAGTCACCATGCTGAAGCTTGGCACCATCTAGTCCATCCTTTCTGGAGTACAGATTGTCTCTTTGTTCAGCATAACCACACTACATGTAATAACTGTATGTAGCATCAGATCAGACAGGGCTTTCTGATGTCACTAAGTTGCTAGACTTGAGTTTGTCATGCCTCAGCCTCCCAGAGTGCTAGAGCTATAGGCCTGCCCTACTACCTTCGGCCTATGTAAGGTCAACATAGTTTATCTTAATAGCATTATTAGGAAAGACTATAATACAATCCCACAACATGATTGACATCACCACCACCCTGCCGATTTAGCTTAGATTCCCCTAGCTTTGCAGGTTCCCATTTCTGCCTGTGTGCACTTAGCTCATGTATTATTTCTGCTTGCAGCTCTCACAGCTGTGATGACATCGAGAAGCTGTACAACACAGGAGCTCTGGGGTGGCCCTTCCTAGTCATTCCTGATGCTTCCATAAGTATTCATGAGATCCAGCTAGGAGGAGCTGAAAGAGACACACTTAGGTTGGACTTAAGTGCAAACTTACACAGTTTTCAGTCAGAGGTCATTTCTACAAGTCATTTCAATGCAAAAAAACTTCTCCTAAAATACACTGAGTTTAATTTCCTAGCAAAAGGAAAAGCTAGAATATGGTGGAGACAAAGCAGAGAAATGGACACCTTTGGCGCCTTGTTGGTGGGAGTGCTTCTTAGTACACGTGCTATGGAGAACAGCATGGAGATTCCTCAAAAATTAAAAGTTCTTGTGATATGATCCAGCAATCCTAGGGTTAGGTATATGTCCAAAGAAACTGAAGCTAGAGTGTCGAACTGGTGTCCTATTTGCTTTATTAATAGCAGATTCATTCATTGTAGCTAATAGGAGGAAATAGTGTAAGTTCCCATCCATGGTTAAATGCATAAATAAAATGTTGTATGTGGGGCCAGGTATATAGCTCAGCATCGTAAGTGCCTGCCTCGTGAGTCCAAGGTCCCAAGTTTGATCCCTGGTACCACAAAGATAAAATTCTGTATTCAATAATGGACGCATACATAGAGATGTTGTGCTACATACAATGGATTTCATAGTGTGTGGACATCAAAACATCATGTTATGCTCTGTGAATTTGCATAATTTTTGTTAATTATACCACAATCAAAATGAAATAACTCAGAAAAATGGTGAAAATTCAGAGATTTCCTCATTATGCAACCATGTCGTGTGGCAGTCAGCATCAGAGCCTGAACTGGTTGAGGTTCCCTAGCTGAACAGATTCAGCATGGCAGGGGAAGCTTACAGGATGAACCCAAGAGAATCGCAGTGGCCATCGGCAGGCCCAGACACAGAAGGAGCCACAAGGCCTGTGTGTGTCCTGAACAGCTGCAGGTACCAGTGGCAGGTGAAAAGCAGAGGCCTGGCAGCTTCCTGAAGAAAACTGCCCTGGAAGCCAGAAGGAACTGGAAACCAATTGTGGGAGGTGATGGTGAAAACTGCAGCTCCTCTGCAACAGAGGGAAACACTCCCTTTCCTTTTTTATTTTGTCCAACCTGCAAGACTATTGGCTGGTTACATCCACATCTGGCGAGGGCCCTTCCACACAGTTGGCTGGCCTGCATGTCAATCATCTACGGACACTCCCAGAATTTACACTTGAGAGGTGGTTCTTAATCAAGTCAAGTGGATACATCACAATTTTCTTGGAGCCCTATGGGTAGTGGAAGGTCTGACAAATAAGAAAATTTCTCACGCTGTAACATTGCTGATGTGATGTTTTATAGACTATATTTAATGGCTTGACAGAAAAATCCAAACACAAGGTGCAAATTTATGCAACAAGTTGAAGAAACACTACTACTCCAATTTGTCTGCAATATGCAAACAATAGTTTGGAGTATCTCATTAAAGGGCAAGAAAACAAAAATATAACCAGATGTGAACATACATGTAGATGCCTTGTTTTGACATCTTTCAATGTATTTGTTCATGTATTGAGAGGAAATTTCTAATGAGATTATAACCTTAAATTTAAATTGGAAGGATGAACAAGGAGGAAAGTGGAAATTAGTCTCCTTTTGAGAAGTGAAGAATAATGATATTTTCTAAATTTTACTGGGAGAATTGGCTTACTCAATGGAAAATATATACTTCAAACAGAAGCAGTAAATGGTTTCTTAGGTTATTTGGTAATTTAACTATTGAAAAGAAGTGAATTGTGTTCACATAAACTGTTATATTTACTGCTAGCATTATTTGAAAAGTGACATTAATTTTGATTTTAAAAATATAGTGTTGCGATTTCTACAACAGGTAAGTTACTGAGAAATTCGGGAGTCGTTAAGGTTAGTCAGCAACCAATAGTTTGTGAAATGCCACAAATCTTGCAATTTATTCAGGAAAGAAACTTAACAGACAGTTCCCTAAATTTGGCAAAATGTCCCAAAGGTCTGCAGACCACTAGCGACAAAAGCGGGGCTATAAAGAATAAGTAAAGCCCCAGTATTACTAACATATCAACGATGGTAGGACAAAACTGGTGTTACTCTCATATTCGACCTTGAGAAAGTAGGCAGCGAGGCTGTAGCTTTGTAAGGGCTGAGCAAATAAGCCAGGAAAAATATGTGTGTGTGAAAACTGAAAAAGACACAAAAAAAGAAAAATAAATGATTAGGGACATGAATTAATTAGTGATCAAGAATATTTTTTCCAGATTTGTGATGTGGGCAGCATTCTCGCACTTTTAAAAATTTGTATTATAGACTAATTTCATTTTCTTACATTAAAGAAGTGTCCACATAGGTACCCAAATTAGTGTTCATCAAACTGCTTTCCAAGCAACCCTGCTGTCTCCCAGGCAGTGACGAGCAGGAGTTACTTCTGGGAGATTCCGCTCAAATTCCAGGGCCCTTTCACCTGCCAGGCTCCTGCAGCAACCTAAACGGGCACGGGGTCTGCCTTCCTTTACCCCTGTCTGCCCCTCGTCTGGACCAGGAGTCACTGGTCCTGGCTGGGAGGCGGCCTCTGATGGTTCACCTTTCTCTTCCCCCATTTTCTGCCTAATGGTTGTGGGTGGCAGCCAAGGCGGTTACCGACTAGGCAGACTCATTCGCCAAGACATCTGAAGCCATGCTGATTTTCAGTTTCTTCTGCTGTGTGCCGAGTTCAAGCCACAGGAGAGGCAGCTCCGTGCTGTCCGGAGCAGAAGTCTCAGCGGGTGTGGTCCCGCTTAGCAGATCTCAGCCACGGCAGAAGCACCCTGCCGGCTGGCTGGTGACCACTGCACCCTCCCGGGTGACGCTTGCACTCTCTTCTGCACGGACGCCACATGGCCTCATGCAGTTCGTTCCAACACGGGTCTGTGGCATCTCAGGTTTCCTTCCTTGAAGCATTTAGCCCACGAGTGAACATAAGTGAGTCTCAGGGTCTTTGCGCATAACAGAAAAGAATTGTTTTTCTATGATTGTATAATGGAAGCACGAGGAACAAACTGAAGAAGTGCATTATTTAGCAGATGTAAGAAAAGAACAAATTCAAGAGATGTCAGTTCTTTAACAGATGGTCCCAGGAGGGCTGTGCTCAGCTTTTGTGATTCCTGGGGCTTATATAATGCAGAACCATTTTAAGGAAATGAATCAAAAATTCTGAATGTGGTTTAGAGCAGGGAACAAACTCAAATGTGAGTGTTAACATTAGAGATGTGTAGCTCATTAGTATTTCTTATGGTTCTGTAATCTGGTAATTTGTGTGTTTTATGGCTCATTAAGTTTTCTTATTCGCTGTATTTCCTGTCCCCCTCTTCCTCCCATCAAGCCTTGCTTCTTCCTCCCTTCCTTTCCTCCTCCCTGCCTTACCTCTTCCCTCCTGTCCTCTACTCTCTACTTTTTTTCTTAGTACAACCAAGCTCATTAGCATATCTATGTCTTCATATGTGCATTTTTTCTTCTTAAATTAAGTTTATTGGTGCAAGCCCTGTACAGTGGCGGCATTGTAGTGAAGGAGATTTATCCAAGGTATGATTATCACTCATTGAAAACTTTTCCTCTTGGTACATCCTATACACATACCTCACAGAGAATTTGCACCGGTGCATGATATATCTTGGTTCTTTTCTTCATTCCCCTCCCCTCCGTTCAACCCCACTTCCCCTTCATATTTACAAAGCACTGTTTTCACTTTATCCTTCTTCTCTTATTTATCTTATTTTCCCTTGTTTCTTTTCCACCTCCCCCTTCCTTATTTCTCTTTCTCTTTTGAACAAATTCTTGTTACTTTACAATATATATTATGCATTTTGGTCCTTATTTACAGTTTCAGTTTCTTATACCAGAGACAACGCAATATTTACATGTGAGTGACCAATTCATTTCACTGCGTAGTATGGTCTGAATGTGCATTCATTTACCTCAAAATATCTTATTTATCCTTTTTTTACAACATTTTTATCCTTTTGGTACAGTATCTCACTACACACTTCTGACTCTTAGTGATCATCTTGTCTTAGCCTCCTCAGTGCTGGGATTACAATGTGCACCACTAAGTCCAGTTTTGGGGCTGGCGTGGCATGCCCAGGAACCTGGGGTCCACACCACATGTGGAACAGGGTATTGAACTACATACCTTACACTTGCCAGGCAGGCACTCATGCTGCCAAGCTGTCTCCTCCCTGCCTTACCTCTTCCCTCCTGTCCTCTACTCTCAGTCTTAAACTTCATCCTGCTTTATGGCTGAGTAGTACTTCATTGTGTATAAAAACCACGTTGTTATTTCTCTGTTGATAAGCACTTGGGCCATTTCCAAGATTTAGCTATTATAAACTGTTCTCTTATGATCATGGGTGTGTATACATTGCTGTGGTATGATGCTTTTAATTTTGGGGAGCAAATGCCAAGAAGTGGAGTAACTGGGTCTCGTCAGGGTCTCATTATGTAGTGCAAGATGGCCTTAGACTCACTGCAGTCTCTCTGCCTCAGCCTCCCCAGTTCTGGGATTACAGTAGTGAGTCACCATGCTCAGCCCTGTCTGTGTCTTTATTAGCATGTTTCATTAATTGATTTTGATTGTTCATCAATTAGTTTCTAAAATTCACTCTGAGCCAGGTACAGTGATGCTCACATCGTAGAACAGATGCTTATTAAACAGTTGGTGTCACAGTTGGATGTGTGTCATTGGAGCTTTATGAAGCCTTTGCCATCACCTTGGAGGGGTCGTCCATGGTCACCTCCAATTGTAGAAGAAAACAAAGGGCACAGGTGAACTAAGTGGCTGTGACTATACAGGCAGAAACTAGTAGAGCTGGCTTCTGAGCTTGAGGGCTTGTTCTGCAGCAGCAATCAGAAACTCAGAAACACAGAAACATCACCCAGTATTTAGAGGCAGAATTGTTTACATCCACAGGCACTGACCAGGATCACACCCACAACATCAGGCCCTGACCTCTGCTGGTCTGGGGCTGATACAGGATAAGCAAGCAGGAAGTACGGAGGAGAATGACCTGTCCATCGGGATTTGGTTCTTAAAAAATGCGTCATCATGACCAATCATTTTTAAGAAATAAAAGAACTGGAACTGACACCTAACAAACTGAAGCACACTGGCCGGGTAGGGGGACATTTTCTGCTACATTTCTCCTCCTTTTAAGTCTTCCCAGCACATTTTTTCAGGGCATGTTCCATGTGATCTTTTGAGACAAGACCCAAGTAGAAGTAGCAACATTAGGAGTCAGTGGTCCTAGGATGAGCTTTAGCCAAGTACCCAAGATGGAGATTTCTCACCAGGAGTTTGTGGTTGATTTTCCCTATTACAGAGTCTCTCCCTAAGTTGACTCTGACATGGGAGCGAAGGAGTTAGTGTGATCTAGGAGAGCATTCAGTGGGCCGTGGGCACTCATCAAATCTTTATCGTTTCCTTGCCAGTTCTGTTCTGTTCTCTCAGGGCAGTCACCCCAGAGCTAAGGTGAAGAAGCAGCCTGAGAAGGCATGAACATCGAGGGGAGCAGGTATGGAGCAGTCCTGTGAACAGCATCCTCGGGCTTCCACTGCGTCGGGGTTGGTCAGTGTCAGATCTTTGTCTGGCCAGCAGAGCAATCAGAGTAGGGATCTGAGCGCATTGGCTCTTTAGTGTTAGCCCTGGAGGGGCTGCCCAGCCAGGTAAATTCTCCAGAACCCTGGAATGTTCGATATAAATCTGGATTCTGAAGCTTATAGAGGTAGTTATGTGTACCTTGGTTGTATGTGTGTGCAGGGGTGTCTACAGGTAGAGCTGATCTCTTAGCTAAATTTTTATGGAGCTAGCTAAAGTTGTTTCTGCATGGTGGTTTTAATTTCTCAGCATTTTAGAGCCTGTGGCCTGTATGTTGTATATTGTTCTTATTTACTTATCCCTGATGCAAACGCAGGCCTATTGTTGCTGCCAGTGGGCAAGGTTAGGACATATCTAGAGATGATTTTTCACAGCACCATACTCCAAACTTTTATTGCCCCCTTAGCTCAAGTGGGGAATGTCCCAGGCAAGTTCAAGTAGGTTCAGACTAGCACGAGTTCCATCTGTGTATTTTTAGATGGGGGAGGTCAGAGGCAGTGACAGAGACACTGAAGCCTGAGCTGGCTGCAGAAGTACCAATGCCCGTGCTGTGGCTGAGCTTGAAGAGCATACAGTGGAGGAAGAGCTGGCTCTGAGAAAGTACATCTTCCAGGAGTACTGGGTGAAGTGTTTTTGGCTGGTGTTGATGTTTCTGTCGGTGGAATCTCAGGAGGGGACTTAGGGGAGCAGGCTTGGCCTCATTGGTGCAGGTTTCCAAATAGCATCAGGAGGCAGCAGCAGGAAAACTGGCCAAAATGACTTCACGCAAGGTGACCACAGCATATCTAGCATGTCCCAGTGGAGCCACTTTCATCCATAAACTTGGTATACTCAGCATCTGTCAGGGGTTTATTTTTCAGTGGGGCCAGCACAGCTGTGGCACCTGTACAGTTAGGTCTCCTGGGCCGAACGTGAGCTTGTAAATCTTCTTATTCAGAAGGACATAGCTATGAAAGGCAGCCCTCAGTGACAGGATCCAAGTATCTGCACAGGAGCCACTAGGTGCTCTGGGAGGCTGATAGTCTGAGCAAGCATCATTGTTTCTGTGAACTCAAGAATCCAGATTCTGTAGAAGCCACAGCAGCTTCAAGAAATTTGCAGTTTCGCCTAAGATGTTTGATATTCAGACAGATAGTGAGGTTAAGCTTAACAGCCTAGGTTGTATGGTAATAACAGTAAGCTTGTCTTCTGGATGGTTAACAACCTAAGTTTGCAGACCAAAATTAGAGAAAAAGGAGGGCCACAAGGAAAGCCAACAGTTTGGCCCTAGCCTTCTAAGGTCAGTTAAGACTGGGTCAGCCATGAGGGATTCTTCAAAGGGCAAGCAAGTTTATGAACCTCTGTGAGGTTGAGTCCAGGTCAGTTGACTTTTGGGTTCAGAACTTGGATCCTTGCACTTAAAGGCAAAGAGGGGCTGGCTGGTTTGAGCCAGCCTAAGGCAGAAGAAGGCATTCTTCGGGTCCAGGCAGGTGTATCAGCGGACTGTGGGTCTCAGAAGACTGAGGCAACATTTACGGAGGGAAAGGGTGGCTGAATTGACAGTTTGAGGTTTTCAATTGGGTTTATATTCAGGAAAGGTGCATTTCAGTTGACAAGTTCTGGACATTTTAAAGGTTTGAAGCCTCATTTTTCCCTCAGGGCACCCAGAGAGGGCTGGAAGGGACAGAGATGCATGCTGTGCCGGAGCCAAGTCTGTTGCTAGGGCCTTTCCCCAAATAGTGGAAGAGATTCCAAACCCATGTGGCAACCACCAACAGTCCGAAAAGAATGTGTGGGTTGGGAACCAGATAATTCAAGGTGATGGCTGGGTTCTTGACAGCATGGAGATCTTTTCTGAGGTGATTACCAGTCTAGCATGGCGATATGTGGCTGGATGCCTGAGTGTGCTTCCTGTGACCTCTGACAGCAATGAGGTCCTAAGTCTGCAGGGCTGAATACTAGAACTAGAGGTGGGTGCTTAGCCTGTAACTCTAGGAGGACAGTTCTCAGGACCTCAGGATTGCGGTTTTCAGTCTCAGGCTGATGCAGGCTTCATTTCCCTCCTGTGGAACAGTCAAAGTTGAAAGTGAGGCTTCAGCGAGAGGGAGGCTGACTGGCTGGGATAGATGGTCTGAAAGTTTCCAGGCTGAAAGTTGGTGTCTGGCTGAAGGTGTGAGAGGCAAGAGTCTCAGTGGCCCCAGTGATGGGGGCTTATTCACAAGGAACTTTGGAAGGCTGACAGCTCTGTTCCTTTGTCTATCAGGAAAGTCACAAGTGTGCCAACATTTGCAATGACTGCGGGCTGTCAGCGGCCCACCTTGGTAGCGCTTGGTTTGTCTTATCCATCCAGGCCCAGCAGAGTGGGGTGAACCTAGATAATCAGGTTTCTTTGTGTCTTTCACGTGGAAGGGACATTTATTTTTTGTGTCCACAGCCCTTATAACTCATAGATAGAGTGCATGGTCATCTATCGGAGTGGATTTTCTTACAGACATCAGATGTTTTCCTTTAATCAGGTTTCTGGGTAGCAGTGGTTGATGAGCTTTTTGCCCGCCTTTTCAGTGTCTTGGAGAAACACTTGACTGCATTGTCTCTAGGCAGGGCAACCTTTGCAAACCTCATGGCCACGCATTCCTCAGGGATGTCAGCTCAGTTGTGTTTTGTTTTTTTCTTTTCTTGTCAAAATACATAACTCAGAAATTCTTGACAGTCACTTCAGATGGGCGTCAGATAACGCTATTTGACCAGGATAGAAACAGAAGGCTCTGGAGGGGCCCTCCATGGCCAAATGCAGGCAGTGGCTGGCTAGAACCAGTTCATTTGGCTGGAAGTAGACAAGTCAGAAATGGGGAGTGAAGCTGTAGGTGTTGGGAGCCACTGTGGTGGCCTGAGAGTACGGAGGAAGGATTCTTAGAAAGAATCTGCCTCTTTCTCCTTTTCTTTTCTTTGAGATGCAAGATGCAATTTGGTTTCATTTTTAAGACTGTAAAAGGCCTCTTTCCTGCAGTCAGGGATAATGGGTTTCGACTAATTAATTCCCCTCTCTGACTTCTTATGTGTGTGTTGGATACCTTTATGGAAGTGTAGCAGACAAAGGGTGGGTGCCCTTCAGAGTGAGACCATTCAGATGTGCTCCTGGCCACACCCCACAGGGACAGGCATGACTCAGCTGAGGACGATGTGTGGCTTCTGCTATGCCATGTGTCAGTTGCCACAGACTTTGGTCCAGTCACCCACTGCAGCCATGCTTCCCAGTCTTGGGGCACAGATGAAACAGCCTGTTGCTCACACTGTCCATTCAACTCAACCATCATGCAGCAGCACTCAGAGGTTGAGCATTCCACCCACTTCCCTGAGGATGATCCCATCTAATGAGAGCTGATTGGACTCCCCTTCTACTTGAGCTGAGCAGGACTGACAGATCTACTAATTGGGGTTTTCTTGAGGGTCCTACTAGAATCAGGCAGGCAGGCAGTCAGGCAGACAGACAGACACAGACAGACAGATACAGACAGACAGACAGGCAGTGTTGTCCTCCTTTTGGTGATTGACATGAGCCACTCACGTGAGGATCCAGGAGTCCTCCTCTAGACCTCTGAGGGGACTTGAGAGATCTTGAGGACAAGCCTTCCCTTTGGGACATTGAGAGGTCCTTGCTCCATTCACGAGGGCTGTGACCAGAGACCAAACAGGCCAGCATGACTGGGCTTCCCAGATGATGCACCAAATGCAGCAGCAAATAGAAACACCTAAACAACATCCAGGATTAGGAGGCAGATTTGTTTACATCAACAGACAGTGACTACTGTCATACCCAAAATATCAGGCCCTGATCTCTGGTGGTCTAGGACTTCAATAGGATACATAAGCCAAAAGTACAGAGGCAGAGCGGCTTGTCAATTGGAGATTGGTTCTTACCATGCCCATCACAGTGACAAGATGTGCATTGCAGTGACAAGACTTTTCTAAGAAACAAAAGGGAATAGGGACTGCAACAGGATCTATTACCTAGCCACCTAGGAAACTGGAGTATACTGGCCATGGGATAACTTCTGCTACATTTCCACTTACTAACATGCTGGAACCAGTACTAAAATGTGGCATCTCCCACTCTAGAGCTCACAGAGGTCTGGAGCTTCAGGGGTTCTGGAGTTGCTGGTTCGCAGAGGTCAAGTCACACATGTGGTATCTGCTTGCAGCAAGGTGCAAGGGAAGTCTCGAACCCACTACAAGTGAACAAGGAAGGCTCCGTGGGTCTGTAAATACCATAATGGATAGCAGGTATCTAGAGTTCTACAGAGCACAATGAGTTTCCTGAATAGGTAGAGGAAAAGTGAATGAAAAACTGCATAGACAACGTGAGACACACATGCTCTGAGGTCATAAGAAACTGAATTAGATGGAGACAGGATGAGATGAAAATGAAGCACCAGTCAGCTCTTTATATGGCTTTTAATTCTCCAGAAATCTATACTCGTGGCTGTCAGAAAACCACAACAGGGGCTGAGGAGTCACTCAGTGGTAGCACGTGTGCATCGCATGTACCAGGCCATAGGTTATATTCCGAATGCTGGAAAGAAATATCCTAGATGATATTGTTACAAAGGTAAAGAAGGGGAAAAATTACAGAATTTTAAAATGTCATAGAAACTCTAGGAAGTGTTGAGGTTTAATATCTTACTGTAATTTCTTCCTAGTTCTATGTGGAACAGGTCTCAGAATCTCCAGGGAGTTTGCACCCTATTGCCTTCTTTCCATCAGACCTTCTTTCTCTTTCTTTCTTTCTTTCTTTCTTTCTTTCTTTCTTTCTTTCTTTCTTTCTTTCTTTCTTTCTTTCTTTCTTTCTTTCTTTCTTTT
>NW_004524611.1:2288607-2297527 GCF_000260255.1 Octodon degus
TTCTTTCTTTCTTTCTTTCTTTCTTTCTTTCTTTCTTTCTTTCTTTCTTTCTTTCTTTCTTTCTTTTTCTTCCTTCCTTCTTTCCTTCCTTCCTTCCTTCCTTCCTTCCTTCCTTCCTTCCTTCCTTCCTTTCTTTCTTTCGCTTGAACTCAGGACCCTGCATGTGCCAGGCAAGAGCTTATTCTACTGAGCTGTCTCCCCAGCCCCTCCATCAGACTTTTGAGGAACCAAGTTTCCCTCTCTTCATTTCATCCCTCACAGATGAGACAACATCTAAGACTCTTTAAGCAGTAAGAGCTTATATAATGTGGATCTTGAATTAAAACTTTAAAATCTAGGGGCCAGCCAGATAGCTCAGTGTACTAAAGCACCTGCTTAGGCAGACTGAGGGATCAGGGTTCGATCCCCAGCACCACCAGCTGTGCCAGCTCCGCCCCCTGGGGCACACTGAGAAGGTGACTGAGACTAGGAGTGATGGCATGCTCCTATAATCCCAGCACTTGGGAGGCTGAAAACAGGAGGGTCACTATGAGTCAGATCTGTGTAGTGAGACCCTGCAGACCCTGTACAAAATACCTAGAAATAAATAGATAAAATTTAGGAAATATGAAGTGCATTATCACTGTCTATAGTCAACTCAATTTTTCAAGAAGACACAGAGATACTTTTGTCTAACAATAACTTGATAGCACCAAGGGTTTTGGAACAATGTCACATTTAATGTGTGACAAGGTCACATATATTCATAAATCAGGCTCTCCAAAAACCCAGAACATTCTGAAAACACCTTGTTGAGCTTCTATGGCGAGTCTGCTCAGAATCCTCTCCAATTTTCACCTGGGCATCAGATTGTAGTTTTTTTTTTTTTTTTTTTTTTTTTTTTGCAGAAGAAACAGTTTCACATCTAGTGCTTAATCAGGGAAAAAAATTAGTGCCATTCATAAGCAGAGAAGACCAATATTCAGATTGAAAGAAATCAAGAATGCATGTTATCTCAGAATTGGGAGATATTGCAATGGATAGGTGGAAACATTCAATTGTTTCATCACCTGCCAGATTTACCAACTGGAACCTTTTGTTCACCAAAGCCAAGCGGGGGTAGGATCTATGACCTGAATCTGGGGGTGCTGCTCTCCTTGAGAGCAAATTCGGAGAGGGGACTTGGGGACCACTGATAGAAGCCAGTTATCTGTGCGGGGTTGTTGATTTTAAGGGGAAGGATGGAGTGCTAAAATTCTTTAACTGTAAGCTAAAAAATTCTCTAACACATATAAACATATATACATATGTATACATATATGTTTGATTTATTTCTGACATGAATAAGTATATCAGACATTTCTCGGGAGTCAACAGTGCTACACACTTAAGGCTTATTTAATTTGTACACTTGGTCCTGCCAGTTCCACGATTGCTACACAGAAGGCGCCTCGTCATACTCTCACCGAATAGGAAAGTTGTTAATCCTTGTTGCTCCCACAGACGGGCAGACTTTCTAAATGCCCGCAAACCACAACGGACGTATAGAGAGAGGCAGAGCTGCAGCAGATACATCCAGATTCACGGAGAAGAGACTGCCCTCCTCTGCACGGACTGGGAAAGGGGTTGTAAATAAGCATGGATGGTAATGTGCTCCTGAGTCATGCCTCTGTGTGTCATCTGGACGGGTTCACACAGTGACCAGTGGAAGCGCCAGGCCAGCAACTGGGCTGCTGAAATGGCATGTGGCACTGGTTGGGACCCCAGGCAAGCAGCACACCACCCTTCTCTCCTCTCCACTACACTACCACTGCTCCAATATTTTGCAAAGAACATGGTCACAAAAGACTTATGCAACTGTTAACGTTGTGTCCTGTGGAGGGGACAAAATGTGGAAGCTGCCACGATCAGAGAGGACAGATTCTTTGAAGGAATTTGCCAGTGTGCTGTGAGTCTCGTGCCCCCTTCACTCAGAGTTCTGAAAAGAGTTTGAGGGAAACTGTTTGAAGAAAACACATGCTATCTGTCATAAGGGACACAGTGGACAGGGCTAACTGAAAAGAAGTCACTGACAAAAGACTGATTGAAGGGGCCAGTGCATTCTTAGTATCTGACAGTCACTAAAAAATGAGAGCATTTCTTCAGTCCTCAGGTGGCAAGGATGGATCTGAATAAGGAACAGAAAGAAAGGCTGAGGTTAACGTGTGACTCTAGCTGTCAAGTTACTGCCGCCCCACTAGAGAGAGCCGAGTCCCTCTAGTTCAGCTGCCCCCTGCACTGCCATTCCTTGTGTAAAACCTTACCTTAAGGATTGAGGATGGGCTCTGATACACTAAAGGGGACTCAAAGTGCCCCATCGTATTAGTGACGTAAATTCAGAGACAGCCTGCATGTAAATCTCCACAGCAGCTGCTTGGCTAGGGAAACAGGCCCTAAGCCCTGCCCTTCACCATAACTCATTATTTTGTTGATCTTTCTCTAGAGGCCTTTCATTTCTTCTGTTTTTGAGCTGGTGGTTAAGACTTTTCATCCTGCACCATGTGTCCTCTTCTCGTGAGAAGGACAAAAAGGGTAAGATTCTGAGATAGGAGCTTACATCTGTCTCACCAAGACAAACAGGATTCTTCTAATTTCTGCTGATTGGGTTCATCTCAACTTCTAGACTTGGTTACCTATCCTAACTCTTTTTCTCTCATTGCAGAGACACAGTACTGGACACCTGAAGTTAAAAGTGGAAAAGTTTATTTAGCTCACTTTCTGGAGTTTTCATTCTATAAGCAGCTAACTCCAAGGCAAGGTGGCACATGGCAAAGGGGCAGCAGGTCATGGTGGTGGAAGACAGTATAGGAGAGAGAGAGAGAGAGAGAGAGAGAGAGAGAGAGAGAGAGAGAGAGGATAGAACAGGTTCTTTCTATCCCTTATATTGTGTCAGGCTACCCACTCTAAGACCCTAGTACATGTGGTACTCATACCCGTAATCCCAGCACTGGATCATGAATCAGTCACAAACTCTAAATCCAACCACTTCTGAAGAGCCCAACCCCATGACTTCATGAGGCTTTGTGTTGGACATCTAGACATAAACTGTAACAGTCCCTTACTCCTGAGTTTGAGACTAATGGTTCATTTTGGATAGAATGATCTCTGTCTCTATTTCTGTCTCTCTACCTCTTTCTGTCTCATGTCTGTCTCAGAGGGAGAGAGTTAAAAACTTATGGTTTTAGTTTGATGTCTATATTTCAAAGAACCTATTAACCATTTGTCCACATGTTTAGTACAGGGTCTCACTACTCAGATCAGACTCATAGTTATCCTCCTGTGATCATCTTCCCAAGCCCTGGGATTACAGGTGTGCACCACCACATCCAGTTTCAATTGCCATCTCAGCGCACTTGGGGAGAGGGCGGCCATGGCTCTCAGGGGATTGAGCCCCGGTCCCTGCTCCTGCCTAAGCAGGTGCTTTAGTCCACTCAGCTATTTGGCTGGCCCTTAATTATCTTTTAAAACTTTATAAATAAACTTATAAATTTGCCTCTGTAAAAATTGGAAGAATAAAGTTTTTAAAAAATTAGTTCACCAAAATATTTCTAAAATTCTATTATTGGATAACACTGTTATTTGTCACATGATACATCATAAACTAAGTCAAATTATTGATGAAAAGTTCAAACTGGAATTTTTTTGTTCTCTTAATATTTGTATATTTTCAGTTAGATGGTTTAGAAATAATTTAACAAGTTGCTCTGCTTCAGCGACTTTAGCACATAAAATAAGGGAGGCAGGAGGGCCAATGTAGCATCTAACTGACACTTAGCCACACAGCAGTGATGGGGAAGCCACTTCACGAAGGGGTGGACTGTGACAGCTGCAGGTGGAGAGAGGGACGGAGAGCTACGCGAGGCTGTAGCACAATGGGCAGAGGAATGGCAGTGATGAGGAAAGGGGACACAAGACAGACAGGGTCAGGTCTTGCCAACAGGTATAAGCCACAGAAAGAAAAGCCTGCACAGGTAGGACAGAGAGATGAGCCAGGCTGGCCCTCAGGCTACAGGAATCACATTCACTGAACTGTGAATGAATAAGAGGAGAGAGCGGTGCAGGAAAACCGGATTGTCAGTCATCTCAGCAAAATGTTGCTGTGTTTTGAGCAGAGTACTGGAAGTGGAGAGAGTTGCTGAGTGTCTGGAGGTACTCTGAAAGAAAAGATGGCACACTTACATGAGCAGACAGACACCAGAGCGAGTGGTACATAGAGCAGTTGGTGAAGACAGAAGTTCTGTTCTGATCCGTGGAATCATGGACCTGCTCTTAGCTAAACTGAAAGCAAAAAAATTCATGTATTTCAATGATTAGTTCTGATATTTCCGCTTGATTCCCAACAGCACTGTTGAATATGCAGAGAGATGAACGACATTGGAGTCAGATAAAAACACACATGGGCTATAAATAGGGTTTCCAGAATAGGTGATATTATGTATTAATTATTTCAACTTCAGGTAAACTCCAGAAAGATGGACCTCTGTGTCTGAATATGTCTGCAAAACTGAAAAAAAAATGCATGTACCAATGAGGACGTTATTAGAACCTGGTCATTTACTTCCTGTGCCTCTCTAGCAAACTACATTCACAGTGATAACCCAATCTTACCCTTTTAACTGCATAGATGACTTTCTTGTTTTATCAGATTCACTCAATTTATGGAACTAGGGACATTTTTTACAAATGAGAATGGAAATAAAGATGGAGCAAAGAAGAAGATGGAGTGGAAGGAAAATGGAACAGAAAAAATACTGCTGAAAGAAAAGGGAAGTAGAGATTTTGCAAACAGGAAGGGGACCAGGAGCTGGAAGAAGCAGGGTGAAGAGGGAAGGGTAGGGAATGAGCAAAGGGTCAGGCTGCGTTACGAACCTGCACCCACTCCGCACACTAAATGCAGTCATCCTGCTCTGCAAACATGTCCTAACCCAACATAGAAATGGCACTTTTGTGTAGGACCTACCTCTGGGGTGTGCTGAGATGGGACTGAGACCAGGCACAGTGGTGTATACCTGTAATCCTAGGACTTGTGAGGCTGAAAACAGGAGGATCACTGAGTGCAATCGGGGTAGAGAGACTCTGTAGACCCTGTACTAAAATACATTAAAAAGAAAAACAAATGGCACATTTTTCCAGATTATTGAGTTTGCTGATATATAGTTGTTTATAGTACTCTCATAATCTTTTTAATATCTGTGGCTTACCTTTTAGCTTTAAGAAAGCTTCCATCTGCTTCTAGCTTTCTAAATTTTGTCTTTAGTTTTTGTTTTTGTCAAATGCTTCATTTTGTATCTGTTGAGATAAATATATTTTGTCTTTAGTTTTTAATGTGAGTTACACTGCTTTATATTTTTAATATTAAAACATTATTTGGATAGATGTCACTTATTGACATTGTAGTTATAGTTTTACACATGACTGCAATAGCTTTATTAAACTTTTATTTATCATTTTTCACATCTCTGTTAAAAACAAGCATGTTCTGATCATTTTCTCATAATGTCTTTCTTAATATTTAATGTCAAGGTTACGCAAGCTTCAAAAAGGAAATTGTATTTTCTCTACTTTTACATTCTTGGTGAAGAATTTGTAGCAATTCAAATATGAATTTTAAGCATTCATCACAGAATCTCCCCAATTGGGAACTGTCATTGTGCAGAAGTTTTAAATGACACCGAATCTCTTAAAGATATAAAACCATTAAGATTTTTCCATTTTGTGTCAGATTTTGATGGGATATTTGGTATAATTAGTCATCCTTAAATTTCAGTGATATTTGGAACTTATTTGTAATACAGGAATAATTTAATCAATACCGACTATAGTTTTATAAACCATTGGGCGAGATTCAACTTTCCTGTTTCATTTAAAAAATTATAGTACATAAACTGCTGAGGTGAGCACCATCTTAAAAACTACAGAAACATAAATGTAAGACATGGCTCATATTGATTTAGAAACGTTAACACTGGGAAAATGCCTGCTGTAAATATTAGGACTAATGTAGGTGTTTGAAAAAATACTAAAAACTAGATGCAACATTACCTTATCATGTGTGTTCAATGTGCTACTAAAATTCAGCATGAATCAGAAACAAATTCACAGGGATTTAAAGGTAGAAAAATGTTCTTTCTGTCTGTGCTCTTTAGTTTTTTTCTGTGATGACACACATTTAAAAACAGTAAAAAATGTTATTAAGATTAATAATTGAGTTTAGGAGATTTGCTGAAAACTTATTAAATAAACTTTACAAAATTTATATTTCTATACACAGGTAATAAACTGAAAGTAGATCATTTTAATGTATTATTTAACTGAAATAAAATAATAATAATTAAGAAACTAATTTACCAAAATCTGTGTAACTTCTTGGAAAAATTTTACACTTAAAACATTCTTTGAATAAAAGTAGGCATATACAATGCTCACTGGGAAAAATATTGAGAAACTGTCAACCTATCCAGTTTATAATTAATTTATATCAATGATTATTAATGTAGTTTGCATGAATGTTTAACATGTTCAAAATTATTGAAGATTTCGAAGAGCAATTTTGGGCATTGCATGTGTTAATATTAGCTCTATTAAAATAAACCAAGACCACTGGAATAAAATATAGAACCTAGAAATAAATCACACACAGATAAATGATTGCTGATAAAAGTGTCAAGAACACACAACTAGGGAGGGCTTCTTTTTCCAGTAAATGATGCTAGAAACCTGGATCTCCAGGCACAGAACAGTGCAAGCAGACATGTATCGAACATATAAATGCCAAACTCAGAATGGATTAAAGATGTGAGTGGAAAACAGAAGCGAGAAAACAAGGAAATACTCTATGACACTGGTCTGACCAATGACTTTTTTTGGATAAATACACAAAGCACAGGAAGCAAAACGAAAAATATAGATCAATAGCATTATGTCTAATTATAAGCTTGTTGCACAACAACAGAAATAATGTTAAGAGACAATGCAGAGAATGGGAGAGAAATATTTGCAAAGTAGTCATCTCACAGAAAATTAATATCCAGAATATAGAAAGAATCCCAAAAGCTCAACAGCAAAACCCCAAATTATTCATTTTAAAATGAGCAAGTGATCTGAATTGATATTTACAGGGAAAAGCTACACAAGTAACCAACAATGTGACAAAACGGCACTAATTATCAGAAAAATGCAAATTGAAACTGGAATGAGATATTATTTCAACTCAGTCAGAATGCTACCCAACAAAAGATAATAGTGAAAATGCTAGCGATGAGGTGTTGAAAGAGGAATGCACACATTGTTAACATATATAGATCAATATATTCAATGTGGAAAATTATTAGGGGGTTTCCTCAAAAAAATTCAAAACAGATTGACTGTGTAACTGAGTAATGCTACTCCTGGACACACATCCAATGAATAAATAAAGAAAAACAGCAAACCAGAGCGCTGCCTGCGTTCTCCTTTTTATCGCAGCGCTATTCCCAATTACCAAGATGCTGCATCAACACATGTGTCCAGTAATTGTTGAAAGAATAAATAAAATAGTACACTCACAATGACACAGTAGTGAGCCCGTGCAGTGGTGAAATCCTATCAATTGTGGTGGCATCCGTGGGCTGACGGATCATAATGTTTAGTGAAGTAACCCAAACACAGAGCAGGACATATGCATGATTTCCTTCAGGTAGAATCTACAAAAGCTCAGAAAGCAAAGACGTGATTACCAGAAATCAGAACGGATAGGGAAGGGAAGAGAGTGGAGAGAGACCAGCTGTTAGACACAAAATCACATTTTAGTAGCAGAAATACATTCTAGGTTCTGCTAAACATAAGGGTACTTTTCAAAAAAAAATTGTATAATTCAAAATAGATGGAAGAGAGTATTTTGAATGTTTTATTCACATAGATAATGTTGAAGATGGTGGACAATGTAAATATTCTAACTCAATGGGTATACACTACATAAATGTACCGAATATCATAATGGGGGTTAAATGATGGATCAATATTGTCTATTTAAAACAAGGCAGTCTAAGATGGGCTTTTAGTTTATTGTATGCAAATCACAGGAATTACCCTATTCTCAATCTCCAGTGACCTTTTTGTTTTATTTATTTTATTTTATTTCCATAATTTTATTGAGAAAGAAATAGCAATGAGACAGTTTCAAATCAAATTGGTAGGGCATTCTCAATAATTAACACACTGCATACTGTCTTCCTACTGGTTAATTGCTGTACAAGATGCAGACATGATAGCCTATTTACAAACACCATTAGAACAATTCCCTCTATTCATTGAATTAAGAGAATGTAGATATATATCTATCCTAATCATTTTGAATACGCAGATACAAAATGGTCATTCATCTGTATCCCCTTTTTTGTTTAGCTCCGTCATTTAAATATTACAGGTGTGTAAACTCAGCAAAATATTCCAAAATACTCCAGTAGTCCATAATAGTATTGGGTTTTCCACTTGACTGGCAGTGTCAGAGGCTATTGACCTGAGTCCCCTACAGCTCACCATAACAACATGGCTTTACTTCTTATACTTCATTTTTATACTTTTCTACTGGATGGTTAAGACCAAGATAAAGCAAAACCTATGTAACAAGAATTGTAGCTTTTTGGATCTGGTAAGGTCAGTGAAATCCCCTCAGGATTTATCCTGAGACCCTGTACCTCAGTTTGTAGATCCTTTGTCAGTGTCAGTCATGTGAATGAGTCACGGCCATTGGTTGGCCAATTTGCTCTCTGTGAAAACCTGAAAAAATGTTTTCTGTTCATATGACTCTCCTTAGGCACACTCTACACCATCAATCACTTTCCTCTTTGGCCCCATAATCTCCTTGATCAGAAAATTTGGGACACAACTGAGATACATGATGTTACAGTACAAGTTCTCATAT
>NW_004524611.1:2303377-2313611 GCF_000260255.1 Octodon degus
GCAGTGTATTATTTGTTGAAACTGTACTTCCGATTTGATTTGAAACTGTCTCATTGCTATATGTTTATCAATAAAACTGTAGGAAAAAAAAAGACTTTATTCAATTCTATTCAAATTAGTTACTGATAAGGAAGTGCCAGTTTGTGCTTAGTTTCTGTGCATCTATCTATCTATCTATCTATCTATCTATCTATCTATCTATCTATCATCTATCTATCTATCTATCTATCTATCTATCTATCTCCTTAATTCCCTTGTTACCACATCCTTTGGTAATTTTTCCTAGTAGACCATTTTTGTTACCTTCCTATTTTTCTATATTTTAGACTTAAATTTTGTTTCCTTAATGACTAATTTTGAAAGTAAAATTGCCACCTTGAATTTGTATGCATCTAGTTTGCATCAATGCCAACTTCATTTTTCCTCATTTTGATTCTGTTGGATCAGGTAGTCTAGACTGAACTATCTTTAAATCTGTTGGTTCTTTCTTCTACATAGAGCTGCTCCTCAACTTTTAGAGTGAGATTTCATTCATGTTATTGTGTATTTTCATTGATAATTTGATTTCTTTAAAATTTCTATTTATCAATCTTTTCTTTTTGAGTGTTATATTAACCTTAGTTCCCTTTAATTCACTTTTGATGTTCTTTTAATCTTGACTATATGTAAACCCTTTTACTTAAGAGCTTTGTTTGGTGAATTCTATGCCTGTAGTTTTGTGGGAAACTGTTCCTATTAGTTTTGTCGTATTTAATTTTATTTATTTTGTTCTGAGATTAAACATTCTTGTTCATAGCCTGCCTCAAAATTTTGCATTGAATCCTGGATATTTTAAATACTACTCTCTGGTAATTGTGGACACTGGATTATCATGGACCCTACTTTTATGGAAGTATAATTAACATTTAGACACATGGAGTGCAAAATGTGATATTTTAAAACATGTACACATTGTGAAAAAATTACCACAATTAAACTACTCAATATGCCCATGACCTCACATCGTTGCTTGCTGTTTTTCGTTTTGAGAATACTTGAGATCTTTTAGAAAATTTTAATTATACAAAACACCATCATCTCCAACACTTATGATACATTATCATATTGATCTATCAGGGTAGTAGGTCTCTAATGCATATTCATCTTTTACGTGAAGATCCTTATACTTTGATAAATCTCTCCAGTTTCTCTCCACATATGAGCCCCTAGTATACTAAAACTTTTCAAATTCATACTATTAGTATTTATAATCAGGTGGGTTATAAAGTGATTTTCTGGAAATCCAAGCACATGTCCTAGAAAAGTCATTATGGGTAAATCACTTAGCCTACTATTTCTTTCTCTACTAACATTTAGTTTGGTGCATGTGGAATAATTGATACCGCTGTAGATATTTAACTTTTATTTCAATTATATCTTTGTAATGTGTTTACATATCTCTAATATCTAGCCCACCTCAAACCTTAATTGTCCTTGCAAAAATTCTCTTGCTCTTAAGAATGGATTTACTCTTTTATCTTTTCTGGATGCAGTAATTATGCTTGTCAGCTGAAAGTACATACTTGTCAGTGGGATGGACATGAAAATAATTCCCAGATATGCATATATTCATAATAGAGAACAATTCAATTTTGTCTAGAAATTAAATGCCCTTTCGAATGCCCTCTAAAAGGCAAATCAAGAAAATTGAAGGAATTTCCTGTGTTTAATACGTCCATAGAAGGCGTGGAGACCATAACCCAATGGCCTGGGAACACAGCCATTTGCATGGAAGTCTGTAATTTTATGACTCAAGATGATCCAGTTGTGTAAGACACTTGGGATCACACATTCGCAAATACAATGCAAGCGTAGGCAACCATAATTTCACTGTTAAATTCATTTTAATGAGAAAAATGATAAAATAGCAATGAAACAGTTTAAAAATAGGTTAGTAGGACAGTTCAATAATTAATACATTGCATATTGTTGTCTTCATAGTAGTTATTTAGAGGACAAGATATAGACATGACAACTTGTCCAAACAATATTAGCACAAACCTTTCTTCTCAATGAACTGAGCGTAGCTGTATAGCTGTCCTAAGTATCTTTTATATACATATATTTTTTCACTACAAAATGGTCCTTTATTGATATCACCTGTTTTGTCAGACATAGGTGTTCCATTGCTGTTAGAGAAATTATATTTGGTTTTTTGTTTGTTTGCTTGTTTTGACTGAAAATGGACATTTATTTTTACTAAGCAGACTTACAAGTTTTCTTTATAAGTTATTTAACTTGGATTTTGTATTGCTTTGTAAATGACTTAATAGATTAAAATATACCACTAAGAAGACAACAATATGCAATATATTAATTATTGAAACTGTTCTACTACTTTATTTTAAAACTGTCTCATTGCTATATGTTTCTCAATAAAATTATATTAAAAAAGAAATTGCATTTGGAGAAGTCTGAAAAGGACCTTTTCATACTTGATGCCAGTCCAAATATTGTAGGTACCTGAATTCAGCAAAATAACCCAATATAGTCTCATAGTCCATAATAGTAGTGAGTTACCAGCACAACTGGCGATTGTCTGAAGTTCTTGACCTGAGCCTTTTACAGCTCAGCATATTAATATGGCTTTACTTTTTATACCTTATGGTTATACTTTTTTGCTGCATGGTTAAGACCAAGTTAAAGCAAGACCTATTTATGTAACTTTTGCTGTCTGATAAGGTCAGTCAAATCCCCTCAGGATTTACCCTGGAACCATGTACAGCACCTTGTGCATATTTTATCAGTGTCAGCCATCTGGATGAGTCACAGCCATTGCTTGACCAATTTGCTCTCTGTGAAAGCCCATAATTTCATCCAAGAACTGCTAAAGGCAATTTGTGTGAAATTGCTCAGTTAAAAAAGTGCCATATGATTAACAGGAAATCTGTGGCCTCTGCAAATTGTATGAAAATACTGCCGTGTGGTACTTACCTTGCAGAAGTTTAATGGCATTGACATAAAGCTTTTCACATTTACAGGATACAGTATCTTCGATCTCTACCACAGCTTCACCTTCCTGGTTAAACCTTCTAGGTATGATAGAGATTCATCAGACTTGTGCGAAAGAGAAAACGCTAGAGCCAAAGTGGCTTCCTAGGGAGCCATCAAATATACCAATGGTTTTTCACCGCTGTGTCTGCCATTTCTGTTAGCTGTGTGATGGCTACACACAGTCATTTTCACTAACGAATTAAAACTAAAACTAGATAAAGAGCAAATATAAAACTATCGTAAAGAGCATGAAGTATTGATAATATATTTGATTACTTGGCTTTTACTCCATGATACAAACATTCCTAGAGACAGTTGTACTTTCTGATTATTTTAGAAAAGTAAACCACAAGCTGATCAAGAGCTACAGGTACCTGTAGGAGCTAGGACCCCCGGACCCACTTTGACCAACACGTACAGCTCCTTTCATGAAGTCAAGCTCTGAAGAATTACTTTCTACGGAGACAAACTGCATTGATGTCATCGAAACTCCTGAATTATTAATTTGAAAATGTAAAATCATAGAAGATAACCAATAAAACTTTAATGCTCATCTTAATATTTTAAAATACTTTTTATGCAGGCGCCAAGCTTCCCAAAGTAAACTTGTCTATCATTTTATATATTTCTTAATAACTAGATGTAAATGAGAATGGAATGAACGCAGCTGTTCATCTCTGATTCAGACGAAGGAAACGTCTGTTCTTACTCTTGACCTTTCTTGCAGCACTCAGGAAAGTCTAGACCCAAGCTTCCTGCTGCCATCAAGAGAGAGGCTGACCAGCCACCTCGCGGAGCTGAGTCCCAGCCTCCCTCCGACCGCGACATGGAGGCAGTGACTTCCTGAGCCCAGCACGGGTCCCGGTTCCTCTTTGTGCACAGGCAGTGATGCCGATCTCCCGGGTCAGCACGGCGCCTGCGAGAGGCGGCCTGAGCCAGGGCAGCAGCTCCATTCGCACAAAACCCCAGCAGACCCAAATTGCCTTCCTCGCACTCCTGAGGGCCACCAGCGCTCCTTTCAGAGCCGTGTGAAAAATGGGCTGCGATCAGCTCTGTAACGTACCACTTAGCAACGCTCGGCTAATCACTGCTTTTTAAAAAATTTTTTGCAGGCAGTATCTGCCTAATGATACAAAATTGTACACTTCCTTGGAATCTGCTTCCTTTCCTCATTTTTTTTTCCAGAGTGAAAGTAGATGTGAGGAAGCCCAGGCTTCAGACGTGCATGTGCAGACACACCTGGGTGCACACACACGTGTGCAAGCACACACATGTGCAGACACACACGTGTGCAGACACATTCATGAACATGCATACATTCCTATGTATGTACACAAATTTAAGGAAAGATATTTAGCCTAGCAACAGCTTGTATTTTTGAGTCTGCCTTGACCTAGCACATTTGCATAATTCTTGTAATTAATACTTCCACCTGAGCAAAAAATGAAGGTTCTCATGCCCAGGCATACCTGTGCGGACCTTACCCCTGGGCAGCTGGTGTTCTGCCCGGAACGCGGCGTGCTGTGCCCTGCTTCTTTGTCACAGCGTAGAAAAGTGGACACATTTTGTGAATCAGGAAAATAAGGCTGAGCAAAGGCCCCAAGCTCACACATAGTCACGTTAAATAATAGAGAATCAGATGTGCACTTTGTTGGATTCTGAGGCTTATTAACTATTCATCCTATTGCACTATGATGTTTTTAAATATTCACTGCTGTGTTTTAAAATTTTGTTCTTTTGATCATCACATTAGCTGTTTGTCTTGCTTGTTTTACATCTTAGTAAGGCAGTCTCCGGAGCATCGCAGGTACTGTCCCCGGCATCACTGAGAAAACATCGCAAATGTGGCCCTGAGCGTTGGTCTTTCCATCCGAGATGTCCAGCTCTTCTGACATGGATGGAAAACATTTTCAGATATATGTACTAATTTAAGCAAAAATAAAATTAAGCAAAAGCAAACCAATACAAAAGAAGCTTGAGAGCAGGAGCCGAGGCAGCAGGGTAGTTGCTGGGCCTGCGAGCACACCCCTGCCACTCTGCTCACACCTGGCACAGAGCAGAAGCCCCACAGAGCTCATCTGAAGTAGGAGCACATATATTTTCACTAAAAACAGTCGTTAGACATAGATCATCTCTTTTCCATGAATAAATTTTAATACTAAAGTTTAAAAGGGAATATATCTTTAATAAGGTTCAAAAGAAATTGTTCCAGGTGAGAATGCTACAGGCTATGCACACAGGTATGAAAACAAAGCTGGCTGGCTGGACATCACTGAACTGCAGCACAGTGCGCACTCTGAGCAGGGAGGGGAGAACGCCTGGGCCCAGCTCACGGAGGTCCTTGTTTTTTCTTTCTTCATGTTTTTGGGACAGGATCTCACTGTGTAGTTCAAGGTAGACTTGAACTCTATGTAGCTCAGGCTGACCTCAAACTCACAATGATCCCCCTGCCTCTGTCTCTTGATTGCTGGGATTACTGATGTACAGAACCACTCCTGGCATCAAAATACATTGCACTAGAAGATTTCTTGCTTGGCATTTCCAGGTAATACAATCTTTCCTGTTTTCATATATAAGCTATATGAAATGAACATAATTTGCATCTTTGGGGAAGCAACTTTTGAGAAGAAATTTTTAGCTCTTTTATTTAATAAAAATTTTTAAAAAAAACCTATGGAGATAAAGAGGATCTTATGCCCAATTCCTGACGTAAGCATTAATTCAACCTCATCAACAGTGCTGTTTTAAAACTTGTTGTAGTGTAACAAAGTCTGTGTTTCTTGAGTGCTTTTGAGAAATGAGTGGCCTCATCAACAGAGCAGGATTGGCCCTGTCTGTGGGATGATAAGGTGTAAACAATGTGTCCACCTTCAACACCACGACCTGATGCTGTGCTCACTTTGTATTAAGAAGCTGGATGGAAGTTTTTATTACTATCCACATATTAAAATTTTTGATGATCATAAATGGGAATGAGGTTAGTGTTTTGTGCTTAAGAGCTGAATGATGGGAAAGCCCTGCATAAGGAAAACAGCTTGAGATGGTCGAATAAAGGGTTTGGACAACACACAGTGGTTCAAAAAGTAGTGCCATTTGTCTTGTCTCAGAGGACCTGGCTTTAGCATATAGTTTATTATATTTAGGTATGAAGGATGAGCACGAAGCACTAATTCATGTCTGTAGTACTCAAGATTGAGGTGGAATACCACACTAACACACAAGTTAAGTAGATGACATTATTTTTTATTTGCAGCTCCAATAATAAATTTGAATAAAAAAAATCAATGACTCCATTGAGATTCTACTGAGGGTATAAAATGTTGAAGTAAAGACCATTTTTGGACAGAGTTGAGCATGATTCTAGAAGGAATACGGTCGTATGTCACAATTTACTTCCATAGCTGCTATGATGGGCAGAACCAGGCCCCCTCGAAGCTGATATTTATATTAGAGTGCTTAAAGTTCTCACCCTAGCATGACTATATTTGGCTGTACGCATTTTAAGAGGCAATTAAGTTTAAATGAGTTCATGAAGAGGGAGCCTTAACTTAATTAGACCGGTGTGTGGGTAAGACTCTCTCTGGTTCTTTCTCTGCACAAGAAAAGAGGGAGGCCAGGATGGTACAGCGAGAAGGTGTTGTCCACAACCAGGAAGGGACATTCATCAGGACGCCGTCACATTTCTCTTGGATTTCTGGCCGAGGGACCTCGAGAAAATAAAGTGATGTCGTTTAAATCAGATACTGTGTGGTATTTTGGCACCTAGAAGAGACTAAGACAATTGGTTTATGATAATGATTGTATCATTCACAAATTTCTCTGTCAAGATTATAAAGTGCTTTAAACTTTAAGGCAGCCAGAGAGCTCAGGGGGCTGAAGCACCTGCTCAGGCAGGTGCAGGTACCGGAGTTTGATCCCCGGCATGCTGTGCCAGCCCCACCCCGGGGCGCACTGAGATGGTGATTGAGACTGGGTGTGATGGTGTGCGCCTGCAATCCCAGCACTTGGGAGGCTGAACGCAGGAGGATCACTACGAGTCTGATCTGTGTAGTGAGACCTTGTAGACCCTGCACTAAATGCTTTAAAAATGGTTTGACCTTTTACAATAGACAAGAGGATGTATAAAAGAGAATCATCACAGTAGCCTAACATCAATGAGGCCATGGTCATGGGTAGAATAATTCATGCTTCAGTAATGATAGTTACTATTATCCACAATATGTTAATATGAAAAATACCCAAGAAAACCAATTGTTTTCTTTTTTCTTTGGCTGGCTCAGCCCCTGAGCCTGCCTAAGCTTGCTGAAGCAGGTGCTTTAGACTGCTGAGCTATCTTGCTGGCCCCAGAATTGTGTTATATTTTTTTAAAAGGAGATACACCAATGCACTGCTTAGTGAGAGAGATTTCTTTTGAGAAATGCATCTTCAGGTGGCTCTATTGTTGTGTGGTCACAGTAATTTTTCTGAACTAAGACATTTATGACATCAGAGGTAACTCAGTCTTATAAGGTTTGCAGTCTGCCATTGATCCAGATGATGTAATGTAGCTCATGATTGTACATGACAAAAACATGATAAATTGCAGCTACGTTACATGCTAGAGTTCTGTTAAAGATGATAAGATGCCTCCTTTCTTCTTATAACCCTACTGAATTATGTTAACATTTATCAATTATGCAAAATTAGAATTGGGAACAGGCTGGAGGTATGAGAAGGAAAATGAAAAAGAGAGAGTGAGAGAGATTTCCCAGTGGAAAGCCTTTGGTTTCCAGCTTCCTGATAGCATGCTGCTGGCCTGGAGACAAGGCTCAAGGGAGCCAAATCTCCTGCAAGGTGTTGTTTATTTCTGTGTGTACTTTCTTGCCAAGGCAAAGTAGGTGTTCCAAGTTATGTATTTCAGGACATTGAAAGGCAGCGAAGAATAGAGCTGAGCCTGGAGGAAGCAGTGGGTCCTGCACTGGAGCAGAGTACAGCGTCCAGTGGCGCTGGGGTGCACACGGGGAGGTGGTCCTGGGCCAGGCGAAGCCACCCTGGGCAGAGTGGAGCAGGTCTGGAAAGTGGGCATGACTCACTCTCTTCATCTGATGGAGCTCAGACAGGCGCCTGACGACTGATCTGCAGGCGTCCCCTGGGTCAGTGGGATGAAGGGCTGGATGGTCCTGGTGGTCCTTCTAGACTGAAGGAGGCTGAGCAAAGCTGAGCGCCACTGCAGTGCATCATGCCTGCTTGACCTCTGAATCTGGAGAAAAGAATACAACGCTACACCTCACTACACCACTGGGTCAGTGTGTGCAGCTCGCACGTCACGAAGCTGTGGTATCAATGTTGGCAGAGGTGAGAGGAGAGCGAACTAACTGCTCCACAGCTCCTCCGTGTGAGAGCCACCCGCTCCCCACAGCTCCATGCTGTAGGGGTGACGCAGCCACTTCTGCTTGAAAATTCAATCAAATTCCCCATGAGGTCAACCCTGAACCTAACTGCTGACTAATGTGGTTTGTGACGGGAACTGTGGAAAGAATTGTTTGTGATCCCAGGTGCCACTTATGTGCCATGATGTTGAAGTGGTGTGTGTGTGTGTGTGTGTGTGTGTGTGTGTGTGTGTGTGTGTTTGAGGTGGTATATAAAAGAAAGAGAGAAGGCAAATTTAGCAAAATGTTAAAATAGCTGGTAGAGGTGAGAGTGTAGCTGCACTTATTGTATTATACTTGCAAATTTTACAGAGGCTTAACAATTCCCAAAAGAAATAAAAGTGGGAGAATTGAGTAGGGTAATGTGAAAAGGGAAATTAAGCAAAATAAAATAGCCATGCCTGAAAAGTAAGTGTAGTGAAGTTTTGGACTCTCAGCAACAACATTAAATAACCATCACAGTATACATTCTAGTTATTGATTTAACAGAAAATATTGATTAAATTTTATTGGGAAATAAGAGTAAAGAAGGCAATGAAGTGGAGCATAATTTTTCCTTTTCAATTTGGACAATCAATAAGCAATGTGTAAAACGGAGATATGGAACAATAACAAGGAGGTACTTTATCTCGATGGAGGGGTGCAATAGTTTATAAGAAATAAGCGTAACTGCCGCTGGCAGCCACCAGCTGGGTATGTGGTGACAGCAGTCACCTCGAACCTTTCTATAAAGCTTTTCACACACTTAAGTTTTGGGTGGAGGCAGGTGTTGGAGTTTTAGCTGAGGAGCCTTGTGTCAAGACACATCTCAGCACTGTTTTAAACATTTTCTTCTTTTGAGACAGGGTCTTACGAAGTTGCTGAATTGACCAGGCTGGACTCAAACTTGTGATCTTCTTGTCTCAGCCTCCCTGAGTTCTTTTCAGTGCATTTCTGTGTGTATGGATGTCATTGTTTTAAAATAAGTTTTACAATTTAAATTGGTATAGATTTTTCAGTGGTTGCACTAATTTATCAGTCATTATTCGGGGGATGTCAGGGACTTGTGCAGGACAACCGAGCTCAGGACGAGCAGGGTCTCAGTTGACTGTGAAGACTGCGGCCGAGTCTGAAGCTTGTGGAGATTTAGTTTTGTTTCTCATTACAAACTCGTGTACTCCGTCCTCAGGAAGACAGAAGTGTGCAGTTCCTAAGTGGGTATTTTGGAGATTTTGCTCAGGCTGCCTGCAAAAGCCCACAGGAAGCCCAACTCCGACTGGGTTCCGCCTCTACACCGGTCAACGCAGGAAGAGATCAGGGATAAGACATCTTGGCAGGCTCTTCACAAAATGAAGACAGGTAAAGGCTCTGAGGCTGCGCTATGCTCACAGGTGCCAGGCTGCTGTGGTTCATGGGTGCAGCGACAACGTCATGCTCCTGTGGGGGGCAAGGCCTGGATACGGTAGCACGCTAAGTGGCTTCATTCAGAGGGAATTCTCCCACTCAAAGGGCACAATTAAAATGCAGTGTACTTTCAAATCTGAAGACCAGTACCTCAGTCAAATTTAGATTTCTATTGGCTCAAAATAAAGGCCAGAGCCCTTGAGCTATCTAAATCCATCTGTCCTGTTTATGCCCCTCGTCCCAGCTCTGAAGAGCCATGAGATTACTTTCTGTCCCTGCAGGTTGCTACTATACATTTTCATGTGAATGTATTATAGGAGATATAGTCTCATAATAAGTTTCTTCCACTTGGCCTAATACTGCAGGATCTATCAATACTACATTTATTTTATATCCAAGTTTATTTTATA
>NW_004524611.1:2313711-2316068 GCF_000260255.1 Octodon degus
ACTATCTGTATGAATATCAAACATCTTAGGCATAACATGGAACAGGTATTTTTCATCAAGTATTGATATGTTAAACTTTAAGTCCCTACAGAATATGAGGAAAAAATTTAAAAATTAAAATATATTTAAAAAATAGGAATAAAGAATTATATGTGTTTACTTGTAAGTCCAGAAATCTAACCATATAAAGCATTGTAGCAGGACAGTCCCGCAACATTCCTTTTCTTGTCTCCTGCCTTCATTCACCACCCCTTTCCTTTTTAAACAATCATCTACCTGAGAGACAGCACAGCAGCAACTGGCATGTCATGACAAGCAGCCCGTATCCAGAAGACCAGAATGGCAGGCACTCTAAGCATGAACCTATTATTACAAATTGCCATCTTCTTGTTTTAAAGTGTCCAAAGAGAAGTGCTCCTCTCATGCCATGAGTCTGTAGAGGGAGAACTTTGAATTCCTTCTACAAATGTCTTAGGACACTTGATCCCACTTTTGAGCTGCTGACTTACATAGTTTCATGCCTAAGTCCCAAGTCATGTATGTTTGTGTGGAGATGGAGGCGGGGGGTTATATTTTAATCTTAGTTTAACTTCTTTTTTCAGAACACAAAAGTGTAATTGAAAGAACCATAGAAACACACACACACACACACACACACACACACACACACACGTACATGATCACATGATACTCTTTTATCTGTGTTATTTTAGGGGTTAAGCTGAGTACCACACCCATATGTCCTATGAAAAATGAACAACAAAAATTCCAATTTTGTCTCCCCTAAATCTAGCCCTACCCCACGTACTAAAAGCCCATGCAATGGGGTTGTTCTACCCGATGCACCAGCATGCGCCTACAGGTGTCTTCTCCTGTTGGCATGACAATGGGCAGGTCTTGGGGAACTTCCCCAGCAGTGGTAGCTTCAGTCAGCACCACTGAGAATTCTGTGCATTAGGCTTTACACAGACGTGTAACTTACGGTTTCAAGGTCCTAGGAGGATCGTGTATCCAGGTGGTCTGAGACCAAGGAGAAATGAGTTGGGGCTGGAAACCAGGCTGTTGGTGGTTCGATATCCCAATGTTAGAACAGTAACCTAGCTCTTGATTTTCAGGTCAAGTCAGCTTTTCCACAGAGAAACGGGCATTTCTCATGCTTACAAGCACCCAGTTTGTGTCCCCACCCTGTAGCAGAAGGTGTGCATTTCGCGTTCTGTTTGTGTATCTTGCTCTAAATGCCGTGAGCTCCACCGCTAGTGTTTCTTTCTCTCTCGCTGTCTTTCAACATAGCTACTACTGATGTCAGCAAAGACAGACCGGTTCAATCTAGCACTCACTCTACAACGGTGAAGGTGACCATACGACCTCGAGTAAGGCTTCCCTCATTACTCCTGGCAAGACTTCTGCTCTTACTTTTCTGACTCTCCAACAGCTCCTCAATTGAAGACTGTTTAAAGAGAAGCAGTATTCTTTCCCCCTAGTACTCTCAACTCCACTTGTTACCACAGTGTCCATGCATATAAAAACAATTATTTTTCTAAGTGTCAAATTGAATTTATCTGACCACACTTAGGAGCATCAAAAATGTATTAGATTATAATCTTAAATTCCACTTTACTTTTTTAATTGCTAGATCTTTCTTTCTTTCTTTCTTTCTTTCTTTCTTTCTTTATTTATTTTTTGGTGGAACCGGGGATTAACTCTGGCCCTTGCGCTTGCCAGGGAAGCGCTTATTCCACTGAGCCATCTCCCCAGCCCTTCCACTTTATTTTTTTTTAACGTATTTGGTGCAGGGTCTTGCTACACAGCCCAGACTCATAGTGATCCTCCTGTTGTTGGCCTCCCCAGAGCTGGGATTGCTGGCCTGCACCACCACAAGCAGACTTGGTGGCTGGCTCAGTGCACCTGGGGGTGGGGTGGGTGTGACATGTGGTGCCAGGGATCAAACCTGGTCCCTGCACTTGCCTAAGCAGGTGCTTAGTCTGCTGGGCTTTCTCGCTGGCCCTAGCTGTCATACTTTTGGTGATTGGACACTTTCATCCTTACAAAACATTGCCGTGTCTCCTGTAGCAACTTCTGTCCTGCACCGTGTTGTGCGGGGTGGAAGTTCAGCTCTGTTCTTGCACAGAGTTGCTGCCCTTCTGCTGCCCTCCAGTTACATTGCAGAAGGGAACAAGCATCTTCTGTGGATGGGACATTGGGCATCACGGTTTTGTCCATTCTGGTGATCTTCACCTTTTAAATAAGACTTTATTCAGTCCCAGCCCAGGCGTAGTGTGGGCCGGACCCTCTCCCAGCCCCTCGGGCCGCCCCCCACCACTCTGCAGTGCCTCCCCCACCCCGCCCGCCGAGTAGGA
>NW_004524611.1:2317983-2320690 GCF_000260255.1 Octodon degus
CCACTTGTGAGAAAACAATAAATGCCTGTATGTGACCCCAATCAAATTTTAATTGTTTTATATATATATAGATATATATATATATACATATCTATATATATATAATTTTTCTTGGGTGTCTAGTCAGCAGTGGCACTCCTGGGCCACCCAGCAAGTCTGTCTTTAGTGGCTCAGGGTTTGTCAGGCTGTTTGTGGCTATTATGGCTACAACATTTATATTTTCACAGTGGAAGGGTTTCAGGTGATTGAGACCCTCTCAATATTTGTTATGTTTTATTCATCTTACCCATCTGGGTCCTACGATACAGGATCTTCCTAAAAAACAGATTTTAACCATCTTTGCATGGATAAATTAGCCTTTTATCATTTTTAATTGGAAAAAAATGGATAAGTTCTGTCAATTTTTAGATTGGTTCAGTTTTCTTATTATTTTTGGTTCATAAGAATTCTTCACATGTTGTAGGCACGAACTACTTATCAGATACGTGATTTGTAAATGGTTTCTTCATTCTGTAGCCTGTTTCACTTTCACTGAAAACAAATGTTTTTAATTACAGCTTTTTGAAGGATCCAAGTTTTAATTTTTGAGTAAGTCAAATTTCTCTAATTCATGGGGGCCTGCCCCTTAGCTCAGTTGTTTAAGTGGCTGCTTCCACAAAGCAGTCAGGCTCAGGTTGCTGTGGTTTGATCCCCACAACTCAAGCCAGCCAAACCTGCCCTGAAGGCATTCGGAGCAAAAAGGAAAAAATCCAAATTTATCTATTTCTTTTTCTATCACTGCCTAGAACTTTTACATCATATTTAAGAATCTGTTACCAGAGATGTTTTTACATTTTAAAAGGTGTTTTGAAGTTGTAGCTTGTTCATTTCTTTTTGCTAGTTTATTCTTCCTTGTCAAGATTAGCTAGCCTATTTTTCTTTGCAGTTCCACATGCATTTAGAACCAAATTGGTAATTTCTACAAAGAAAGCTGGGATTCTGTCCACCTGCAGTTCAGCTTGAGGGGTGTTACTTTCTGAACAATATTAAAACTGATGATCCACGGGCCTGGGGTGTTGTTCCATTTATCTAGATGTTTATTTTCTCTTAAGAACATTTTATGGTTTTCAGAGTACAAGGCTTGCACCTGTGTTCTTGGGTTTTTGGTGAAGTCAGCTTGAATGGTGGGTCTTGGTCCGCTCAGCCGTCAGATGAGGACGTGGGCTCATCTGGCCAACTTTGCCGAGGAGGAGAGATTTCAGGGCCCTTTAGTGCCACAGAATCTGCCCCTACCCTGGAGCAAGGGCCCGCCTCTCCTTCCCAGGCATCAGCGCTGTCCAAACATGTTCACCAAGCTCCCAGGACAAGCGCTACCGCGAGACTGAGCAGAAATCCACAGAACTGTGAGCTGCTTCTCCATCAGCGTGCCCGCGGTGGGGAAACAGAGTCCTCCATGAGCGTAGGGTTTGTGGAGGAGACGCGGGGCACATGTATGGCGGGCCTTCGTTTGTTAGAGGGAAAGAATGGAGGTGGACAAAGTCAAAGAGAGCATTAAATTATATGAAGATTATTCTTGATAAGAAGGAAAAATTACCACCAGAAAAAATTGAGTTCAGAATAATTGGGCTTCAACCAATGTAACATACACATTTTCCCAGATA
Organism: Octodon degus; assembly: GCF_000260255.1. Taxonomy (NCBI): domain Eukaryota; kingdom Metazoa; phylum Chordata; class Mammalia; order Rodentia; family Octodontidae; genus Octodon; species Octodon degus. The sequence goes on from NW_004524611.1 coordinate 2,319,624, forward strand.
AAAACAGAACTAAAATTATTACAATGCTTAGAGCAAAAGCTGAATAATTATCATGGAATAATAGGTTTAATTTATATGACTACAATAAATTTTGGTTAACAAAACAAAATAATGCTTTCTTTTAAGGTAAATATAAGAAATGCCTGACAACTCTATTAATAATATTTCTGAAAACAAAACCATAACAATTTCAGAAAATAAAAATTAGACTGGATATGTGAGCAAAATAAAATAAAAACTACAAATCTACTTAGAAGCATGCAGCAAATAGGTAAACAAAACTGGTGAATTATTTAAGGATTGGCCACACCTAGACATAAGGATGTTTTCCAAGAGGAGATACACATGCATTCGCAGGTTCTAGAAAAATTGACATGAATTAAATAAAAATCTCCTGAATAGAGAAACATACTTGTGAGTGAGTTAATGTCCTATTTTCTTTCATTATTCAGTGTGCTTAAAATATTGTATAAATAGCCATTACAATTTCAAAGACTACGAGTTGCAAAACATGTCTCCAATCAAGGCTTTTCACTATGTTGGCTGTTTTTCATAAACAACTACATATTCATAATTTCAGTTTCACCCAAGGCATCCATTGGTGTGGTTACTGTTTTATATTGTGGTATATAATTCTTATCTATACCAGTGTCATAAAGATGTTCTTATTTGCCTTTCAAGTCTACTAAGCTCTAATGACAAAATTTACCAAAAGTAGATTTTTGCTTAATCAATCAAAATTGCTCTCTTCTAAATCTGTAAAATTGATCCAGTGTTAGTACTCTTAAGAAAAGCATCACTGTGCAGTTCTGTCATCAGTCAAATGACACCTTGTGGTTCTGCTTCTCCATATTCTGTTGCTTTTCTTCAGGCCACGTGTCTATTCTTTGACCTGTTTTCAGTTCTTATTCACTACCCTTAAAGTAAGGGTTGACCTCTGGCAGCCATGCAAATCCCCTGCCCAGTGGTTTTATAGAGATGGTTGGGCCGGGGAGATGGCTCAGTGGAATAAGCGCTTCCCTGGCAAGTGCAAGGGCCTGAGTTCAATCCCTGGTTCCGCAAAAAAA
>NW_004524611.1:2321520-2322823 GCF_000260255.1 Octodon degus
TTTTTTTTTTCTTGGTGTACCCGCTCAGTGTTTCCTCATTTCTTGGCTTTGTGGACTTTTGTTTAGTGCTTTGTTGTTTAGGACTGGTGCGCATGTGCCAGACGCAAAGCTTCCGGTGGTCTCAGGAGGTTACACAGCCTTCTGTTCCATGCCGCAATCTTCCTGTCTCCACCTAGGGTCTTTTGAGAATCTAAAGTGCTTAATTTAACGAAGCCTAATTGACTAATATTTTTATTATAACTAGGTGTTTGGGCCTTGTCTAAAGACTATTACCCTAGGACAACAATATGGAGATACTGCTAGCATTTTCTTTTTCTTTTTTTTTTTTTTTGGTTATTTTATTTTATTTTATTGTATTTTAATTTTTTCCATAATTATATTGACAGACAAATACCAAAGAGACAGTTTCAATTCAAATTGGTAGGACAGTTTCAATAATTAACACATTGTATACTGTCTTCCTAGTGGTTATTCACTTTACAAGATACAGACATGATATCCTATTTACAAACACTATCACAACAAATCCCTCTATTCATTAAGAGAGCGTAACTATATATCTATCCTAACTATTTCGAATACACAGATACAAAATGGACATTCATTTATATAATCACGTTTTTTGTTTAGTTACAACATTTTAATATTAAAGGTCTGTTAGCTCAGCAAAAATATTATAAAGACTTCAGTAATCCATAATACTATTGGGTCTTCCTCTTGACTGGCAGTGTCATAATTGTTGACCTGAGTCCCCTATAGCTGAACATAACAACAAGGCTTTACTTCTTTTTTTCCCCATAATTTTATTGATAAACAAATAGCACTGAGACAGTTTCAAATCAAATTAGTAGGACAGTTTCAATAATTAACACATTGCATACATTCTTCCTAGTGGTTAATTGCTGTACAAGATGCAGAAATGATATCCTATTTACAAACATCATTACAACAAATCCCTCTATTCATTAAGAGAATATAACTATATATCTATGCTAACCACTTTGAATACACAGATACAAAATGGACATTCATCTGTATACCTTTTTTTTGCTAAGATCCGTTACTTCAATATTATAGGTGTGTAAACTCAGCAAAATATTCTAAAAGACTCCAGCAGCCCATAATAGTATTGGGCCTTCCACTTGACTGGCAATGTCAGAAATTGTTGACCTGAGTCCCCTACAGCTCAACATAACAGCATGGCTTTGCTTCTTATATTTCGTTTTTATACTTTTCTACTGGATGGTTAAGACCAAGGTAAAGCAGGACCTATGCAACAAGAGTTGTAGCTTTTGGGTCTGAT
>NW_004524611.1:2331783-2336538 GCF_000260255.1 Octodon degus
TTCAAACTCTGGTTCAGTTCTGTTATTTCTTTGCTAAGTTTTTGTCTGGTTGACCTATCTTTTGGAGATAAGGGTGTGTTAAGGTCTCCTGTTAACATTGTGGTATTGGATGTTAAATTTTTCATGTCCATTAAGATTTGTTTTATATAGTTGAGTGCTCCCCTGTTTGGTGCACACATATTTATGAGTGTTACCTCTTCCTCTTGAATTTTTTCCCTAACCAGTATATAGTGGCCTTCTTTATCTCACTTGATCATTGTTGGTTTGAAGTTGAGACTGTCTGAGAACAGAATTGCTACCCCTGCTTTTTTGTGAGGTGCTGGGGCATGTAGTATTGTGTTCCATCCTTTGACTTTCAGCCTATGAATATCTTTGTGAGTTAAATATGTTTCTTGTATACAGCATATTGTTGGATTTTGTTTCTTAATCCACTGTGCCAGTGTGTTTCTCTTAATTGGTGAATTGATTCCATTTACATTGATGGTTAGAATTGAGATGTATTGACTTACGATTGACATGTTATTTACCTGTTGTCATTTACTCCTTTTTTCTCCTGTGTTTAATTGTTTGCCCTATTTAGTTGCTTGCTTCTGATCTCATTCGTGGAGATCTGATCATTTTGGTCCCTCTCTAGAACATCTTTCAGTAGCCTGTGTAGGGTTGGCTTTGTCATCACGAAATTCTTTATCTGTTCTTTGTCATGAAAGTATTTCACTTCTCCATCAAACTTGAAACAGAGTTTTTCAGGGTATACTATTCTGGGCTGGAATTTGTTTTCATAGAGGACTTGAAGTACTCTGCTCCATGCTCTTCTTGCCTTCATGGTTTGTGAAGTCAGCCGTAATTCTGATCGGTTTTCCTTTGAATGTGATCTGCTTCTTTTCTCTAGCGGCTTTCAGTAGATTATTGTTGTGCTGAATATCTGGGATCTTGACTATTATATGTCTCGATGTGTTTTTCATTGGGTTGAGGTTCTTTGGCGTTCTATATGCTTCTATTACCTGAATGTCAGATTGTTTCCTCATATTTGGGAAGTTTTCTATTACTTCTGCCCATATTTTTTTAATGTCATTTGTATTGACTCCTTTTTTCTCACTGATGCCTATTAGTCTCACATTGTTCATCTTTGCATCATCTTGCAGATGATTGATTATTCTTTCCTGCATCCTCGTTGTTTTTAAGAGACCCTTTCTTACCTTTTCACTAGCTGCAACAGCATCTTCAAGATCTGAAACTCTTTCTTCACTTTCACTTAAACGGTTTTGCAAGCTTGTGATTGAGATTTTAATTTCCTCTATATCTCTTTGACTCTGCTTCATGCGATCTATTTCTTTCCTGTATTGCTCATTCAAGGAATCCGTCATTTTTCTAATCTCCTCTACTTTTTTTAATCAATGTCTTCTTTAGAAGTAGTTATAAATTCTTTGACTGAAGTGTTTTTTTTTTTTTTCTGTTTTTTTTTCAGACTGGATTTCCTTCCTATGTTTCTGTAGTTGCTTCTTTACTTCAGATGCTATGAGTTCTGAGAATTCTTTTTTTATTTCAGAAAAGAATTGTGCTCTGAGTTCCTCTATAACTTTCTGCTGTTGCTTATTTACTATCAACACTATTAATTTATGCATTTGAGCCAAGATAGTGTCCTCTGCACTTGTTCTGGGTGGGCATTGGGTTTCCTTCATATGTTTCTGCATTTGATTCTTTACTGCAGATGTTATTAATTCAGGGATTTCTTTTTTTATTTCTAATCTGAGTTCCTCTATACCTTTCTGCCACTGTTTCTTTATTTCAGAAGCCGTTGATCATTGCTTTCAGCTGTGTGATTCCCAATTTGTTCTGTGTTAGTGTTCTCTGCACTTTTTACTGGTGGGCTTGGGTTCTGAGTTTGCATTTTCTTCCTTCTCGTCATTTTTTGTAGCACTGTCTTCTGACCTTTGTTGTAGATCTTCATTGTAGTTATAACCTTAGCATGTTCTGAAGTTCAGGTGCAGATCTATAAAGTTTGGATTTATCCAGCTGTTCCTAGCTTGGGTTTGGCTGCTGTGCTCAGTTCCTTCCTGCTGCTGCCCTTGGGGGTGAAACTGTTGTGCCCCTCTGGCAAGATTTTCTGCTCCTGTACTAGCTAGTTGGTTCTATCCTCTACACTCTCTGCAGGGGTTTCAGCTGAAGGGTTTCATCCCAGACCTGTATGCCAGGCCTGAGCTGAGCCTGGAGGGGACAAGGTGGAGTAGGGGAGAGAGGCAGCTCTCCCACACACTCACCTGGCCTGGGATAGGACTGGGTCTGGGGGTTCCTGGAACACGGCAGAAATTCCTCCTTGGCGGGCGGGGTGGAGAGGTGCTGTGGAGTGGTGGGGGTGTTCCAAGGGGGTGGGAGAGGGTCTCACCCATGCTGTGCCTGGGCTGGTACCAGTAATAGGTCATGCCGGTCCAGGGTAGCGGGAAGCTCTTCCACACACTTACCGGGCCTGGGTTAGGACTGGGTCTCACTGTTAACATTTTCTAGGATATCTGTTTTTTAAAATTCACATTTGAATTTAAAGCTCACCAGAACTTAACTTCCTATGATATAAAATAGGGAGTAATTTTCACTTTTTTTTTTTTTTTTTTGATACAGGTCTCATTGTACAGTTCTGACTCATAGTGATCCTTTTCCTCCTCTGGTCTCAGCCTCTCCAGCGCTGGGATTACAGGCAGAGCCCAGGGCCCTGGGGACAGCATGATATATGGTACTGGGACCAAACTCAATATCTTGCACTCTTGCCAGGCAGTAGCTAGGACCACCAAGCTATCTCTCCAGATCTATTTTCACTAATTTTGAGGCTGATAGCCAAGTGACCCCAAAGTGTTAAATTATAAATCTTGGGCAGGAGAGATAGCTCAGTGGTCTAGTTGCCTGCCTGGCAAATACAGGATCCAAGTTCAATCCCGGTACCACACACTACTCTGGCCCCTTCCCTAGGCATGCTGAGCCAGCTACCAAACCCCAGCATGATGGCACATGCCTGTAATCCCAGGGCTCAGGAGGCTGGAACAGAAGGATCACTGTGAGTCAGAGCTGTGCAGCCAGACCCTGGACCCAATACATAAATAAAATAAAATATAAACCTTGTGTCAAATGCTCTGGAGTACTTGTGAGTTGTCTGTCTATGTGAACATTTACAATTTTTAATGTCTGCTTTTCTATTGCTTGTTTGTTGCTACAGAAAAACAATATCATATCTTAGTTATAATTGCTTTATAATAAATTTTATATTGGGGAGATTATGTCAGTCTGGGAGGTAATTATTTTTATGGTTAATTTTTCTAAGGTGGACTTACAAGTTTTAATTTTTACAAATTAAAATTATGTGGCCAATTCCTATTTGATAAAACATGGCAGTGTGTGATTGCACTACCTGCTCATATTCATGTGTAAGAAGGCCCCTTTTTACAAAACCAACACCCTCAGTCAGCAAATATAGTGTGGAACTCCGTGTGTTCTAGAACTGTGTGTAAGTGGCCCTGGGCTTTGATTAGATTTATTCATGTTTAATTGGTTTTTTTTTTGTGATGCCTAAATGTATATTTGACATCATATGAGAGAAGTGACAGTTTTACTATTTCATTTTCAATATTTATATTTATTTTTTCTTGCATAATTGAACTGGCTTCGACTTTCAGTGCCTGTTAAATAAAATAATGATGTCATTATTCCCATCTCATTCCTAGTACTTTAGGGAAAGTTATAACAACGGTTTACATTTTCAATGTTGATAGAAATCTAATAGTACATTAGAATGATAGTATAAGCTGTGTGCTTCTACAAGACGCGGGCCATAGAGCCAGGCCTGGTGTGCAGTGGATACCAATTCCTTTAGAAAGCTTCATTAAATGCTTTAATTATATCCATAATTTCTTTCTATTTCCCAGTGTACTGTATATTTTAATTCTTTTAGGAATCTTAGAATTTAACTTTGCCATACTTCGTTCAGCAGCGACTTATTTCCCAAATGTTTTTAACTGTTTTCTTTTTTTTTAAATTTTCCTCACTTTCTCTTATCTGGCATCTCTTTGGTCAATTTTATTTTTTTTTTCTTTATAGTCTCTGTCATGTCAAGTATCTAGAGAAAACATTTGGTGAATATATTGTGTTATTTTATATTTAAGATGTGTTTGAGTTAAAAACCTGATTTTAATTTGTCTGGTTGAAGAATCCTGTTAAAAATTATTTTGCCTGAGAATTGGCAAACTTCTTTTGTGACTTCTAGGCCAGTGGCTCACCATCCTTTTGGCACAGGAGCCAGTCTGTGGAATACCGTTCTTCAGTGGCCTGGGTTGGGGTGAGGCGGCTGGGAATGAGTCAGAAGGCAAGAAAGGCAGATCTCTAGCAGGTGCGGGTCACAAAAGGTCCAGGCTCCAGCGCGAATCCAGCGCCACACTGATCTGAAAAGAAATGGGGCTTCAAGGGCTGACCAAATAGCTCAGCGGATTAAGTGCCTGCGAGCAGGCACAGGGGTAGGAGGTTCCATCCCTGGGCCTGCAGTGCCGGCCCGTCCCCGGGGTGTGCTGAGGCAGAGTGAGACTAGGCGTGGTGGCACGTGCCTACAATGCCAGCTTTTGGGAGGCTGTAAATAGGCAGACCACTTCGAGTCTGAGCTAATAGTGAGACCCTGAGCACCCTGTAGACCCTTCCCTAAAATACAACAACAAAAAAAAGAAAGGAAGAAAGAAAGAAAAGAAGAAGGAGGGGGAGGAGGAGGAGGAGGAGGAGGAGGAG
>NW_004524611.1:2336638-2339002 GCF_000260255.1 Octodon degus
GAGGAAGAAGAAGAAGAAGAAGAAGAAGAAGAAGAAGAAGAAGAAGAAGAAGAAGAAGAAGAAGAAGAAGAAGAAGAAGAAGAAGAAGAAGAAGAAGAAAAGAAACGGGGGTGGATAACAACTGGAGCAGTGGGAGCGGATGCCACTGTAGACGTGGCCTCCCTGCCTATGCTCACTTCAGGCTGTGCAACCTGCTTCCTCACAGGGCGGGAGCCCTGGACTAGGGGCTGCATCCCTCTTCTATCCTGAGCAGTGTGGATGGTGAAAACCTTAGGGCGAGCCCAGGATTTACTTCTTTGGTGTGACACAGAATGGTCAGAGGGAGCTTGAAATATATTCTCTTCATTCTTGATTCTTTGCAATCTCATAATTTTGAGTAAAAGTACAATACTTTTAAATTGATCATATTTTACACTCATGCAGAAGGCATTTTTTTTTATTAGTACATATTTGTAGTACACGGTGATTACGTAGGTCTTGGGGACTTGGAATGTGGACAACTTAATTCATTCTTTTCAGTTCTCTATGCCCTCCTCCTTGCCTGCTCTTTCCAACTTTTGGCCTCCTTCCCATTTGCAAAAGCTCTATTTGCATTTTTCTTTCTCAATTCTTTTTTCCACCCCATTTCTCTCTCATCTCTCATGTGCTGTTTCTCTTGTTTCCCCATAATGAAGATCTTGCTGCTTCTCATTTATCTGTTCTCTCTCTCTCTCTCTCTCTCTCTCTCTCTCTCTCCATATAAGAGAAGCCACACAATATTTAAACATGTTTGTGACTCATTTCACCTATTATATTCCCAAGTTGCCACAGTCTTCTTATGAATGCCTGACGTTCATCTTCCTTTATGTCAAAGTAGTGTATTGCTTACCACAGTTTCTTTATTTGGCTGTTTTAAATTGTGCTGCTTTTCTTTAAAAAAATTTTAATCAAGTAATTTATGTTTTAACTCATAATTTATCTTCTATAATTTCTTTATTTTGTTCTTTTTGCAATGATATCTTTGTTTGGAAACTCATTAATTAGGAGATAATCCTGAATTCATTCTATTCAGTTTGACTTATTTTTAAAATGAAATTCTTAGTCTAGAATACTTTAGACTTTCACAAGTTGTAAAGCTAATACCGAGAGCGTCTGTATGCCTTGCACCCAGATTCCTGTATTGTTAATATTTCAAGATATATATTTGTTACTAGAAATGAGGCAAGATCACTATATTATTAATAAATATACTTGATCACTTAACTGTTTACTTTTTTCTTATAATGTTCTATGGGTTCTCTGAAATGCAAAATGATTTTTTTCTCAGTTGTTAAACTTGCCTTTACTCTCAATGAAAACAGCAGAGAAAGTCTCGCCAAAAGCCTCTCCTAGGGCCAGCCAAATAGCTCGGCAGATTAAAGCACCTGCAAGCAGGCACAGGGGCAGGGGATTTGATCCCCGGGCCTGTCATGCCAGCCCTGCCCCCGCGGCACTCTGAGAGGCCAACTGAGACTGGGCGTGGTGGCGCGCACCTGTAATCCCAGCTCTTGGGAGGCTGAAAACAGGAGGATCACCAGGAGTCCGATCTAGTAGTGAGACCCTGCACACCACACCCTGTCCTAAATACACACACACACACACACACACACACACACACACAGCTTGTCCCTACAAATGGAGAAAAGTCCTTTTGGTACACACATTCTGAGAGCTCTGAAATGAAAATAAAAGGCTTATAAAATCCAATACAACACTTAGCTAAAACAACAGCAGTGATGAACCCAAACAAATGGGAGGAAGGAGGCCTAGTGGCATCTCACCTGCTGCAGCGCCATCCCTTCTGCGCAAATCAGAAGGCCTTTAGAGCAGGAGTAGCCTTTGTTCCTGGTTCAACATCAGAGCTGCAGAGAGCAGAATGTTTCTCAGGAGGGAGGCAATCCTTGAAGCACTGGCTGAGGGATTTGCCTTTATGGTGCATACCTCAGAACCATGGTATGAGGTTGGGCTGACCTGCCTGTATGGGAGAATTTGTTCAAAGACTACAGAAAATGTATTAGCTGCTTCCATTTGCAGCAGGACTGATTTATGCAGAAGTAGGCTACTGGGACAGCAACGGAGGAAGGACGAGGAATGCGTAGCTTTGGGTAATAAAGGCATACCAGAGGTGTACATCTTCTTGCCACTCTAGGAAGCAAGGGGCCAGTCTAGGCTCAGGAATATGCACAGCGAGGTCCAAGAACACCCTCGGCTCCCTGACCACAGGCGCTGTGCAGACAGGAAGAAAAGGCCAAGGCGGAGCTGTAAAGGACTACATTTAGGGAACAGGCAGGTGGGCGCGCTTAGGGAGCAGGCAGGTGAGCACGCTTAGGGAGCAGGCAGGTGAGC
>NW_004524611.1:2339102-2351982 GCF_000260255.1 Octodon degus
CGCTTAGGGAGCAGGCAGGTGAGCGCGCTTAGGGAGCAGGCAGGTGAGCACGCTTAGGGAGCAGGCAGGTGGGCGCGCTCGGGGAGCAGGCAGGTGAGCGCGCACAGGCTGGGGTTGTTTCTTTGTTCATTGTCCCTGAGGAAATCTTTGCTAAACAGCTCACAATACACAGAATGGAACAGAGACTTCAGGCCATGATTCAGAAATGAATACAGAGATTCATTTGATTCAAAGTCAGTTTAGAAAAGTTACTAAACACAATAACTGCTATGACAAGCAGCAACGCATGCCACTCGGAGCAAGAATCGGATATCTAGGACAGGGGCTTGGTGAGGATTCCCAGTGTCTACTTCTCAATAAAAATTGTTGAGACGTTCAAAGCAAGAAATTAAGGGAAGAGACTCAATAGACAACATCAGTTGGGATGGGAGAAAGGTCAAAAAGAAGTTGAAAAGGTATACGTATCTACTTAGCTGTACAAAAGATAGCTAAGGTAATTATTAATTTCTATTAGCTCACTGAAAGGGACAGTTAGTGCTTATTTTGTTTGATCAATTTTGTGTGCTTATATCGGGTACTCGGAATAGCTACTTTGAAAATAACAATGTGCAACATAATAACTATTGTTAATTTCCTACCATTTTGTTTTGAAAGTTTGTGTTGTTTTTTAAAATTTTGTTTAAAATTAAAAAAAATATGACTTATATGGAGAGAAAATTGATAAGTCAATAGAAGCTGTCAGGCACGGAGTTGCAAGACAAAGATTTAAGCATCACATATCCTTTTTAAGTATTAAAATAAACCAGGGATTAGGAATAAAAGCCAGGAAGCCAGGAAAATGATGTCTTAACAGTAGATATGGGACCGGCGAAATAGCTCAGCAGTCTAAAGTGCCTGCTTAGGCAAGCACACAGGGACCTTGGTTTGATCCCTGGCACCTCATGCCTCACCAGCCTGTCCCCAGCATGGACTGAGGCAGCCACAAAGACAAACAAACAGAATAAAAAATGGGCCAGCGAGATAGCTCAGCAGAACAAGCACTTGCTTTGGCAAGCGCAGGGAACAGGGTTCAATCCCTGGTCTGACATGGTGTGCTGACCCTGCCTGAAGTGTGTCCCAGGGTATGCTGAGTTGGTGACAAGTCAGGGCTTGGTGGTGCATGCTTGTAATGCCAGTGATGGGGAGGCTGAAAACAGGAGGACCACTTTCGCTATGAGTCTGAGCTCCATAGGGAGACCCTGTCCCAAATACATAAAATGAAAAACAAAACAAATAAACAACGACAAAAGCCAACAGAATATTGACAAAGAGCTAGAAATTATACAGTAATAATCAAAGTTAAATTTGTTCTTGAACAATAAGTCAGCCCCATACAATGACATATGAAAAGTTTTGCCTCTCATGACTGGGATTAATTCCAGAAATCAAATTAATCAACTTAAAATTCCATCATAGCAGCATGAAGAGGGCAGCCTGATCATTTCAGTGGGTGCAGAACAGTTACCTGTAAGATTGCAAAGCCCCTGAATCTTCTCTTTTTTAAAAAACCAAAATGCGCCACCAAATAGGAGTTGAGGAATTTTTCTTCATTCTGAAAATGGGCATCTGCAAAAAACATTTATAAGAGACTGTACCACATAAACTGCAAGCATTTAATGATCACAGTCCTTGATGCTGCAATTCCCACATGAAGGTCCTGGAAGATCTTTTATCTCTAGAAATCATGCTGTCTAATTTAAGCTTTGTTCCAAGGCGCGTGTACATTACCTTAAAATAATATGAACTTTTAGGTCTATTTGTAATAGTTTTTTAATGTGAGCAGGAGAAAGCTAATTGTTATTGTTCTCCTCTAGTAGATTGAGGTAGAGCTAGATAAGCTCCCTCAAGCTCCACAAATCGCGCAGCTTTTTGCTCTTGCTGGAAGGAACGGGCACTCTCTCCTGGCCTGCGATCACACCAACCACTCTGATCTCTAATCATTTCAGGTGCCGTTTTCCCACCTAGCATGGCTTCCAAGAACCCATACGGGATCGGTGCTCAGATGAGCTGTTACAGTGGATCCTGGGACGTGTGAAGAACCGTCTCGCCCCTGCTCTCTTCTCCCTGGTGCCTGTCTCGTGGTCTTTGCAGACTCCTGCCTGTTTGGTTGGGCCACCGACTGGTGGCTCTCTAGGCAGCACCCTGACCATTGACCCGAGTCTCATCTTTGCTGGGGGGCTCCTTAGAGGTCCCTGGACTTTGTTACCTCACATTTAGTGTTCTGTCACTATTGCTGATTATATTTTGTCCATTTTCCTGCATTTGCTAGGAGCAGTATTAAGTATTATCTCTATTATTTAATGTTGGCTGAAAGTAAATGTCATAGTGTTTACTATAAAAGTAGTATCCTCGCGCCCCATTTGCCGATGCACTTGGAACAACACACACACACCTGTGTACATGCATGTGTGTATATCAACAGTTCCACATGGGAGGGTTGTCAAGAGCCCCCACAGAGGCCGCTGGAGCACGTGTAGCATGCGTGTGGTCTGTGCTGTCCTGCTTCCGATCTCTGTTTCTGGCAACCCTTTCAGTGGCGAGTTCGAAATGGATAAGTCCCAGTTAAATGCCTCCCTTCCCAAAATCTTCCATCACCAGCGAAATGAGTTAATTCCTCGCTTCTTAAAATTCACAGCCTCCCATCGCCTTCTAGCAGAACACCATATCCCATTACATTTTCACTGCTTGATTAATTTTCCATCTTGCAGTGACTGTAGTTTCCCTTCAGGTGTGTCTAGGAATTTTCACAAATGTAGCTGTTTCTCGACACAGTTCATAACGGAGGCAGACAAAGGCTCAGAAGCAGTTGCTGAATTCACAGACAGATAGAGAACAGTTTCCTAAAAAATTAGAGTCCTGGAAGTATGTTCGTACCCAAGGATGCAACTTCGGGCATATTTTAAACTCTGACCTTCCTTGGGAGGTCAATGGCAAAGCAACGAACTTGACAATGTGCTTGAAGAGTCAGTTTTGGAATTGAGCAAAATCAGCTGACTTAGGCCTTAGCAGCCCAACGTTGACCAACCTAATTGTGCAGCCCTTCTCTTAATTAACCCCTTCAAACCTCCTCACAACCCAACTAAACATTTAGGAAGCATAGGTTATTTTTATGTTTTAATCTACACTGGATGACTCAGCTGAAAATCAACTAATTCAATCACTGCAGTTTAAGTGAATGTAAGCTCTGATTTTTAGATGATGTTAACATAAACACCAACCCAATAGAGAATGAGTCATAATACCTCTAAGGTATTTAGGCAGTCAAGTTCCCAAGCCAGCAGGAAGGGAAGTGAAGTCACATGATTCATCCAGGACACAATCATTATTGGAAATGTGATTTCTGCTTTTGCAGTGCATTTTGAGAGATGCTAAAAGAATTACTCTGAAAGTCTAAGAAAATAATTGCATCCCTATGCATCCAGTGCAGGACGGAGCAGCTTCTGTGGAATGCAATTAACTGCAGAAAGCTTTGCGAGTCCTTTGACACTGCAAAAGAGGCAACGCCTCTGCACGGAAGCGGAGGCAGGGCCGGTGCCTGCGCCACGCGTCTGCGTGTGTGTCTATGGGGCTTCACCTGAGGGTGCAAGGCAAATAAAAAAAGAGCAAGAGAGTGACCTTGGCCATTTCCAAGGTCAAAATTGGGGTGAGATTCAGGGAAACAGATGATGTGGTGCAATTCCAACAGACACAGTGAGCTCAGAGCTGAAGATGCCAAAACACATTCTTCCTTATTGGAGACAAGATAATCAACCAACATAAATCAGAAATAGGCTATTTAAATTTGCCTATGAGATGAGTTCAAAATATACAGTGAATATTGTTCAAAATATTAAAAAGTCTTACATTAAAAGATACATTGTCACTAGCCTTCCTCGAAGTCACCCCACCCCTGTCCCCCACACTAGGAGCACTTTTCCCCACCATTCTCGCCACTTCTGGAAGTCCTCTTTCCTGAGCATGATCAGTGAGATGACAAATGCTGTGTCCTTTGCAGCACCATTGCAGCCCCTAGAAAGACGTGGAGTCTCTTCACTCACCTCACTCACCGGAGCCAGCACCCCATGGCCTCGGGCTCTTCCCCAAAGGCAGAGCAACTATGAAGCAGAAGTGTTTCACACAGGTTCAGGACACCAAAAGAGCCAAGAGAGCCCAACCAAAATAGGTCAAGAAAGAGAACTCTGGAGCTGCTTGAGGGATTGGCAACGACAGTGGGATAGGTGGATCCAAAGCAAAGGGGAGCATTTTAAACGTGATTAATAGCAAATGTGTTTTAAACTGTAATAAATTTATTTATTTATTTATTTATTTATTTATTTATTTATTTATTTAGTGGAACCGGGGATTGAACTCAGGTCCTTGAGCTTGCCAGGCAAGTGCTTATTCCACTGAGCTATATCCCCGGCCCCTGTAAGAAATTTTTAAAAGTATACATTTACTGTATTTTTAAAGGACTCTTGTTTATCTGTTTCATTAAACAAGCCTTGCTATTTATTAACACACTCATGGTTTAGTTTGTTAACTCACAGACAGATATGTGTAAAGATAAGATCCCTGGAGAATTCCTACATATCTTCTACCAGAAGGTCAGGTCAAGGATCTCAGGGACAGCCTGGGTCTTAGAACATCTATATCCTTCTGGGAGAGCTCTACCCTGTGCCTAGGGTTGAGCAGCATTTTCTTAAGAGAAGGCAGTTTTCCCCGCACAAATTTTCAGGATTTTCCAGCAAATTGTGCTTTTTCCTCCTGCATAATTGGAGTTGAACAGTGAAATAGACATCACAGCAAAGCAGAAATATACAAGCTGCATGGAGCACTAGCTTCTAATCTAAATATCTCCTATCCATGTGGTAAAAATATTGCCTTTAATGTTGCCATCCCCAGCTGGTACTCTAGTAATTAGCAAGGGCTCTGTGCTGGCTCTGGCTCACTTTTGCATCTATTTGAAATGTCCCTGTTGCTGCTGGAGTGTCAACAGCAAGCTGCCTATCCAAAGCTGCAGAAGTTTTGTGAGTTAAAGGTAAGACAGAGACAAGGCCAGTCTTCTAAGGAGCTCAGGGGAAATGACCTGGATTAAACACTTTATGGAGAAGAGAGGAGAAAACTAGGTATAGAATACATAGAAAACATGAAGAGGATAACTTTGAAGTAGTAGAAAAGCAGATGCGCAGATTCTCCTGAAAAGCAATTGGATAACATTGCATCCCACACAAGCACTGAGATTCAGGAAGTCGTCTTCCATGGGGCCCTCGGCCTCACACTTGACTGTTCTCTCTTTACGTAACCACTCTGTATGATCTTGCCTTTGGATGGTCCTGCTGTCTAACCTGTCCCGGTGGACCATGTCTGCACATGGGGCTCTCCTTTTGCCCTCCGCTTAGGGATTTCTCCTTGACAGCACGGAGAACTGGCTTTGCCTTGCGGGTGATGCACTGCACTGACCTGGAACGAAATGATGAATGTGAAGTCCAAGACAGAGGAGCTCCTTTGGTTTTAAGTCCACATCCAGCCTTGAGTGCTGGGTATTGGGATTCTGGGGCAGAAGGAAGTCAGTCCAAGTCCATGCAGAAGGATGGCAGTGTAGGGTTGAAGGACAAGGCTGATCCTGCGGCCCGCAGCAAAGCCAGTGTCTCACCTACTGTGAGTTTCCTGGCCCACAATGTAGCACAAGAATTGCTCACATGGTTGGGGGACCTGTTGGGCAGGATCCAGCACTTCTGAGCCTATACCTCGAGTCTCTATTCTTTCAGGTCCTGACTGACTGGCCATACATAGCACAGTGTAGCCTGATGACTGTAAATCACTGGGTAAGTTTTGTTAAGTCATAGCTAAAAAGATAAAATACCAGCCAGGCATGTCATCCCAGCACCCTGGGAGGCTGATGCAGGAGAGCCACAAATTCCAATCCAACCTGGACAAGGGAACCACTTAGCAAGACTCTGACTCAAAATGAAATTTTTTTTTTTTTGGGTAAAAGATAGCAAGGCACTACCTCAGGGCAAAGGTCCTGGGCTTAATACCCAATGCCACACACACACACACACACACACACACACACGCATGCATGAACACTCCATGACTTTCATGTAGATGTGACATGAACATGTCTTTCAATGTCAGAGTTTTGTTCACATCATGAATTCTTAGGGGACAGGTGTGCTGATAGTATCTGTCCAGTGATGCTTGTGATGCATGGTAGACCGAGACCGTTTGGCGGAAGGCTAGGCTCAGTGCCATGCTGTTGCTGTCCAGCTGTTTGGAGGTGCATGTTCCCTTGTGCAGGAATCACCCACACGTCCTCTGGGCAGAAATCTCCAACTCCTTCTCAACCCTTGTGGAGCTATAAGGTAGGTCACATGCTAGAAAGTCAACATGAACCCTGCAGCGAAGGAATTCATACTTATTGTTTTTTCCTTTTTGCCTATTTCAGACCTTTCTTTGATTTATTTGTTTATTGGACTACTTTAGTACGTTTGCTTGGTTCAAAAGTCTAAATGGGGAGGATGAAGCCCAGGAAACTGCAAGGAAGAGGAAGCCTCCACTGTGCCAGGCCTTTTTGGGGCTTCATATTCTGCCACTCTCTTCTGCTTGGCGCAGAGAACACGGTTGGGTCACACCCGCCATGCTGGGTCAGGGTCGGTGGAGCACAGCATGGACCTACATCTGTCTCATTCCAGAGTTCTTGGTTTCTTTTTTTCCTCTCTTGAGAAGATGACTGACCTCCATCCAAAAGATCAGCTACCCTGGAAACCGTCACCCACCTGCAGACTGCAGATGCATGACTTGGACATGCGCCCTTAGTTCCTGGCCTCAGTTTTGCACCAGAGGACTCTGAGTTCTGTGTGAAATCCTCGCCTCCCAGCTTCCACCAGCCTGGAGGCGATGTGACCGTCGGACTCTAGCTGCCCCAAGTAGACTCCTACTGGAAAAGTGTAAGGACCTGCTTCAGGGCAACAAGAAGGTGCCTCCCTGAAACCTCGTTGTCCCCACGCTCTCCTGGCTCACAGGACAGATGCGCAAGGAATAAAGCCGAGAAAACACACAAATCTCAAGAGTAAATTAAAGGTGTTTCACGTGCAGGCCTCTTTCCTATGAGAACGTGGCTTTGTGTGAATATGCACCAGATCGTGCCTGGTATGGAAAACAGGGAGAGAGAACTCTGTACTCTGAAATTTCAAAAATAAATGATTCTGAGATTTGTGTGAGTCTTATTTAACAAAATGAACCTGTATTGTCTTTCTTTCTAGTCTTTTGCTTTTTTTTTTCCTAATTCAGCTCAAAAATCCAGTGCCTGTGGGTACAGTTGCTTAGAAAGGACACCACTGGTCAGAGAGATGGCTCAAAAGAGTAGGCGCTTTCCTGGCAAGTGCAAGGGCCTGAGTTCAATCCCCGGTACTGTAAAAAAAAAAAAAAAAAAAAAAGGACACCACCTAGTACAGCACCAAGTCACCGATAGGGGGCGCTAGATGCATTATAGAGTCAGGAAGGGTCACCTTGGGAACCAAACCTGGGGAAACACAGGTAGCATCTGCTTGGCCCCAGCCTCAAGAGAAAAGACTGGGCAACAGAAGTCTTCATATTGTTAATTTGTTTTGATATTTTTATAAGCCTTGAGAATTTTTATACTAGCAAACTGTTTCAACTACAGAATTGTTGGAACTCAAGCCTTAAATAGGCCAATGTAAGTAGCAACATTTCTTGTGGATAAATCTGTAATCTAAAGGTGAAATGTGTAACACACCTAGGACTCATTTCCTATAAAAAACAATTCTTACCCTGGGAAACTAGCTACAGTAGTAGGTTCAGCAATGTCTGCCCCAACCGATGCTGGTCAAAAATAACATAGCACAGAGCAGCACCATTGAAGGTACTTGAATTCAGCAAAATCACCCAATATAGCCCAAGAGTCCATAACAGTAGAGTGTTACCAGCACAACTGGCCATTGTCAGAAGTAGTTGACTTGAGCTTTTTCAGCTCAGCATATCAATATAGGTTTTTTTTTATAGCTTGTGGTTACACTTTTCTGCTGGATGGTTAAGACCAAGTTAAAGCAAGACCTAGATAACTAAAAATGTAACTTTTGCTGTCTGATGAGGTCAGGCAAATCCCCTCAGGATTTACCCTGGAACCATGTACAGCACCTTGTGGGTCTTTTGTCAGTGTCAGCCATGTGGATGAGTCACGGCCATTGCTTGACCAATTTGCTCTCTGTGAAAGCCTGAGAGAATGTTTTCTCTCATGTGACTCTCTTTAGGCACAAGTACCTACAATATTTGCACTGGCGTCAAGTATGAAAAGATCCTTTAAAGACTTTTTCAAATACAGCTTCTCTAATAGCAATGGAACACCCATCTCTGACAAAACAAAACAAAAAAAGGGATATAAATAAAGGACCATTTTGTACCAAAAAATATATGCGTGCATACAAAATAGTTAGGGTAGATATACCGCTGCTTTCTCTTAGTTCAATGAGAAGAAAGGTTTGTACTAATATTGTTTAGACAGGGTATCATGTTTACATATAACTACTATGAAGACAAAAATATGCAATTATTAATTATTGTAACTGTCCTACTAACCTGTTTTGACACTATTTCATTGCTATAATTTTATCTTTTTTCTCATTAAAATAAATAAAAAAATTTTAAAAACAGCATCACTGATAGTAGACTCATATAACACAAAGAAAATATGTATCAGTATCATCTGTCATGGTTTGGGGTTTTTGAAAGGTGAACAATATAGTACAGGACATGTTTTATAATATTATTTTGTAACAAATCACTCAAGAATCACACACAAGAAGTGCAGGGAATCTGTCCACACACTAGACACTAAAGAACCCAGCTGAGGGCCTGGATCCTAATACCCGGCATGAGTCCAGCTGAAAACCTAAAGCTCATAGCAGTGCCACCCACCAGTCCAACAGGAGGCCTGGAGCCCACGACAAAGTCTCATTTAGTCCTCTTCATGGATCTGTGCCGGGAAGGCCCAAAGGTCAGTGGTGCAAGCTAGGAAGTCTATGCTGATGGGATGAAGAATTTGTGCCAGCAGGCTGAGGGATCTGAACTGGAGCCAGGAAGCAACGCTGAAGGTGAGCTCCAGAGCTCCCCCAAAAGTACCACAGCCATCCTCAGCAACAGTGAGGTCCTGAGCTCCTCCAGCAATGAGGACAGCTGAGTCCCCATCAGGAAAGCCAGGGCGACAAGCTTCCCCTTGACTCTGCGCAGTACACTATCTTCTCCTCCGGAGCCAGGGAGCAATGGTCAAGATGAGGACCAGAGCTCCTCCAGAAATCATCGGGAAAGCCAGCATGACAAGATCCTCCAGCAGAGCAGCCCAAGAGAACTAGCAGCTTCCAACAGCTTCTCCAAACAGCATCCCTAAGAGCACTTCAACAGCTTCTCCTGTTCTTTTATGCTGCTGGCAACAATCCTCAGATGGGCTGTCTGCACCCAGCACCGTGTTTGTTTATTTAAGCTGGATGTAATAAGTCGACCACCTATTAGAAATCCACTGCATCATCAAAATGCCATTCTGCTCATGGCCTTTCATCATTGCATTTTTTAAAATGTGAAGGCCAGAGGATTTGTATTTTAGCTTTTCAGTTCTTTAGTGAGGATGGCTTCTAAAGATAATACAAAGCTGAATGGCCATTCCATTAGGAATGCTTGCAAAAGCAGCGACCACAGATGTAGAGGAAAGTGTCTGTGGCAGATGGCCCTCCTGGCTCTTGTGGGCTGGAGCCTTGATCTCAGCCTAGAAGAACTGCTCGTGGGGATTTCTGAGGATGATGTATATGTACACAACAAATCAGTCTCTCCAATCTACAGATCCCCAGCCTGTAAAGAGAATTTTCTCAGAAGCAGTCTGTGGTGTCAAAGTAGACAGAGTATATTGGGGTAATTCAAAATGTAAGTCTTTATAGAAATCTGCACCGTCCGAATGTCATACACAGGAGGAGGAAGGCCTACAGCATGTTCTCACACTCTCAGCACTCTTTGCAGAATCCAGGATAATCTCCACTGAGGACCTGTGGGGCTCACACACCTGCCCTGTGACACAGATCTGGCAGAACCTTGCCCTTGGGGAACTAAGCAGTTTGGAGGACTCACACAAAGCCAGCAGTCTCCCAGGGGTCTTTCGGGTTGTGAGGTCCTCCAGAGCAATCGAAGAGATAAGTCTTGAAACTTAGGTAGCTGATTTGAGATCTTTCTGCTTCCCCTGGAGTCAGGGTCTGATGGAAAATCAGAAGGGCTGTGCTTCGAAGCAGAGATGTAAATGAAAGCGAAATAAAGATTCAGAAGAGGGGAAGAAACATATTAAAGTGTTCCCAATTGGGACAAAGGAAGATACTCCGATGATCATGGCAAAAACCCCTGGGCAGGAGTAATCTGTCAAAGGCATTGTACAGAATAAGAAGTAATTTGATTTGCTGTAGCTCATTTTGCCTTAAAAGTAACAATCAGAACATAAGAAGGCTTTTCATTGCCAGGCACTTGAGATTTCTTTTTCTCTAATTTTATTACCTCCCAGTACTGCTGTAGTTTAAAAGCGGGAGGAACCTGCATATAGTGCAGAAGCCAGAGAAAGCAAGCAGGACTTTCTGCCTCATTTATTTGCATTTCTCCTGGATGGTTTTTGTAAGAGAATTCTTCTGGCCCTTTGTGAGCTTCATGGAGCTGATCTGAGCATGAAGTGTCATATCGGCCTTTTTTGAATAGACAGAGGGTGGTGACATCTGTGCCTGTCCAGGGAGGCCAAGTGTCCCCTTTCCATGCTGTTCACATCTACATCTTACAATGACTCTCTCACATGGGTGCTTGGCCCTCAGATGTCCTAATCTGAGCCTTTAAGACACTTATTTGGCGTATACACAAGTCAGCAAAGGAACAACCGATTTCCTTTGAATGGGAGAATGTAAGGAGGGGCTGCCTCTTAAAAGTGATGAGTAAAGTTCTGGAAGTGTTTCAGGATGTAAATTGATAAGCATCTTTAAGGCTTTTTTGTTAAGGCTTAGAAATGCCAATTCATTCGGCTTCCCAGAATGATTTGCAAATGCACAGCACTTCCTCTGCACTAGTGGGGGTGGTTGTGGCGCTCAATAAATAGAGTGAGCTGGGGTGAAAAGATAGAGCTGAAAGGAGAGAGGAGCAGGTCCCTCTGAGGCCTGGAGGGCGCATGGGAGCAGGCCAGCATGCTGTTTCTATGCAAGCCCCTCCCGCTGGAATCTGGGTTATGCAGGAGCACAAGTGTCATCTAAGGAGGCCAGCTGTCTTCTTAGGCTGTGCCATTTATAGGATCCCGTGATCCGGATTCTTGCTGCCCGCTTTGCAATTTCAGCGATTTACAGTTTTAAAAGGCACCCAGTGTTGATCAGATGCAGAAAGAAAACAGATGTGGGGCGGCACCACAGGCTCAGCTTAAAACCTTGAGCGCCCCGCGGTGGGTTCTGGTGAACAGGAGAGGCCTTTGCCCAGGGACACGGATGCTGTGTTTCCCGATCCAGGACCCTTTTGGGTTCTAAAAGAGCTAAGTGGTGTCAGTCGGAACACGGAGTCACGCAAGCGTTTGCTGGGTAAAGACTGTATGAAAGGTATGGTGTAACTGTTATGTATAAAACTCAACCTATAAGGCAGACTCTTTTATGAATATTTAGAGACAAAAAAGAGCCTTTTATCAGCCAATGTGACATAGCGACTGAGTGGTGGTGGCATTCCAGTGTGACCCAGTGGGTTGGCTCCAGCTTGCTTATTTAACCCTTGGAAAATATGCAAAGCAACATGTAGTCAATGTACTGGTCAGCTTCCCTACCGCTAGGACAAGATACTCGGCATTTGCAAAGCAAAGGAGGAAAGATATATTTGAATTCATAGTTTTAGATGGTTCAGTCCAGGATATACTGGCTCCCAGGGAGAACTGGCATGCAGAAAGGCTTTGGGGAGAAAGGTGCTTACTTTAGGGCACCCAGGAGGAGAGGGGCAGGGGAAGAGCCCGCAGAGGAAGCTCCAGGAGGAGGCAGTACTTTCCTCCTCAAGGTTATTCTGCCGTGGTTCACTTGCTCCAAACAGGCCCTGCAGCCTAGTAGCCTGTGCAGCTGTGAGTTCATTCACCTGTGGACTCATTCACATCCTGATCAGCTGTGTGAGCCAGTCAGTCCACAATCAAGATTGACCTGCGCAAGTCCCATGAGCACTCTAATTCTGTAAGGCACTTGCTACCATAGGTTGTGTCAGGATGTCTCCCCACAGACTCATGCAGTCCTGGGGTACAGGCTCTTTAGAGGTGGCTGAATCTGGAATTTGTGACTGGTTTATTGTCTACTGCTGGGATTGAGGGTGTCAGTACTACACACACCTTAGGGGGACGGCCTGCATAGAAGGGAGGAAAAGAGACTGGCTTGCTCTGTCCTCTCTTGTTGCTTTGCTATCTTCTGCCTCCAGGAACGGGTGCCCCTTTGCCAAGCCATACTGCTGTGGAGCGAGGTGATGATGGACTGCACCTGCGCCAACTGTGAGCTAAATAAACCTTTCCTTCCTTAACTTTGGGTACTTTGTTTCATTAAGTATAGAAAAGTAAGTAAGACACTTCCTATAATGGTTGATACATTGGGTCAACTTGAGAAATTTAGAAACATAACTCAGTAACTTATCTGTTCTACATCCTGGGGGTGTAGAGAACCTGCTTAGTGCTCTAGAATATTGTTCATTGTGTCCACTCGTGAAGTCTAGAAGTTTAACTGAGTGACTCAGCAGGAGGCCCGGGTTCCCATTTTGTAAACATCCTCATCCTGTGCAAGAGGAGGGCACTGAGGACGGGTAGCCAAGAGGAGGGCACTGAGGA
>NW_004524611.1:2352082-2374054 GCF_000260255.1 Octodon degus
GGGTAGCCAAGAGGAGGGCACTGAGGACGGGTAGCCAAGAGGAGAGCACTGAGGACGGGTAGCCAAGAGGAGGGCACTGAGGACGAGTGGCCTGCGTAGAGCAAAAGGGACTGACTGCTGGTTCTGTGAGGTGCTCCAGTCTGCGCCTTCAGCTGGGTTGTCCTCTCTGGTTCTGGTGCAGACTAATTGGCTTCCATCTGGAAGTCTTCAGCCTTCTGGGGTAGACCCTTCAGACTTTCAGCGAAGATTCTTCAGCTTTTCCATACCCATTGGCCTCCCACCAGGCTCACACAGAGCACTGCAATGAGCTCTAGGCCTTGGACTGGGCCTGCAGCCTCCACCAGGCAGACGCCTCTGTGCACTTCCTCATCTGACTCTGTGGCTGGGCTTTCCTAAGTCAGTGTTGTAGTTTCTTATACATCTGTATATCTTGTGCTCTATCTGTTTTTCTGGTAAACCCTGACTGATACATTTACCGATGCAATTTCCTTCTGCATCCATCAGACCACCAATAAGGTGGATTGTTCTCATTGATTGTGCCTAACACATGGTCCCATTGTATCAATAGAATTCAGCTCAGCTCAATCCAAAATTCGTGGTGCACCAGGTCTGCAGTGGATGCCTGCTATGCCAATTCATCAACCTCCTAATGAGCAGTTAGCTCTACTCTGATAGATGAAGAGGACAGGCTCAGACACCTCACCCAACTTCCCCCAAGTCTGAAAACTCATGTTGCAGCAGGCTGGAGAGAAAAGCCAAAGGGATCCAGAAGAGCTTGGTTCTAGTCAAGCTGGTACCATTTGGTGCTGGTGATACAAGGAGATTTATAACCTTGAGAGAAATCCCAGCCACAGAGGCATCACCCAGCGAGAAGGTGATTATTCACAGGAAAGTGTTTTTGAGACACATTGCAGCCATACTAAGAAAAGTGGTTGGATAAAAATGGTACTGTCACCTCTGCCTCTAAAACACCATTTAATCCAAGAAGAATGGAAAGAAGAAATTGAAACTCTGGTTTCAACAGATGTAAGAAACATCCATAATCCTGAAATACAATGCATGATGAACAGCCGCTGAGGCAAGTGAAGTTCAAGTTTGGAGGGAAAGGGAATCCAGCAGCTGATCCACAGCAGCATAACAAAGCCAGGTGCATAGTGCTCATGAGGTACAGGGAGGTTGGTGACAGAGACAGTCTGCTACGCAAACTGAGCTGAGGGTTGGGCAAGGAGACACAGACCTCACGAGCACACAGCCTTCTCTGCCCCGACCCAGGGAGCATGGCGGTGGGTTGGGATCATAGCCCTTCCTTCTCCCTCACAAACCTGCAGGTCCCAAAATACCTCCTACTATTCAGGAGACAACGACCATCAGATAAAGACTTAGTGGCTCATCCGTGTTGCAGCATGTGTCCATATTTCATCCCTTCCGTGGCTGTGTGGTAGCCTGCTGTAGAGATGACATGCCTGGCACCTTGCTTATCTGCTCCTCTGCTGGTAGCACTTGGACTGCTCTGGTCTTTTGGTTATTGCCAAGAGTGTAGCTATGGCTATTTGTGCACACATAATTAAATACCTGCTTTGAGTTCTGTGGACTAGAGACCTCAGAGTGAACCAGACGGTCATACTATATTCGATACAAAAAGATTAGTTCTTGCCAGGGGCTGATAGAAGGGGATAATGGAGAAGGATGGGAGATAGGAGCTAGGCAGAGAGTGAAAAAACACTTCAGTAGTAGATATATATGCCCAAACCAAGCTTGTCCTCAGGGGCAGGACTGGAATATTTACGTTTGAGGACTGCAAAATATGTCTACTATCTGACTGATGGTGGAATCCTGTACATTTCTCATAGTCATACAATAAACAAATCATGCACATTGAGCTAAAAATTAAAGATAATACTAATCTAGAAGCTTAGATACCAAACAGCTAAAACTTAGCACAATGAAGCACAGTTTTGCACTGCATGTACTTAGAATTAAATTTCAAACATTGTTCAGTGTGGTAAAAGTAGAGATCTAAGAAGGAATATGCACATCAAAATACAGACACATGGGTTTTGTCTTTTTCTTTTCTTTTTTAGTTTTTGTTTGTTTGTTTTGCAGTACTGGGGATTGAATTCAGGACCTTGAATTTGCCAGGCAGGTGCTTATTCTACTGAGCTGTCTCCCTGGCCCCAATATATGGGTTTCTAATGGAAAGAGTAATTCTTTTGAGGAAGGAATGAGACATTAAGAGAAGAGAGAATATGATGCAGACCAAAAATTATTAGCATTTACTCTGAAGGTCATGCAGAATGATATTTATTGCTTGCTTACAAAATAAAAATAATGCAATGTAGCAATGGTTACAAATAGGAAGAACTCTGTAATAGAACTGATCTGAGTTTTTTCATATGCATCTCTAGAAGTAGAATCTTACCATCAGAAGAGAAAGTTTAGAGATCAAGGGTAGGCATTGACCTAAATGGTATGTGGAATATATTAAAAGCCACATAAGTGCTGTGTGGACCAAACTTTGGAACCTCATTGATCCTACAGCACTAGGATGTGACAAAAAGCCAAACTATTACTAACAGCAGTAACTTTTAGGAGAAAAGATGCTGACGGCTATGAGTCAGAGTCTGATTGTACATCTGTAGGACATTCAACAAACCTACCAGGTATTTCTAAGCCCGTGCAAAAAGAGAACTCCTGGTTGTGCAGGGACAGAATTAGATGAGAACTTCCTCAGAAGAATCCATTTTCTTAATCTTAGGAAATGATGCACAGGATATGATGAAAGTGGTGGCTCGGGCTTCAGGGAATATGCAGCGGCACAGACTGTGAGGGATTATAATTTCATGTGGAAGGGAGGGCACACTGAACAGCGAGCTGTGCTCCCAACCCTGCGGCTTTCGATGAGGGGAGCAAAAAGTCACACACAGCAGTGATGCGGTTTGAAACCTCTGCACCAAAGGAATGTAGTGTAAGCCACCATGCTGTCAACCCAGCATCGAAGAACAGGGATGGAAAAAGCGAAATGTGTAACTCAAGTGTAGCAGTTCACCACCAGAATGAAGAGCTATGAAAAATGTTTGCAATCATGCTTGATGGCCGATACCTGGTATCCCACCTCCCCGGGAAGCTCAGACTGCAACACTGCAAGGTCGAGCCTGATCTGGGTAACACAGTGACTTGGTAAAACCCTGTGGAAAAATGAAAAGTCAGAGGACTGTGAGTACAAAAGGAGGAAATACAGATTTCCTTCTCATTTCATACACACACACACACACACACACACACACACACACACACGCATGCGTGTACATGTGATTGTAATGCTCAGAGACATTGTCAAATATACCAAGAAGCAATCTCTGGAGAGAAGCAAAAATAAACTTTGTACACCAGAAGGTAAGCTCTACCCTTGAAGTAATTGTTTTAAATGTGGGGAAAATATTTACGGATATAGCCGGTGAGAAATCATTTCTGTAAATAATTTCTAACCCCAAATCCATCACAAAAATGAATCTGAAACTGAAACTATTACTCATTCGGCTGTAAAACAAAATCT
The DNA here is from genome assembly GCF_000260255.1 of Octodon degus. Taxonomy (NCBI): domain Eukaryota; kingdom Metazoa; phylum Chordata; class Mammalia; order Rodentia; family Octodontidae; genus Octodon; species Octodon degus. Next base: position 2,355,636 of record NW_004524611.1, read on the forward strand.
AAATAACTTGACCCAAGATGTTAGACAGTACACAAAGCAGTGGCTGTGGCTAAAATGGGCAGAGATAGGATTGCTCAGATGAGTTAGGAATACCACCCGGAAGCTTAGATATCCGCCAAGACAGATGTCTCTGGTACTAACCAGTATCTTTGCTGAAGTAATGTGAGGATGAGATGGAGATTTCCCTTCTTGGGCACCAGCTCAGGTAAACTTTGGCATCATGACATCAGCACTTGATGTCAGCTCCTGGAGATGCTCAGCAAGATGTTGATAATCCCTGGCAAAGGCAGAACCAGACATCATGTTTGGAATCATTCCATCTCTTGACTTGGGTTACTGGAAAGACTAGGCTGGCTGGAATCATTTCCACATGGTGAGTTACATCTACACGTGTATTACTGCCATAAGTACAGTGATACCTTATTGATTATAGCCAACAGAAAGAGATGACTTGTAAATCCTACAGACAGAAGACATTCACTGTGGGGTGGTCCACTAGGATCATTACAAGTATAGATTGAAATTGGAACGGATCTGACAAGGACAATCACGACACACCTCAATGAAAGATGTGTTATATCAGCACTATTGATGTATGATCAATAACTCCAAAGTTTACCTCCTTAAATCAAACAATCTAATGATCCTAAGTGAATCTGTAGCATGTAACCATCCTGATAAATGCATTTGAGAAAATTTTGATCATGCCCTGAGAAGCAGGCTACCTGGCAGAGACCCATCTCCTCTCCTCTGTACAGACATCTGTTCCTCCACTTTTTCTTGGGAAAATGTTACTTGGCTTCCTGTCTCCACATGTTTGCTTATTCTAGGTATTTACTGTAAATGGGATCACACAGTATGTGACCCTTGGTGACTCACTTTTAAAGCTAAGCACGGCATTTTGAAGGTCTATCCATGACGTACGTGGCAAGCATTGACACTTTTTTCCCTGCTATTGAAGAGGATGCCATTGTAAAGATAGAGTGCAATTTGCTTATCTGTTATCAGTTTAGAGACACAGATCTGCAGGCAGAGCTCCTCAGGGAACACCAAGGAAGGGCCATTAGATAGCATTATAAGAGGATGTGAAGAGGACACACGCTCGATTGGGCTATGTTATGTGGAACTTGGGGCTTATAAATGCTCACTCATTCTGTACCTTAAGACGCACTTGTGGAATTTAGAATTGAATTTGCCACCAAAATGGAACCTCGGTGATAAACATGTGTCTGGCTGTTAGGTATGACCACCTCAAATTTGAAGATGGTTTGTAGTAAATGTGCTTAGAAAGTACTCACAGGTTGTGGAATGCATTGAGAAGGAGCCGTGTGACTGCCCAGTCTGGATCTGGTGATACAGAGAAATCATTCCTGTAAATAATTTCTAACCCCAAATCCATCACAAAAATGAACCAGAAACTGAAATTATTACCTATTCAGTTGGAAAACAATTAAATTGTGAGCCATGTGTGTATGGGCTTGTAGACTGTGAGGGAGCCCAAGCTTCTAACTGGCCTGGCCAGCATGCCATGCATGTCCTGGGAGCATGCTGCTGGCTGCTGGGAGCTGTATGGTAAACATAAAACAGCCGCAATTCCCGCGACGATACCCACTAGCAGAAGTCACCGGACATACAGACCAGACCGAGAAGTGCAGCCGACGGAGTGGAGAAAGGAGCGAGAATGTGACAGACCACAGCCGCGCTCTTGCGCTCTGTCACAGCTGGGGCTAACCCTGGGGAGAGGAATGTGAGCACGCTGGGCCTGCAGTGGTCTCTCTTGGTGTTGTGCTTCTGTTTGTTTGCAGGTACTTCCATGAAAAGGCTTGTGGCTGCCCTGAGATGTTGCTGCTTAGAAAAAGGTCAGCTCGGTTTTGCAGGGAAGGTAGATAGCTAGTGGTTATGGGTGAGGCAAAGACTTGCTTCTCGACTCATCCTTTGTCCTAGTTTGTGTTTCTATCACAAAATATGACATGCCTAATATACTATAGGACGGAGTTCTTTGCATGATTCCAATTTATTAGCTATTCATTCCCTGCTTGTTCCACAGTGACTATGCAATATAGTTTGCTTTTTAATTTTTCTCCTGTTAGTCTATGTTTTTTGTTTTTTATTAATTTTATTGAGAAATAAATAGCAATGAGACAGTTTCAAAACAGGTTAGTATGACAATTACAATAATTAATACATTGTATATTGTTGTCTTCATGGTGGTTATTCATAGTACAAGATGCAGGCATGATATCCTGTCCAAACACTATTAGTACAAATCTTTCTTCTCATTGAATTAAGAGAAAGTAGCTGTATATCTATCTTAACTATTTTGCATATACAGAAACAAAATGGTCCTTCATTTGTGTCCCCTTTTTTGTTTAGTTTTGTTAGAGATGGGTATTCCATTGCCATTTAAATATTGTAGGTGCGTGAATTCAGCAAAATAATCCAATAGACTCCAGTAGTCCATGTTTTTGGAATGTAATGTTTGCATTCTTTGTATGGAGCTGGGGCTTGCAGGTAGCACATTTTAATTCCTTTTCTCCTCCCGCCCCTCCCTTCCTTTCCCTGCCCCTCCCTTCCTTTCCCATCCCTCCACTCTCAATCCCCTTTCCATTTCAGCAAGCTCTATCTCCCTACTTCCTACTCAAATCTTTTATTTTGCTCTTTATTTATAACTTGTGTTTCTCATATAAGAGGAGCCACGTGATATTTAGGCTTGTGTATCTGATTTATTTCACTTAACAGCATGATTTTAAGGTGCATCTATTCTTGATCAGGGAAAGTAAAATTAATTCATTCATTAAATAGTTGAACAAAGTAGAAGTTGAGGAAATGCCTATATCTGGTTCTAAGAGGTAAATGGGCACCAGCAAAATGTTTTGTTTTTATCCTCTTTGAATGTCACCTTTCTTGGCATAACTTGGAGTTTGGGATCAGAAATCTGGATCTGTTTCCCAAATGTGTTGAGTAATCTTAGATAAATGATTTACCATACTGTTAAAAATTCAAAGTTAAAATTGTGTATATTGGGGGACAACCCACTGGGGGGCCCCTCCTGTCTCTCTCTCAGACAGGAGCTTTCTTTCCCTCAATAAATATATTCTGTTCATAAAAAAATAAAATTGTGTATATTTATCATGTATAAACTTATATATACTTACCACGTACAACATAATATTTCACATATGCGTAGATTTGGGAAGGGCTAAAATCTGCTTTACCACAAGGGGGCTATCGGTCATAGTAATAATATGCTGTACTTGTGGAAATGGCTAGAGTCTTATTTCTTAAGTGTTCTTGTCTCAGGCAAGCTTTTGATTTCTCAGAACATCTCCTCTTTCACCTGTAAAATGTGGTAATGACTTCTACTTTAGATGACTTTTGTGACGATGGAGTGAATGGTAGCACACTGCCCAGTGCACTACCTAACGAAACTTGTGTCTCAGCCCCACAGCTACAATGAAGATATTTGTTTTTATTCTGTGGATCTGAACAATGACTTAAAATTAGAGCTACTGGAGGAAGAAATTTGAAGATAGCAAGAACTTTTCAATGGGCTTTCATGACCAGCAGTAGGAAATTATGCAAAGAGGGGCGAAACATAAGAAGAAGAGAGTAAAGGCGGCAGCCAGGGTCTGTGAATGCGATTGCTGATTGTGATACGCCTCCTCAACCTAAGTAAGAGCTGCCTCTCAGATCAGAAAAGGGCTGGGCGTACCTGTGGATGGTTGGCGACAGGCAGGCTGCACACTGAGGGGAGGAGCACTCCCGTCCCCCGGGGTGGGTGGCGCCAGCCTGGGCACTTGCAGTGTGGTAGGAACAGAAGGGAAGAGGAAGACGGCCTGCTGGGGATGCGCTTCGCCACTAGTTGGAATAGGGGTCTCCAACTTCTTCAACCGTTTAGTACACACTCACACTCACGCTCATGCTCTCCAAGGCAAGTCCCAGCCTGGACATGGCCTGGGGCTGTGTCCTTGGTCCCCGTTCTTCTGCGCCTTCTAGCTTCTGGGGCTGAGGGTCTCCTGGATCCTGCCCCTCCCCAGTGTGCAGAGAGCCATGTTGCCTCTTCCACTTATGATCCTGTAAGTCTCCCTAATCAACCCCCTGCATAATTATCTTGTAGACGTATTGTCTATTGATCCTGTCCCTCTAAAGAATCCGAATGTAATCTTGAAGGCAGTAATGAAGACAGCATGGTAGAGGAATGCAAATGAACTCCCACAATCAACAGCAGGAACAGTGTGTAGCTCTCGGTACAAATTAAGGAGAAGAGACCCAAATGGTGCTTGAGCAGGCCGCTGGCCCGGAGATGTCCTCTTCAGACTTCTGGTTTGTTTTGTTTGTTGCTTCAGTAGCTTCATGTTTTCTGTTATTATGTGATGTTTATAATTACGCAGTAAGGTTATTATGTGGAAAAAGAGTAATGCAGTTCTTGGAAAAGCTAGAAGTCATATTTTGAATTAATGTTTACTCTTTACCTGGCTGAAAATTGCTACTAATGGGTGCTTGTAGAGTATGTGAACAATAGGGCATCTCCCAGAGTCACTCTGTTCCCCGCTCCTCAGGCTGTGGCTCTTAGTGCTTGCTCCAGGGCAAGGACTGAGGTATGCAAACAGCTGAGCTGTGTAACTTATGATTGATTTGAGAATAACTGATTCAATCAATACATCCATCATCTTTAAAGGGAATTTGATATATTCTAGCCCGAATGATATCAAGAAAAATCACATATGATATGACTTGAACTTCCTGCTTATAGGGTTCTTCAAAAGCAGAAATTAAGAAAAAAAAAAAAAGAGGGATCTCAAAATATGTCACTAATTAAGACATGATATAGAACTTTTTGTCGTATTTTTAGGGAAGGGTCTACAGGGTGTGCAGGATCTCACTAGTAGATCAGACTCGTAGTGATTCGCCTGTTTACAGCCCCTCAAGAGCTGGGATTACAGGTGTGCGCCACTACACTAGTGTCAATTCCATCTCAGCATGGCCCAGGGGCAGTGCCTGCACAGTACGCCTGGGGATCAAACCCCTGGCCTCTGTTCCTGCTCATAGGTTTGAACTTTTAAGAAATTTTTATAAAGAATGATCTCTGTAAGACAAATCCTAAAGTGCCAGCACCCCAACATCTTTGCCAGTCATTCTACACAGTACTCTTCCTTCTGGATGTTAATGTATAACATGTATCCTTATGGGGCAGGCCAGATAGCTCAGCAGACTAAACCTCCTGCTTAGGCAGGCTCAAGGACTGGGGTTTGATCCCTTGTGTGCCGTGCTGGCCTCGGCCCTGGGACGTGCTAAAACGGTGACTGAGACTGGGTGTGTTGGTGAGCGCCTGTAATCCCAGCACTTGGGAGGCTGAACAGGAGGATCACTATAAGTCCAATCTGTGTAGTAAGACCCTGTATAAAAAAATATCCTGATGTCTTGTGGAGAGAGGACTCGATTGTGTTGACTCCAAGTAGTAGCATATATATAAAATTGGTGTTTCTTAGGTGTGACAAAGCAGGATTTGTCATTTCTATGGATTTATGCTTTGCTGAGCTGGCCATGGGCCCCAAGCCATAGATGTGTGTCTTGAGGATGCTCTGACTCCTCTGACACAGGCACCCAGGGGAGCGCAACTGGGGGAGCTCTGTTTGGCTTTCGCCCTCGGTTCACAGGACACTGGTTCACACGTGAGCAGCAGGAGGGCATTAGGAAGCAGCCAGATGAGCAAAAAACCAATATTTTTTCTGTCATTGGAATTTGAATATAGGATCTTTGGCGTCTGTGTAGTTATTTTAGAGTCCGAACCTCTTAGAGGATTGATCATTCATAGTGCCCTTTGTGATAGCGTGTGAGATATTGACACAAAATACACGCAAAGGGCAAAGAGCTTTCACAAAGAGAATTAAATTTAGACTCTTTAAAAAGAAATTTGATCACAATGGCTATTCACTCCTTAATATGCATTACACACACACACACACACACACACACACACACACACAGAGTTTGTTTCCAAACATGACTTGAAACACGCAGCACTATTTTATTTCACAAAGAAAGATGTAAAACAAGAATTCTGAATGAATGCTTTCCACAGCAAGTAACTGAAATGTAGAGATTCAAGTAGCTGATACAGCTCATAAATGTGTTAAGAGCTTTTGAAATCTACATTGTGACATAAAGGAATTCATATTAATTTTTTGATATGCTATCAAAGCCAATCACAGATTTCTACATATAGAAACTCAGAAGACCTGGGTTATGTTTTTAGAAAGATTGCTCAGTTCAGGGAAGGCAAAGAACCATGAGGCCTGTATGACACAGCAGCACCAAAGTGAGCCCAAAGGGAGGAGGTAGTGGAGTGCAGTCGGAGAATGTAGGCAAAGGAGGCCGTTCGTGAGTTTCTACTCACTAGTGAATAATTTGTTTATTCATTTCTTCATTGAGAATGGAGATAATATAGAAAAGAAAACCACTTGGCAGATTGAAAGTCCTGCTTAGGCAGACGCAGGGACTGGGCTTGATCCCCCACGTGCCATACTGGCTCTGTCCCTGGGGTGGCTGAGATGACTACTGAGTCTGGGTATGGTGGTGCACGCCGGTAATCCCAGTTCTTGGGAAGCTGAAAAATCCCAGTCCGATCTGTGTAGTGAGACCCTGTAGACCCTGTACTAAATACATAAAAAGCAAAGCAAAGCACAGCAAAGCACTTGGGAAGTGTAAAGCACAACTTAGCGAAATTTCCCTCTTATATTGAGGAGTTGGGAGCAAACCCTCCAGTTCTGCCCTTAGGATGCATAAGGAAAAGGGGGGAACCTTTCCGAAGGACCAAATGGAGACACATACATTTGGATCATTTCTTCCTGCACTAAATTCTGCTCAGATGAAACCTTAGCTGCACAAGTTGTCTCTGAACCAAGCCAGGGAGAACAGAGCACAGACAGAAACAGAGAGACTGGCTTAGCTAGATGAGACTGAGACCCATTAGCACAGCCAGCTACAGTTCCTCTCGGGCTCCAGTCCGTGTGCAGATGGCCTGTGTACATCCGCCAAATGGGTCCTGTGTTCGGGAGTCTTATGGTAGACTTTGTAAGAGATAGGAATTTATGAACAGTCCTGGTGAGTGTTTCTCGCTTTCCCTTCCCCAGGAGTGTGTGTGCGTGCGTGGAGCCATGTGATGGTTGACACAGTGTATCAACTTGATGCTTATCTAAGGAACTCAGTAGTTCCACATCCTAGGGTGTAGAGGACCTGTCCTGGGGCAGCTGTTTATGCGCCAGGTAAAGGCTGACTCATTGTGTCTATCTGAGAAGTTCTGAAGTGTAGCTAAGTGGCTCAGCAGGGGGTCAGGCTCCTCACTTTCTAACACCCTGAGCCTGTGTTAGAGGAGGGTGTAGAGATGGGGTGAGGGCCACACCTGCTCTGGAGGGAGGGGGTAGCCTGCTCACAGTGCAAGGGAGGAAAGGGGCTTGCTCTTTCCCTACTTCCTCTTTTGTGCTGACTGATTTGCTGCTGTGAGCTGCTGCTCTCTGCCCTGTGCCACTCTGCCTTGGAGCCAGCTGTGTATGGACCAAAACCTCTACAAACTGAGCTGAATAAATCTTTTCTTCTTTAATTTGGGACATTGAGTGGTCTCAAGGAGAGAAAAGGAACTACAAGCTGTAGCTTGTTTCCCGACAAAGATGCGGTAATGCGCCCCTTCTGCTCATAGCTATGTTTCAAAACACAAGACTCCATCTTAGGAAGCTGAACTGAGAATTTTCTTTCTGGCATTAAGGAAGTAAGGTGCCCTGTTTTGAGGGGGCGTTCAAGAGGTTATTGCAGGAAACCTAGAAGCTGAGAGCATATTGGGCCAACTGCAAGGAGTTAAGCAGCTTCTCCTGACCATGCGAAGGAGCGGGAATGGGCCAACAGCACTGTGACCGTGGACGAGGTCCTAAACCCCAGAAAGACACCCAGCTGAGTCACACCCTGACTGCGCTCTTGGCAGACTAGAGTAGGAGACGCAGCTAGGTTTCCCCAGACTCCTCGCCCATGCAAGCTACATATGCTGTTTTTAGCTGCAGCTCTTGGTCATTTCTTGTCCAGTGCCCGGAGCCAATGCATTTCCCAAGCGTCTGCTGGGTGCATTTTATATGCTGCATATTCACCTCTTAGGAGTTTTAGAGTCTGAGTTCCCAGGAGGAGATTCCAACAGCAAAGAGAAATGGTCTGGGGGCCCAACCCTGGAGATTGGACTAAATGCAATCGCAGTCCCAGCCGCAATTGTAAAGGAAGCACGCACTGTCCTTTCCGAAATGGGCCCACACATAGCCGTGAATCAAGCTGGAGACTTGCAGTGGAAGACAGAAAGCTCTGAATAGGAAAAGAGCCCCCCAACCCCGCACGTGCCACGCCCAGCGCCGCGAGGGCTGCGGTCTGTGCAGAGCTCCTGGGCCACGTTCAGAAGGAGGGGGCGGGGCGGGGGATGAAAGAGTGCTTAGGGTGCGTTTTAAATTTTTATTTACTTAAATGGTGGAATGTCCCTCTCCCGCAGAATTTATCTCACTGTCCTTCCCCCCACATTTCTTATTAGTCATTCTTGTTACTCACATAAATGGGCTTGCTTTTGGCAGATGTCTTCAAGCACACAGCACGTGTTCATCACTCCTCCCATGATCCTCCTGCCTCCCCCTACTCCTAGCTCCACTTTTGGGGAGTAGTCGAATACCCATAATGAGGCTGGGGAGATAGCTCAGCAGTCTAAGCGCCTATCTGGCAAGCAAAAGTCCCTGGGTTCGGTGCCTGGTACTGCATGCCATGCCTGCCACCAAAACTGGGTATGGTGGCACGTGCTAGTAATCTCAGTGCTGCAGAGGCTGAGACAGGAGGACAGTATGAAGGTGAGCTGCATAGCGAGACCTTGTGTCAAACAAATAAATACATATTTTTTAAAAAATGCATAAAATTATTTTGATTATCATGGAGAATATTTAAATAAAAGAGTAAACTTGAAAAGGCTGGGACATACTCTTTTTTAACATTTATTTTTATTGAGAAATAAAAATGAATGAGACAGTTTCACAGCTAATTAATAGGACAGTTTTGATAATCAATACACTGTACATTGTTATCTTCTTAGTGGTTACCCATAGTACAAGAACCAGACAGGATATTCTGTCCAAACACTGTTAGTACACCTCTTTCTTCTCATTGAATTAAGCGAAAGTAGCTGCAAATTTATCCTATTTTGTATATATAAATACAAAATGATCTTTCCTTTGTATCCTTTTTTTCTTTATCCTGTCAGAGGTGAATATTCTATTGGCGTCTAAATACTGTAGGTGTGTGAATTCAGCTAAACAATCTAACACCGTCTAGCAGTCTATAATATTACGGGGTTGTCTGCAGAAATTGTTGACTTGAGCCTTTTACAGCTCATCGTATTAATATGGCTTTACTTTATATACCTCATTTTTATACTTTTCTGCTGGATGGTTAAGACCAAGATATAGCAAGACCTACACACCAAGAAATGTAACTTTTGTATCTGATAAGGTCAGCCAAGTACTCTCAGGATTTATCCCGCAGCCCTGTACCACCCTTGGTACATCCTTTTGTCAGTGTCTGACCTGAGGATGAGTCACGGCCATTGCTTGACCAAGTTGTTGAGCCGTTTCTTTCCCTTTCATAGTACCTATTTTACCCTTCAGATTTTTTTACTCTTTCAGATTCTTAACTAGGGAGACAATATGATGCTCCCAAGTGTGGGTCTGATTTGTGTCACTTAAGAGTATGGCTTTTAGTTGCATCTGTTTACATCTAAAGGCCTTTTCTATAATATTTCACTTTGACTATGATGGTATTTCCTTTAGTGTTCCTTTTAAAAGATGATTTTCTATGCATTTACCTAGAGGGTTGCAATTACCATGTCAAGCGTAGGCTGTCCAGTTTCAGCTCAGAGTAGCTTAGGTCCATTGGGATGGAAACACTCTCTTTCCAGGCCGCTGCCGCCCTCCTGACCTTGCGGTTGTCACCCATCCCGTGGTCAGATGCTGTGTCCCTGGCGACAACAGTCAGAATGACCATGCAGAGTGCGCTAGATGATGGATCAGCTTTTGTTTTGCACCAGCACGGGGAGTGGTTTTATCTAACAGCATGATACTTTGCTTGAGAATATAAAAAATAACTTGTGGAAGACAACTTAAGGCTGTGTTCAAAATTGTAGAAGTTTTCAAGAAAATGAATTCACTTGCAAGGCTTCATGTCGGCCATCTGAAAGGCTACTACCATTTTTTAAATGAAACTGTCAAGTTTGTGCAGTTCTTTTATTTTATATATTTGTATGCATTATAGTAAGACTCAGGAGGATTGTTCGTTTTGTTATTTCCTCCAGTCTTTTCCTGTCAGAGCAGAAGAGCAGAAACAACTCCTGTTGAAGAGTTTCCTTCTGTAATGGTATACCGAGTGCACAGCTTTACTGTCTCTGGTTGTATTATGGATGAATATGATAAATTGATGGTATTTAGCTTTATTAAAATAATCTCTGACTTCTTCAAATACTTACACCAAGACTGCAAAGTGACTCAAGCTGGAAATTGGGATTTAAATCACAGGCAGCTCCGAACCCCATGAGAATGGCTGTGCCTGGGATCCTCAAGGGTTCGTTCTTTCAAGAACAGACAGTACAGTAAAAGAATCTAAACTTAATTTGCTCAGAAAATTGTCCAAACATGCCAGACAGCATTTCCAGGTACAGGCTAAGTGCTCCAGAACAGTAGAAGGCTGACCTCAAACCTACCAGAACAATAACAACAACAACAACAAAAAAAAATAGCTACACAAAATGGAACGAACCCATACGAGACATTTTGCTGTTCTTTGCTTGGGGTGCTGGTTGTATAAGTCTCTGGAGGTTTACTGAGGTCTGACGAAGTCCTCTGTCTTCCATTAGATTTCCCACTGTGAACGAACAGAGCCATGGCTGCAGTGGATGCAAGCACATAATGTGGGTAAGCACTGGAGCAGTTCAGTGTTCAGTTTCATGTGCCCTCCTCCAAATTTCTACTTTTCCACCTATTTTTAGTTCATAGCTACATCTACACTGAAACTCACACAAATCAATAAAACTATAACTGTGTGTTGTAGTCAGGGTTTACAAGGAAAACAATACAGGACACATAGTTTACAAGACCACTTATAATAGTCACCCAAAAAGTCAAATATAAAGAGTGAAAAAATTCTGTCCCCACATTAAGGGCCCTCAAATCCAGCTGAGGGCCTGGATCCCACAGCAATGTCATGCATGAGTCCAGCTGAAGACCTAGAACCCACGACAATGTCCCCGTGAGTCCGACCTGAGGGCTAGAGCTCACGACGAAGTCTCACACAGGTCTGTGTCAAGTGTGTGCGCTGGGAAGGCCCAAAGGCCAGCGGGTGGAAGCTAGAAACTCTGTGCCCATGGGATGGAGGTTCTGTGTTAGCTGGTTGAGGGATCTCCACTGGCTCAAGGATGAGACACTCAAAGTAAGAACAAAGGCTCCCCTGAAAAGTACCACAGCCATCCTCAGCAACAAAGAAGCCCGGAGCTCCTCCAGTGACGAGGGCAGCCAAGTCTATGTCAGGAAATCCATCATGACATGCTTCTCTGGGAGACTGAACAGTGCACTCTCTTCCCCCCAGGAACCAGGGAGTGACTGTCAAGGGATAAGAGCTCCCCCAAGTGAATGGTAGCCACTCTCAGTGACAACAAAGTCCTGAGCTCCTGTGGTGATGAGAACAGCCGAGTTCCTATCAGGAAAGCCGGCTTCTCCAGGAGAAGCAACAGCTCCTCTTCTTCCTCTTCAGTTCTCCTCATTGTGCTGTGGCAGCACCCTCAGGCGAGCCCTCCACACCCAGAGCCACACTGATTCAGTTCAGCCGAGTCTTCTAAGTTGAACACCAGTTGTCAATCCTCAACACTGCATTTCTCTAAAGCCTTCACAAGGGAATTTAGGTAAACATTTTAAAGACAAAATCAGTCCTCCATGGGAGCCTCCAAATTATATAGCCTGTGGAATAAAAATATTATAAATTGGACTTCATCATATTATAAACACTTTCTCAGCAAGACCACTATGAAGAAAACGTAAAGGTGGCCACTGTTTTTCACTCTCATAGAGCGGACCACCATCATCCTGCAAAGCACGCTTCTTTTCCTCTTACTTTGATCAAACTCCTCACTCCACAGAGCCTGTTTGTTTTCCTACCTTCAGTAAAACTTCTCTATCGTTAATAAAAAAAGACAGAAACATAACTCATAGACAGAGAAACATGACTGAGAAGTTGCAAGTCAAACAGGAGAATTTTCCATAATGTATGAGTAGTCTGGAATTTGAAAACAAAGAATCAGCAATCCCACTAGAAGGGTGTAGAAAAATTAAAGTGACGCCAACCAAGAACACAGGGAAAGACAGCAAGATGAGAATGAGCACGTGCAAAGCTGGAACATGGTTCTGTATTAGGGGATGCAGCTCAGCATCAGGAGCAGGCAGCCACTGGAACAGCGAGAGAACACACAGGTGACTAATGATACCCAACCCGGAGGCAGGTCGGAAGGAGTCGGACCGAAGGTGCGTTGTTGATGGGGATGTGAAATGACATCGGTTCTCTCAAAAGCAGTTTATTTCTTATAAAATAAACTCAGAGTAAGCTTATTCTGTGACACAACAACCACTCTCCTGGTCATTTCTAAGACCAAAATGAAAACTTAGTTTGCTTAAAAACTTCGATACAAATGTGTATGGCGGACATATTTTTAACTGTCAAAACCTTGCAACAACCTAAATGTCATTCAATGGGTGAATGGATAAACAAATCATAGTACATCCTCATAATGAAATTCCTCTCAGCAATAAAAACAAAACAAACTATAGGTACTCTCAACCACTTCTGTGGATCTCCAGGGCATTATTTTCAGTGAGAAAAGCCAATACTGAAAGGTTACATACCATCAGATCCAATTTATTCAACAGTCTCGAAATGGCAGAGACAGAGATACAGACCAGACCAGTGACTTTTGCAAGGCTTAGGGACGGAAGTAGAGAAAGAGGTGGCTCAGAAAGGGTAGCAGGAGAAGTTCTTGTGTGGGCTGAACAGTTCAGGGGCTGGCCTGTGATGGAGTTTGCTTGAATTTATAGAGGAGAGAAAATGTCATGGAACTACACATACACACACACACACACACACACACACACACACACACAGAGTTAGAGCAGAAACCACGGGAAAATCTGAATAAGGTGTGTCATTCAGTGAGTTGCACTGTGTCACTATCTCTCTCCTGGTTTGGGTAAGGTGCTACCACGACAGGAAATGTCTCTACGGTCATGCTTGTGGGACCTCTTAGTACTAGTTTTGCTTCTTCGTGTGGCTCTACATTTAAGAAAAGTGCTGTGGGCCCATGCCAACCACCCACGATGATTGCAGTCAGTATTTGCTGTCAGCTTGCACTAATAAAAAGTTTAAAAATTAATCAAGGGCCGGGGAGATAGCTCAATGAAATAAGTGCCTGCCTGCCAAGCGCAAGGTCCTGAGTTTGATCCCTGGTGCCACCGAAAAACAAAAACAAAAACAAAAGAAAATTAGAATCAAATGAATACAATAAAAATAAATTGACTAAGGGCCGGGGAGATGGCTCAGTAGAATAAGTGCTTCCCTGGCAAGTGCAAGGGTCTGAGTTCAATCCCTGGTTCCACCAAAAAAAAAAAAAGAAGTAAATAAATAGATACATTGACTAAGACATACGTTAATTGCAATATACACTTGGAATTGTGATGACAGCATGAAAGAAGGCATGGAAACTATTCCATTATTATTCTTTCATATTTATTTCATGTTGAAAAGATAGTTCTGGGTGCTAGCCTGATAGCTCAGCGAACTAAAGCCCCTGCTTAGGCAGAGCACAGAGGCTGGGCTTCGATTCCTGATGGGTCCCGCTGGCCCTGCCTCTGGAGCGCGCTGAGATGGTGATTGAGACTGGGCACGGTGGCGGCACGTGCCTGTAATCCCAGTGCTTGGGAGACTGAAAATAGGAGGATCACTATGAGTCCGATCTGCATAGTAAGACACTGTAGACTCTGTCCTAAATACAGGAAAAAAAAAAAAAAAGAAAAAGAAAAGAAAAATTTTGGTTACTTCAAAAAATAAAATATGGTGTTAAAAATTTTAGAGGTCAGAAAAGAGACAAAGTCGTGCAACAACTTTAACTCTCCTTCCCTCCAAAGTTAGCTTAGTGGACATTGATGCAGAGGGGTTGATACACAGATAGCAATATTTCTATGTTTGATGAGAATTATCAATGAATTGTTGAGAGCAAGCAAAACAAAACAAAAAGAAAATGCCATTTCCAATTACAAATAAGTAAATCCTATACCCAGGCTATGATCCACTGTCTTTTGCAATTAATTTTTAGAAGTGCATTTTCTGAATTCACACTCTTTCAACTATTTCCTGCTGCTGCTTCCTAAGCTCATTGTAGCGAAGTTCAGAATTTCTTTTTTGGAATCTCCCCCTGTGTTAGAAAATCTTCTGGAAAAATGTCGGAATTGAGCAGGTAAAACTGTCTCCGTGGAGGAGATGAAAAGCAGCCTTGGCTCTGAAGCCTGGGGGTTTTGGCCCATCAATCACATGCTGATGCCTATTCTCCTATCCCATTGCCAAGTGTTTCTTCCTATTCCCCAGGGTGAGTTCCTCTCAAAAGTGATCTCTCTAGCCTTTGCCTGAATCACTAATTGGAAAAAAGGCAGAGAGGCCTGAATCCCTGAGCACAGTACTGCTTTGTGGGGGGCACAAGAACTAGGGCGGATACTCGGGGTGTTCTAAGGCTTTTGTAGGCCTGCTTTAAATAAAGATCATTCTAGTTTGAAAATAAATGGAAAGATAATTCTATATTTTAGATCCACACAAAGCACATTTTTCTTATTTATGTTTGCAATACAGAGGATTGAATACAGACTTCCATACTGAGCTACATTCTGGCCTTTTTATTATTTAATTTATTTTTATTTTGAGACAGGGTCTCACTAAAGCTTAAGTTGCCTAGGCTGGGCTCAAACTCCCGATATTCATGCCTAAGCCTCCTGGAGTGCTGGGTCATAGAGGTACACTATGGAAACATCATCTTAAAAAAAGACACCAAAGGACACTTTGAAAAGAAGTCTTCAAACCAACCGTTGTTTCGGCACCAAGCATCCCCCCATAATAAAGGCATTGCTCGTAAGCAGCGCAAGCTGTCTGTGGTGTGAGGTCTCAGGCTCCTGGCTCAGGACTCGAGACCCTGAGTCTGTCCACCAGTGCAACATTCCATGTGCCAGATCAGAGCCACTGGGCAGCTTTGTCCCTCCTCTGGGGTTTCTCCAGAGAGGCACAGCCACCTCTCAGCCTGAGTTCTCTGAGGGGCACCCAAGCCCACAGGTTTCACCTCCTAAGTACCTTACCTGTTGGCCCTGTCTCTGGTGGAGACAGTCGTGATGGCCAAGCCCATGAGGCTGGAGGGTCTCAGACACAGGCTGCTTCTATCAGGGACTCACAAGGGCATCTCTCCTGAAATGGTTCCACATTTCTAGGCCAAATGGATATGACTGCTGTGAGGCACAGGGACCCTTCTGATAGGCCAGTCGGGGCCCCCTAAGCCTGTAAGCTCAAAAGATGGATAGCAAGAGGCAGGGAGATCACTCTTTCTCAAATAAGGACCACAAGATGGGGATGAAGACAGGACCTAGGCGTGTTAGACTCATGCCCCAACTCCCCACGGTGAGTGACCATTGTGTGCTACTGATGTGTACTAATAAAAAATAAAAATTGAAAAAAGAAAAGAGGCTCAATTTTCTTCGTGCATCGCCTCCCCTCTAACCACACCTGAATATTGTCCAGATAACTGAATGCCAGGAAAAATGCTGGGGCCAGTACAAATGACATTCCCTGTTAAAATTAAATTTAAAATGTTTTCATGTCCCTTCACATGCTAAGCTGATGATAGTTAAGGTGAAAGAAGATCAGGAAACAATTCCTAGTTCCATAAAAGAAGGAGGAAGAGTGATGATTTGGAGTCGCTGGCTGGAGAGCCTGTGGAGAACTGTGGGCACGGAACTGCTCTGTATTCCAAAGGCCACATCTAGTTTGGAGCCAGCCTGGGGAGCTGGGCACTGCTGGATACAGGTGAGTGGGAAAGGAAGAGTGACAGGAGAAAGCCATAGGTAGGGGCCTGCTGCGCATGGGATCTGCAGGACGGGAAGTTCAGGGACCAGGAAAGGCGCTTCCAGCTTTGTCTGGAACTCCTGCGTGAGAAGGGCCTTGGTCACTGACAAGGGCGATATCTCTTTTCTGATGTCTGGGTTAGAGTTGCAAGGGGGACTCCTGAAGAGCAGATGGCCCTACCCTCAGCAAAGCATAGAGAGACACAGTGGACCGACAGCATGAGCAAGCTGAGCTATGTCATCATAAGGGACCAGGGCGCTGCGAGAGTTGGAAACTGGGTCTAGTACTTGCAGCAAACAGTAATGAGTTTAGATTAAAAAGCAAGAGAAAAGTGGCTTCTTGTCACTTGTCTCAAACTCAGAAAACTTACTGGCTTTCTGGGTCAAGTTATGTTCATCTCATCAACGAACCAACAGCTCAAGTATCTATTAATAAGAGGTCATTAAGATGGAATATACACTATATTTGAATCTGTAAAATTTGTTCCATGGAATAGATCTGACTGCACAAGGCTGAGGTAGTTTCTTGATTAAAATTTGTCAGTCCAGTCATGTATGGGAGCATATGCCTATAATTTCAGCACTTTTGGAAGCTAACCAAGGAGGAGCTCAAATTCAAGCCCAACCTGGGGAATGTATTTAGAACCTGTCTCAAAATATAATAAAATAGGGGCTTGGGATATAGCTCAGTGGCATAAGTGCCTGCCTGGCAAGCACAAGGTCCTGAGTTCAATTCCTGGTACAATAAGTAAGTAAGTAAGTAAGTAAATAATAAATAAATAAATAACGTTGGGCATGTAGTTGAGTACAAGTCCCTGGCTCTATCATTTTATCATTTGTATCATTTTAAAGTTATCAATGTATCATTCACATTAAGAAGCTTCCAACGTATGGCTGTAAAGTTACCTTGCCAATGTTCTGATTTTCTTATTCTACGGTCTAAGAAATTTGTTACTCCATCCCTTGAGACCGAAACTGGAAATACATCTTTCATCAAACTTTGGAGGCAGTTCTCAGCCTTCAGTTGCCTGAAGGTAACTTGTGGCTCAGTTATAAACTGAGGAAGCATGCGGTGGAACGCAAGCTGTGCTGCTCCTTTATCTCTTCAGCGGGTTATTTTCTCCAAAGAGGAATAAAGCCTTTCAGAATGAAGAGGCAAATTGTACCTCCTTTCACCACATTTTTGTTCCTGCACAATTCAGAGATCTTCGGTCTTACCCAGGATTCATAATCTCTGGTGGAGGAAAATGCACTTCTGGAAAATCAGGATCATTATTCCAATATCAAGTCACATTCTCCCCAAAATATCTGGGTACAGTTTCAGCTGGACTCATTCTCTGCCTTCCTCTGCCTTTGCTCCGCACAGGCTGCCTCTCCCTTAGCCTAGGATGTGGCAGACTCAGCAGAGAACATTCCTCTCCTCTTCCTTCCTGGGACCTGGGAGCTGCAGCCCTTGCAGGAGGTGGGAGCCACCCGACAAGTCGGTCTTTCACGTCCTTCTGTGTCTCTCCGCATCTGGCTTTGCCCTGAAGGGTGATGTCAGCACTGGGCAGCTGACCACTGAGCAGAAATGCATCAGAGGTGGGGCAGCATTAGAAGTTCATTGGGATGTTTCTCAGCCAAACCTTTGGCACAGTCATTTGCTGTGGGCAACATTTGAGTGACACGGGAGCACAACGATGTGGATGGTACTTTCTCAATTATTTGAGAAGGTCTTGCAGAATTTAATCAACTTCTCTAGATAAATGTGGGGCCAGGACTTTTGCCCATTTTGAATAAGGAAAATTCTACACATATAGACCCAGTATTTTCCAATTTCTGTAATTTGTGGGTCTTATATTTTATGTTGGTGAATCATCCCTATTAAAAAGAAGAATCACACAAATAGGATTTTTAAAAATTCATTCAGCTTGTTGAATAGACTCATAAAAAGCCATTGGTGAGCAGAGGTGGTTCAGCTGGGATTCTCTGGAGGTGAGTACCGAAGACGGCACTTTGTGTCACCGAGGTTCCCAGGTCAGGGTGGCCTTGCAGCTGTGCCTGTGCCAGGAGAAGAATGCCCCGTGGGCCTCCGAGGCCACCAGCACCTCTGGGCCACCAGCACCTCTGGGCCACGGCATCTCTGGGCCACGGCACCTCTGGGCCACCGGCACCTCTGGGCCACGGCACCTCTGGGCCACCAGCACCCCTGGGCCACGGCACCTCTGGGCCACGGCACCT
>NW_004524611.1:2374154-2432382 GCF_000260255.1 Octodon degus
TGGGCCACCAGCACCCCTGGGCCACGGCACCTCTGGGCCACGGCACCTCTGGGCCACCGGCACCTCTGGGCCACGGCACCTCTGGGCCATGGAACCTCTGGGCCACCAGCACCTCTAGGCACGGCACCTCTGGACTTGTGAGTTTGCCCTCTGCCTCATCTCCCCGCTCTCAGTTCTCAGATTCACAGAACCAGAACTTGAAACGTACTTGCCCATTAGCATAGAAACATAAGTGAACCACTGTCAAAGTAAAAAAGGAACATGTATGAATTACATCCGAGGAAAATCATGACAATGTGCATATTCCTTTATATTGTTTTAGATGTGGATTACAACTCTTCTTTATTTCTTAAAGAATATTTAAAAATAGTTAAAAGAAACTGACATTAGAAATGATACAGAATTTCAGTAAAAAGGAGCTCAACAATGCTTATTATATTGCATACTGTTGCCTTCAAATAGTTGTTCAAATTACCAGATAGAAGCATACAAAATTGATCTAAAATGTTATAAAAAGTTAAAAAGGAGAGAGAAAAAGATAAGCATTAACAGCTCCTTTCTGCACACCAGCAGAAATCAGCTGTACAATTACCCAAGCTGTCCTGTCTACATACATGTATATATTTCTTTTTCCTTTCCTTCTTTCTTTTTTCTTTTCTCTCATCGCAGTTGCTCCTTCCCCTGGAACAGATTATTTCCCTTTCACAGTATCTATTGTACCTTTCAGATTTTATTTATTCTTTCAGCTTCTTACACTAGGGAGACCATAAAATATTTACACATATGGGTCCGATTTATTTCACTCATGGATATGATCTCTAGTTGTACCCATTTACCCATCAAGGCTTTAAGTTTATTTTTTATTATAAATGAATAATACCCCAATGTGTAAACATATCACATCTTCTTTATCCATTCCTCAGTTGACAGGCATTTGGGTTGCTTCCAAAATTTAGCTATGACACATTATGCCGCCATAAACATGGGTGCACATATATCACTGTGGTATGATGCTTTCAACTCTGGAAAAACACCCAGGAGAATAGCTGGATCAAATGGGACCTCTAATGCTTGTTGCTTGAGGAGTCTCCACACTGATTTCCATAGTGGTTGTACCAGTCTACCCTCCTACCAACAGTGGAGAAGGGTTTCTTTTTCCCCATCGCCCCTCAACATTTGTTATCAGTTGACTTCTTGACCATCGCCATTCTTTCTGGGATGAGTTGAAATCTCAGTGTGGCTTTAATTTGCCTCTCTTGAAATGGAAGTGATACTGACCATTTTTCATATAATTATTTGCTATTTGGGTTAGAATTTAATAAAAGCTAAACAAATAGGAATTTTACTTCCTATTTCATGAACAAAACAATTTCATGTGATTCTACCTCATAATCCCATTGCTAAGGTTTATATCCTAAAAAAAATAAAAATAAAAAAAATTAGATTTACTCATGAGAAATTCACCAAAGGCATCTTTATGCTGTGTAGTCAATAAATTTTGATAATATATGAAGAAATAAATTCAAATTATTAACCATTCATTGAACATTACAAATTCAGTGAAAACATTTTATGAAGATCAAATGAGGAGAAAAATGGATAGTTATCATATTAATTGAAACATACAAACTATGCATACAATTTTCCAAGTCACATGAAAAAATTAACATATAACAACAAGAATAAAAGGAAACAGCAAAACCAGGTATATTTTAGGTTTTGGAGACAATATTATAGCTGTGTTTTGATGGGAGTCTTTTCTTTTTTTCTCTTTTATTTTTGTGCAGGGTCTCACTATGCAGCCCAGACTCATGGTGATCCTCCTGTTCTCAGCCTCCCTAGTGCTGGGATTACAGGTGTGCACCACCACGCTCAGGCTCCATTGCCAGCTCAGTGAACCCAGTGGGCAGGGCTGGCATGGAGTATGGAGGGGTCTTTTCTAATGAGGAGCATGCATGAACTTTATGAAACAAATTTTATGATTTAAGTTATAATCAATGTAGTATTCACATCTCTAATCTACCTAGTTGAAAAGCATTTATGAGCAATTATACACAAATATTAATCACGGTGTCCAGAAATAGAGGTTGAAGTGAGGCCGCTGCTTTCCAGGCACCGGGCTGCCTCCAGCTGAGGATGTAGCACTGCCAGACCAGCTGCATCCGAATCGCAGAAGCAGAGCCTCGGGGCTGGGCTGGCACCAACGTCCACACAGAACACTTCCGGCCACGCTGTTGTCAAGTGGGCCTGGAATCAGCAGATGGGAAGAAGAGCAGGGGTTGCCAATTAGGGGGCTTTACAAAAATGAAAGCATAAAGCTGTGATAAAGTAGCAAAATCCTGAAAGACTTCAGCAATGTCCAAGAGGCCAGAGAAGATGTCTCTACAGGGGCAAAATGCCATGTGGTTGGGGACAAGTGTTAAAGTTATATGGACAAAATATTATGCTTCTTGGGGCAAAGGAAGCATGAGAAGGATCGTGCAAGTCTTTCCATATGCCCCAAAATAAAGTGTTTTAAAGATAATTACATAAAATCATCTGCTTCCACTTTGAAGACTTATAATTCCTACGTGTTTCCATTCCAGGATTCTGTAGCTCACTTCCTTTTATCTGTGTGGGGAAAATAACAGGGATGAGCTTGTCCTGCTTAGTGTTCTGCTGGGGACCCCAGTCCATCTCCTGGTCCCCTTGACAGTCAGTGAGAGCAATTTTTCTACTTCCATCATAAAGGCTCAGACTTAAAAAGATTTGTGTTAACTGTATTTTTTAAATTTTGTTGAGAAAAATATTGCAATGAGACAGCTTCAAAACAGGTTGGTAGGAGAGTTACAACAATTAATACATCACATATTGTTGTCTTTGTAGTAGTCATTCATAACTCAAGATGATGACACAATATCCTGTCCAAACACTATTAGTAGAAATTTTAGTGAATTAAGAGAAAATGGTTATATATCTATCCTAACAACTTTGTATATATAGTTACAAAATTGTCCTTCATTTATATCTCCTTTTTATGTTTAGTTTTGTCAGAGATGGGTATTCCATTGCTATCCAAATATTGTAGGTGCATGAATTCAGCAAAATATTCTAATATAGCCCACTAGTCCACAATAGTAATGGGTTATCCACAGGACTCGCAATGTCCAAATCTATTGACTCAAGCTTTCCACAGCTCAGCATATTAACGTGGCTTCACTTTTCATGCCTTGCTTCTACACTTTTCTGCTGGATGGATAAGACCAAGATAAAGCAAGACCTATATATCAAGAAATGTGACTTTTGTATCTGACAAGGATAGTCAAGTCCCCTCAGGACTTATCCCGAAACCCTGTACCGCACTTTGTAGATCTTTTGTCAGTGTCAGCCATGTAGATGAGTCACGGCCATTGCTTGACCAATTTGCTCTCTGTGAGAGCCTGAGAGAATGTTTTCTCTCCATGTGACTCTCTTTAGGCACACACTACATCATCAATCACATTCCTCTGTGGCCCCATAATCTCCTTGATCAGAAAATTTGGGACGCAATTGAGTTACATGATATTACAGTACAGGTTCTCCTAGGCCCTGAGTCCTCACTGACCTTGAAAGACTAGGGCCAAAATGTTGGCTGACCTTGCAACCCTTCTTTTCCATCTAATTTTTGGTCTATAAACTTAGGTTGTTAACCCTCCAGAAGAGAAGCTTATTACCCTACAACATAGGCAGTTGGGTTTAGTGTTATCTGTATTGACAGAAACTTAAAGCAAAAGTGAGGCGTCTTCTCCTATTTTCTTCTTTTGTTGTTGCTCACACAAGTGGTGACAGGAAGCATTCGAGATCACTCCATTTGCCTGAGTCCCTTAGCAGTAGTGTAGAATGGCATCTTCTGCCACTGTGCCCTGTATATGTAGTGTGAACACAGAGTAGACATTGGGGATTCTGCCCCTCGACTCCTGGACTAATTTGCTATTACAACATACTTTTCTATCCTCTGAAATAAAGGCTAACATTGCTACCTTTGTTATACATTGGTAGAATGCAAAAAACCTCAGTGTAGTCTCTAATATTAATCCAAGTTTTCAGATGGCTCAATGTTCATTTAAAAAAAGAATGAAAAATATGTTCCAGTGCCCAGGACGACTTCTTGTTATAAATGTCACTCTGCACCAGGAATGGCCCATTCAGAGCAAGTGTTTATGCAGAGTAGCCCTAGTGACAATGGAAGGTATTGAGTGTGACACAGCGTCATCTTCCTCGTTCAGCAGAAATGAAATGTGCCCAGTGAATCATGGTTCTAATAAGGAGCACACATTGTCTGTCCAGACGTATTTGTGGAGTTCAGGAAGAAGCAGTTATGAATGGTTAATCAGAGAGATCAAGAAATGGTCAAAGGGACAAGAAAAAGGCAGTTGTGCATGACATTTTGAAGGAAGGTCTAGTGTGGTGCAGTTGGAAAACTCGCCTGGAAGTCTGAGAAAAAATCCCTCACTTTCCTAGAAAACAGGCTTCTGAACTGACACCTAAGTCTTGATTCACCTTTTGCTATACTTACACTGTGCAGTTTTGGCTCTTAGGTTTTCTGTTTTTCACAACGCATAATTCTTTACTTAATGGAGTGATCATCACCTGAAGCTTTTGTTCCTCCCTGCATGTCTTGTGTCCTCAGGAAACTGGCAGCAGCAGCGGGCGTGGGGGTCTGGTGGGGAGGTGGGGAGGGCTGCGGGTCTCCCTCCTCAGCATCGGCTCTCTCCAGATCTCTCCTGACTCTGTTCAGGACACAGGACACTCCTGTTTCCAACCTAGAAAACCGGGATCCAAGTCCCAGGGTCTCAAGAAAGAAAGGGATTATTTGGTGTGCTCTGTTCCTTTTTAAAAAGCAAATGTTGTGATCCACAGGGGATTTCATAAGTGGTTCAGGAAAAGAAAAGCAACATGGACTTCAGATTTCAAGATTTGTTTGTCAATTTCTGCTTTCGCAGAGACTTGCTTTCAGCCTGGCATTCAGTTTTCACTGTAGTAATCAGTGATGTTCCAGGAGGGCCAGGGAATCGTGGGATAATGTTAGGAGAATCTGCTCCCAGAACCCCAGCCTTTGCTAGTCAATGGTCATGCTGGTTTTCAGGATCACCGGGCGTCTTGCCCTTTTTGCACTCAAGGAAGACTTTCCGCTTTTCATTGCAATTATGCTGATTTGAATAAGATTTCCACAGCCAATTTGATTTAATGACTGCCTGCAAATGTCATATTTATGGAGATTTTTACCCAATCCTCCGTTAACCTCACACTTAACCCTTTTAACATTAAGGTTTGGATGTTTCCAGAATAAATGATGTCTCAAGGGCAGTGGTTGTGTATTACTGCTCAACCATATCATTGAGTGAACGTTACTTAGAGCAACATGAATTTGCACAATTATTGGCGGAAGGAAAAGTGAAATTTGCTGAACAAAAATTTTCATTCCTGAGGAAGCCTAAATACAAAATCCAGTATAATCCAACATGGGCTAAAACATTATTTAGAGAAGCTCCAGAGTGGAAGTCACTCTGGGGGAGCTGCGTCCCTGTGGCATGTTGGGTGTGCACAGACGGCCCACGTGTGACTCCAGTCATGGCCAGGCAGAGGCACCTCACAGAAGCCAGCGTGACTGACGAGCCTGCATGGAGCACAGATGGACAGCAATGTACCTGGCAGATGGACAGCAGTGTACCTGGCGAATGGACAGGACATTTTCAAAATTTTAGATACACATGTTGCTTGAGATTTGGGTTTTCCAAGGGGGCTGTGATAAAGAATTTGTCTACTTTTTTGGGATGCACTTTATTTATCTTATTTTTAAAGGAGAATACAGTATAGTAATACAAAAATATGTATGTAGGCAGGGTGGTTTGGATAATTATACTGTGGATTTCTGCTGGTCTATGGAAAGGAGCAGGTAATGCTTAATTCTTATTGTTGTTTGAATCTGTATTTTTACAGCCACTATGATTTCTAGGAAAAGAGCAGCCTGTTGTTCTCAGTCACTGTGTAAATCCTATGTGTTTAATTCATGGACAACTATTACTTCCAACGTGTTATGCAATGTTGCCATAAAGTGTTGAGTTTTGCTAAAAAGTATTAAACCACAGACCTCAGACTTGTGTCTTTTTAAAAAACGATGGAAGAGGAAGTGAAAGTAACTTCTAGCCCCTTGTTTCATGATGTGGTTTTTCTGGGGCCTCATGTTTGTATGAAGGAGAAAAGAGTCAATCTTTTTTCCCTCTGATCTGAGAAATGGTTTCAGATCTCCATCAGCAAGGTCCAGACACACAAAGGGCCGCACCCTGTCCTTGCTGGGAAAGTCCAAGTCTGGCAGCTAGGAATTAGGATGTATCTTTGATGTACCTCGGGGAGAAAGTCCCGCACTCTAGGTGGTGCTGGCTAAGGCCACTGTGTGGCCAGGAGGGACCAAAGCGGAAGCAAGGCCAGCCTGTGCTGTGTGTGAGCACACAGGAGCAAGCAAATTGTGCAGGTGTAAAGGGGGCCACACATCCTCCTCCACAGGCAAAAGCGAGCAGCCCCTGCCTGCTAAGTTATGCAGGTTTAGTCATGTATCACTCTTGCATCCCTACAGGTAGGATCTGTGAGGACACCCATCTGAGAAACACCTGTGCCTCCTGTTCCTAGAACCTGGCCATTTAGCACGTTACATGTTATTTTTCTACTGGAGGAAACTATGGGAAAAGGCTCAGAACTTCTGGATCTACCATGAAGCCAGCTGCAGAATGCTGATCTTGGATAAACTTGACCTCAGGTCGCAACCCTAAAAGTCCTCTTCCTGAGCCCTAAATAGTGCTGCTTCCTCTGTTATGATGGCTCAGCCTTGGGGTCAGATTGTAGACTGAATCCCATGAGGCTAGGAACCAAATTAAACTTCTGCTTCTGTAAAATCTGGCTTGTTGGTGTAGTATCCCAGAAATGAGAAAGATGGCTAACACAGTCCAGAGCGGTATGTCTGGTGATGAGTTTTGATGAAGCTGTGGAGATGCAGAGTGACAAAAGCTCTATCTCCATCAACCTTCAATTCCGATGGGTCGAGGCATACAGACTGCTACAAAGACAGAGGACACATGAAAACCTGGGAACTTTACCTGTTATTCACCAAGGCCATGGTCTGTGCTTGTTCTGAGACAATCAATTACTTTGTGGTGGTGGTTCAGCTTGACTGTGCTAACCTGAGTGAATTTGGAGCTGTCCCAGGTCACAGCGCAGCACCATTTTGAGCGTGGCTGGATTGATCAAGGTCGCCTGACCCGCAGGTCTAAATCTGGTCACGCCCTCCTCCTTTAGTGCTGTTCCTTTTCTCTGCTTCTCAGCTGCCTTGTTCTCATCTGTCTTTATGCCATGATGGTCCTGCCTTGAAGCCATGGACTGCATCCCCTGACACCAAGAGCCAAGTTAAACCTCTCTCCATTTAAATTGTGGGTGTCTGAAGTGGGGTCCCAGTGATGAGAACGCTGATCAATACAGCAGACGTGCTGATGCTCCCAGCTCTCTGCTTGGATAGACAGATGCCCAACACATAATGAGAAGTAGCAAAATACTTGGCCTTCATTTTGTGAAACTCTGAGTGACGTTCTTTTCAGTTCCATCTAGAGACATGTAAGTCATTCGAGGAGTGATCGTCTAAAAGCTAGAAAGACAAAGTGCATCCGCCTTTCGCACACCTACCCTTACAGCAGCTGCCCGACGGGAATGCACTCTTCCCTTAGCTTCCCTTGCCTTTCCACGGAAGCATCTACCTGTAAATTTATACTATTGCTTCCGGTTTTTTTCATTTTACGTATTTGGTACAGGGTCCCACTACGCAGCTCAGACTTGTAGTGATCCTCCTGTCTCAGCTTCCCCAGTGCTGGGAGTACAGGTATGAGCCACCACGCCTGGACTGGGTCTCTGTCTCAGTGCACCCTGGGGGCAGGCCCAGGGTGGCATGCGGGACAGGGATCGAATCCTGGTCCCTGAACTTGCCAAAGCAGTGCTTAGTCTGCTGAGCTATCTCATGGGCCTGTGTTTTAATTTAGTTTAAATTTCTATTAACACTGAAGCAAAGACCCATGCTATCCAACAGCAACCTTGTCCATCTAAAACTCTTTCTCTTCCAACCCCCAGTATGTCTCTTCTTCGTATATCACTCATCTGTACAATTTTACCACACTGATATAATTTCACAAGGAACAATTTTTTGTCACAGAGGAAATCATGGCAATTTTGTCATGAGTACATTCATTTATGTGGAGAGTGGCTTAGAACAATATGGGAGAATATGGAAGAGCTCATTGTGAATCTAAGAGTCGTATTTGTCTGGTGCAGGAAACATTTTTCTTCTGGGTTTTTTTTTTCTGTTTAAGGATTATTTGTGCTGGCTTTTTAATTATATGGTTTGATAAATTTTGTGAAAAGCCCAAGTGATGTCGCTGCCGGCAATATGCCACTCATTTTTCGTGGTGTTTGTATCAAAATTTCTTTTTGCTCTGTCTGAATGCTTTCCCCCAAAACATTTTTTTACAGTGATTATTTTGTATTTGCCTGCTTTTTATTATATTTTCTATTATTCTTTCTTTATTTCACTTCTTGAGAATCTTTAAAGATTGCTCTTGGAACAAATAATTCACTTTTTATATGTGTACTCTGAATTTCTTGTCCAAACAGACCAAAATATCTGGAAGAAAAAGTTACTAAACTGTGTTGCTTTTCATGGACCTTAAAAGCACATTTACAAAATAGCTTTTGTTACCATGGCTACAAACTAAGCAAAAAAGGCTTTAGTTCTAAGATAAAAGACAAGAGTTAGGCCTAATGCAAGATTATAAAATATTAGTTTACCATTAAAAATACTCACATACTATTATTTTTTTACATGGGCTGGTTAAATTTTTCTAGACTCAAAAGCGCCTGAAATTTCTACTTTGTTATCAAAAGGTAAAATCTATTTTTTAGAATTTGTTTAAAATAAAAAATTACATATATGGAATTGTTATTAATAAAATGGAATGATAACATATTTACTTTTTGAGGAGTTTCATTTCATATTTGTCTCAGAATGTGAAAAATCATAAAGACTTAATGAATTTGCCAAACTGTTATTTCCAGATCCTTAATAACTTTTGGACCTCAGGCCACTGATTAGTTAATTAATAATCTTTGAATACTCAGACATTTTACTAATGAGAAGCAGTTTCAAAACACTGGTGTTCAAATATACTTTTAATTGATTTTTATTTCTTAAAAATGCCAATAGCTTAACTGCACATGAAATGACTTGAGAAGGGTTGGGTGAGGGTTTTAGGGTCCTTCCTGGACTCCTCTGAAGGCCTCTTTATACTTTCTGTCTTTGGCATGTAGACTTTCTTCAAATGAACTCAGCTCATAGCTCAGGCCCACTCTCAAGGACAACAGCTAACGGAGGCGGACACACCACAGTGCAGGAATCTCAGGGGCCAACTTAGAATGCTGCCTGTGATCAGCCCAAGAGTAATATAAAAAACAACTTGCAAAGAAGTTATATTTGTATTTGATAAGGTCAGTCAAGTACCCTCAGGGTTTATCCTGTAACCTTGTACCACACTTTGCAGATCACTTGTCAGTGTCAGCCATGTGGATGAGTCATGGCCATTGATTGACCAATTTGCTCTCTGTGAAAGCCTAGGAGAATGTTTTCTCTCCATGTGACTCTCCTTAGGCACACTCTACATCATCAAGCACGTTGCTCTGTGACCCCCATCATCTCCTCGATCAGAAAATTTGGGACACAGCTGAGTTACATGGTGTACAGGTTCGCTTATGTCCTGAGTCTTCACTGACCTTGGAAGGCTATGGTCAAAATGTTGGCTGTCCTTGCAGCCCTTCTATTTCTCTAATTTTTGGTCTGCAAACTTAACTTGTTAGCCCTCCAGAAGAGAAGCTTATTATTACCCTACATCTTATGCAGTTGAGTTTAACTTCATTATCTGTCTGAATATCAAACATCTTAGGCATAACATGGAACAGGTATTTTCCATCAAGTATTCATATGTTAAACACTAAGTCCCTACAGAATATGGCAATAAAAATTTAAAAACTGAAAAATATTTAAACACTATGAATAAACAATTACATATTTTTACACAGAAATTTAGAAATCTAACCATATACAGCACTGTAGAAGGACAGTCCTGTGACTTTTTTTTCTTTTTCTTGTGTCTTTTTTTCATTTATTACCCATTTAAAAACAAACAAACACACAAACAACTTTTACTTCTGAGACAGTATGATAATAATTGGTATGTCATGACAAGAAGTATGTATTTAGAAGACCAGAATGATAGGTATTCCAAGCGTGACCCTTCTATTACACATTGCTATCTTCAGTGAAGTTGCTTGGTTCACAGGTTTCAGCATGCATAATTAGTCAGGGTGAGAATCCTACCAATTAACTGCTAGTTTCAAAAACCTGCTGATGTTTCTCAGGATCATTGCCTTGCCCATCTTGTGCATATAAATGTATGGCTTTGTCCCTGTCCTGTTTCCCAGCTTTTCTCCTTGCCCTCTCCTAGTTGCCCAATCCTCAGGTTCTCGCTTTCCTTTTGTGTTATGCCTTTCTATTTGTATTTCTTCTTTTGAGGTCTTGCTTTATCTTGGTCTTAACCATGGAGCAGAAAAGTATAAAAATGAGGTATATAAAGTAAAGCCATGTTGATATGCTGAGCTGTGAAAGGTTCAAGTTGATGACTTCTGTGGATAACCCACTACTATTGTGGACTGCTGGACTGTGTTGGATTGTTTTGCTGAATTCACCCACCTACAGTATTTAGATGCCAATGGAATACCTATTTGTCACAGGACTAAACAAAAAAGGTGATAGAAAGGAAGGACCATTTTGTATCTGTATATGCAGAATAGTTAGAATAGATGTACAGCTACTTTCACTTAATTCAGTGAGAAGAAAGATTTGTACTAATAGTGTTTGGACAGGATATTCTGTCTGCATCTTGTACTATGAATAACCACTACAAAGACAACAATATGCAATGTATTAATTATTGAGACTGTCCTATTAATCAGTTTTGAAACTGTCTCATTGATATTTGTTTCTCAATAAAATAAAATAAAAAATAAAAAAGAAGTTATATTTCCATGATTTCAGATCTAGGAGCCCTTTCTGTTTTGTGCTTTGCAAGAAAACAAAAGGCAAAGTTCATGTAGGCCAAGCTCTGGATGGGCACCGAGGCACAAACTCACTCAGGAAGATTCTGCTTGCTTTGGGCCTCTCTCAGAAACTCCGAGAGAGGATAGTCCAGATAAGTCCACCTCTAGAAGCTGCAGCAGTGAGCACAAACACTGAACACATCTGTCAGGCTTCAGGCTCTTCAGCTATCTTAACGGCTCTCCACACTGCAGGATTCTTCTGTTGATAGGAAGCCTTTTGTGTCTGGCTGCCTCTCATGCTTTGCTTCCCTTGAACATGCCTTTCCACTGATACAGCACTTTCCGTCCCGCCACACTCCTCCTTTACCTGTAGAAGGTCAACCGCATGATCACTTTAGCTCTCCTGGGTAACCGTCCTGTTCCACAGACAACGTCTGGATATGGGATCCTCTGGGAAATCCTGATTTGGTTCACAGTTCAAAGGACAACAGAAGCTACCCTTAGGCTAGATCGTCATCTGACCCTGGAGATGACAACTTTTCATATAAGGTAATGCAGCTCATGTAGTTCCGTAGTAAAAGCTCAGGTCTTCCTACTGATGAAAGATAAAAAGGCAAATACTTCGATAGGAGGTATGTGATTTTGTCTTGTTCCTTAAATTTCAAATTGTTTAAAACTAAGTATTTTCTGGGTACTGGCACTCAGATAAAATGTTCATGTATCACCACAGTCCTGACATGATTGCAGTGACCTAAGAAAATAGCTAAGATTAGGGTATAGTTTAGAAAAAGTGCTTCGAGGTGCTTTCTTGTTATTTAATTCTAGCTTCCAATCATTATATTCTCCTTCACTAGAAACCTGGAAATCATTCAGCGCTTCCAGATTTATTACCAGCAGGCATAAGCTGAATACTTTGGCAGTCAACATAGTTTGGGGGATTCTAAAGCAGCCTTAGTTCTGGGTCTCTGGTGGAATGGGCATCTGGAGCCCAGGAGCACTGTGCTAGCACTGGGCTTCAAAGTTAGAGCAGATGAATGCAGGGACCCATGCTGTGGAGCCTCGCTACTACACTGCTTGTGAGTAGCCTGAGGGAAGTTCTTTTCCACTGGGTTTTAGGCAAGATTGCTCCTGAGGCCTTTTACGGGAATGCAAAGCTGAGGATCCAGGGGCTTCTGTGGTGGGTATTCTAGAAAATCAGCTTGTGCCATTACTGCAGTTATTTTGCTTACTGTACCTTTGTATTGTCAGTTCTCTAACTTTGTTTCTTCCAAAAATAATCTGATTATTCTAGGCACTTTTCTACACCATTGAGTTTTATCATAAGCTTGCTGATTTCTATAAGAATCCTACATGGAAGTTGACTGGGATGGTTTTGAACATGTAAGGCAATTTGAGATCGTGGAGACTGCATTTTAAAATTTTTATTGATTGATTGATTTTATTGAGTAACAAATAGCAATGAGACAATTTCAAAACCAATTAGTAGGACGGTTTCAATAACTAATACATTGCATATTGTTGTCTTTGTAGTGGTTATTCATAGTACATGATGCAGATGTGATATCCTGTCCAAACACTCTTAGTACAAATCTTTCTTCTCATTGAATTATGAGAAAGTGGCAGAGGAGATACCATGATGATGATCTTAAAATTATTGAGGGTCCATGAACATGGTATATCCATCCCTCATTTGTCACTGAGCAGCCTCATCGGTGCTGTGAGAATTTCTGTAGCTCTGATACATGCTTTGTTACATTCATAACCAGTTTTGTTCTACAGTAATGACATTATTTGCTCACTCTTGAGTTCCATGTTATTTAGCAGTACTGCATATGGAAATACAATTTAGTTTAAAAGCTACTTCTGTAGTATGCGACACATCTTAGGTATGTTTTTTGGTGCAAGCTCGGTGGAGCACGTTTTCGCTGTGCTATCTGCAGCTGCTCATGGAGTGATCCTACCTTGGATGTAATGGACAACTGACACTTTTTGTGAAATTACACAGGGCTCTGTGAGTTGCCTCTAGGCTTATGGCTGCAGGGCATTGAAAGTGGAGAAAATGCACAGACATTTGGGCTGAAAATATTATTTTGGATAATTGAATATTTATGGGAGTCTCTTCCACATTCTCTTCTCAGTCCAAGAAGTCAATATTTTTAATCCCAAAGATACATTATGAGAATCCCACGAGGTTAATTTCAATCTACCACTCCCAGTGCAACCCATGATAAAAGTAAAGACACTAAAACATACGTATGATTACTGGGGAGCCCAGGGCCCTTAAGTCCAGCCACTAAGATGACTTTCCAGAACAAGGAGGCTGACTAAGGGCTGCACCTGGGTTTTAGTCAGTGGAGGAGGAGGGGCTTGAGCAAGGATGACTGAGAATTGTGGGAGGTAGGGGAGTACTATGAGCTGAGCTCGGTAGGTGGCCTACATTTACCTCTGCCATATTCAGAGAGGATATGCAGAGAAAGTAATTTGCATTATGATATTGAGAAAGTATCTAATGTTTTGGAGGTCTGGTGCTTCAGCTCAAATGTAATCTTTCAAGCCTCAGAAAGTCATAGCTTCTATCTTGAGGCTTGATGCCAGCCAGCAGCGCAGAGCACTGGCTCTTCGTCTCAACCCAGCTCATGTTAAAGAGCAGGAGGTATGGGTTGTCAGGAAAACATGCATGTCACCCTCAAGACTGCCACCAGCACCTCACCTCAGCTAGACCAGTATACATTGCTTAAGGCCAACTGAAAGGGTAACGAGAAGTCCTAGCCAGCTCTGTACATATCAATGCAAGGAAATAGGGTCAGGCTCAGCCAAAATGGAGACAAGTGCTCTTCTCCAAGGAAAGCTGCTCAGGTGGTCCTCCACAGATATTTGTATTGAAATTGAAAATATTTTGAATGTTTATTTGATACACACACTTCTAAGTGAAAGAAAGCAGGAATATTTGTGTTACTTCAGTAATTCTTAAGTTTCTGTGACTCCCCTCAGAGAAAGCAAGTGAGAGCACAAAGATAGTTGAGTTTCATGTATTTATTTTCAGTAAAATTAGGTGGGATCTGATTAAATTCCTTAGGAAAACTGTGTTTGGGTGGTACTTAATGATACGGTAGTTTAAGGCATGAATTCAAGTAACTGAATGACTTTCTGACAACAATGCTTCGGTTCCTTCATTTTCATATATTTGAACACATTCTTTGTGTGTGTGTGCGTGCGTGTGTGCGTGTGTGTGTGTG
Organism: Octodon degus; assembly: GCF_000260255.1. Classification (NCBI taxonomy): domain Eukaryota; kingdom Metazoa; phylum Chordata; class Mammalia; order Rodentia; family Octodontidae; genus Octodon; species Octodon degus. The sequence continues at coordinate 2,388,533 of NW_004524611.1, forward strand.
TGCGTGTGTGTGTGTACAGGTTGTCCCTGTGCACCTCCTACTCGCTGTGATCCTCTTGTCTCCAGCCTCCCAGTGCTGAGATTACAGGCATGTGCCACCATGCTGGGACTTCATGGCTGGCTCAGCGTATGCGGGGCAGGCCGGCACAATACGTGGTGCCAGGGACGAACCCCAGCCCCTGTGCTCACATAAGCGAGCGCTTAGTCCGCTGAGCTGTCTCGCCAGCCCTTGAACACTTTCCTGCTTTGGACAAATCAACTGATTTGAAAAGACTTTCACTTATTTCGCAGAAATATATTTCCAGTATAGGCATAGATTTTTGAATTAAAAAATATATTTACATAGTTCCATGAATCATAAACTAATAACACTTGAAAACATTACTCAATAAAAAGAATGTGTTTAGCAGTGAGGGCTCCTTGCTCTTTTAAAAACTTAGCAGTGAGGGCTCCTTGCTCTTTTAAAAACTTACAAAAGTTTTTAAAATGTTGAAAACAATTTCATTAAAATATGATTTTATAGCAGATGTGGAACAAAAATAAAAGGATAAAAGCAGAGTATTTGCATTACTGCCTGTATAAATTTATATATCTAAGTTTTTATGGTATGGGGCCTTGAACTCAAGATTGTCCCACTGAGCTACAGCGCTTTTATTTATTTATTTATTTATTTATTTATTTATTTATTTTTGAAACAGGATCTCACTAAGTTGCTAAATTACTGCTGTTCCTTGTGTTTAGATGTCTCGTTCTCCTGCCAAGCCTCGTGAGGTCATAAGCAGGTCTTTCGCTGATGGATCCAGAGTGATGGATCTGATCCTGGGACTCAGGGTGTGTGGTGACTAAATCCATTCTCTGGCTTGACAGCACCCTCAACCTGTTAGCCCAGATAGAGTACAAAAGGGGCAGAAAGAAGCTGCGAAGACCGCTTGTTGCTTTGTTCCAGGATTCTTACCCTGACCTGTTCTCCTCTGCCAAGTCCCCTGCCTTGGAGTCAGGCGACTGTGGTCTGAGACCTCTACGGACTGTAAAATAAATCAACCTTTTCTCTGGTAACTTTGGGCATTGGGGTATTTTGTCTCAGCAATGAGAAAGACAACTAAGGCAGTTACCCAGGCTGGGATCAAACAATTTTGTTTTCTGGTCTCAAAATTTATTTTTATTTTTATATAAATTTTATTTTAAAGAGAAAGAAAAATTAATAAAAATGATACAAAATTTCAAAACAAAATGATAGGAAATTAATAATTCTGTTAGATTGCATATTGTTAACTTCAAAGTTCTTGCTCAGATTACCAGATATAAGCGTGTAAAATGAGTCAAACAATATGAGCACTAAAAGGAAATGGTAAGAGAAGGAAGAATGGGAAATATGTGAGTGAAGATAATTGTACCTCTGTTTTCTACTAGTTCACTGAAAGGAATAGACAGGCAGGCTCAAAATCTGGATCCTCCTTCTTTAGTCTCCTAGAGTGCTGGGATTACGGATGGGAGACTCTATACATACCTGAAATAATTTTAAATGGATAATGTGTGGAAGGTCTCATATCATGGCACGTAATTTCCATTCATTATATTTAAGACACGTACACATATTTTTTCAATATTGACATTTGTTATATGCTGGGCATTAGGTTTTAAACGTATAATGTTGAATCTATTAAAAGTCTAGAGTCCTAAAACTGTGAGAGGGCAGTGAGTTTCTTTCAAAGTTATTTTCAAATACCAAGGGCACGATTCGTATATCACAAGATGAGATGCCTTTGTAACTTAGAGCAAGTAAGATTCGCTGCCTCTGCCTCAGACAGTGCTACGGTGACAAATGACCCTTGGAGTAGTCCAAATCTACTTGAGGAGAGCCCTCTTACTCTATCTTCTTAGTCTTAGAGTTTGGGGCCTGCAAATTAGACTGCTCACAGCCTGATTTGAGAGAGAAAAATAAACAGATTTTGTTAAATATGTTTACATGGAAATTCAAGATGAAACCATGCAAGGAGACGGTTGGCATTTGCGGGGTATCTCATCTGAGAAAGGCATCAGAGAGGGGAGGAGAGCCCACGGGGAAGGGGATGCCGCCTTCAGGAGCACTGAGTAGTCTCCGCCGAGATGGTGGATGGGAGCCAGAAGAGTGCAGGAGCGTCTCTTGAGATGACTTCTCAGCGAGTTGCCTTGCACTGCACCTCCGGTCACATCAGTCCTCCCTGGCTGCGAAGCCCCCAGACAGGGCTTGATGATTGTTTTGGGAGGCCTCATTTTTGCAAGATAAAAGGGGTTCAGAAAAAGCCTTTTGCTGCAGCTGTTGGTTCTCAAATATCTTCAGCTCAACGCAATCCTGGCGTGACTCTGGCATATTAGGGACTACACCACTTTCATTTTCTTTAGTTTTTATTTTCATTTATTGCATTCAACACCTCTACTTGGCATTGTTATTCTAATTGTTCCCCCAAATATCTGTGCATCAGAGTCTTGGAAAATTGCAGGGAAAAAATAGGCCCAACTCCATACCAAGGTGAATTAAGTAAGTTATCAGGGAGGATCGTATAAAAGAGAGTGAGTAGCCGGAGATGTATTTTTTAATTCTTCCTCTGATAAGTTTATGGAGTGAAGTGCTTAGGAGCTGCTTTGCCCTACAAGCAAGAGCCATCTACTGAAGTCTTCGCTGTGACGGGCTTGCTTCTGAGAGGCCTGTTCATTGTGGTTCATAGACAATGGGCTTCAGAGACGTGTATTTTAAAAATCAGAGTCAAGAGACGTGTGTGGCAGTCATTTCCTCTTCCAACAATAAAGTGGGGTGAGGTCTGACAAATAAAAATAGAAGAGATCTTAGTGCTAAACCACATGAAAGCATGTTCATCATAGTTGAAAAGTTGCAATAGAAGAGAAGTTGAGTTTAATGCCAGGGAGCTGAAGCCCACCTCCTTCACAAAGGTTTCATCTGGATCTAAATCTTCTGTCTTTCCTTAGCTGTTCCTCAGCAGAGCTCACACACAGAAGCAAACCAGTGGGAAGCAAGAGAGCTCTTCATTTTGCCAGCTTTCAGTTTCTTTCTTTCTCAGGCACTTGCACTTGCCAGGAAGCGCTTATTCCACTGAGCCATCTCCCCAGTTCCCCTTGCCAGCTTTCATGTGCTGGATTCCTTTGCTGTGACCCTGCAGCCCAGCCCTTCTGCAGATGGGCTCCATGTGTTCACTTACCCCCTCTAGTATATCCCAACAGCCGTAGAGGCTGTTTCATGTTTTGGAAAGAATTGTCATCTGTGCAACATTAGAGCTTGGATTATTACAGTTGTATTTCATGCTAGTGACTCAGAAGAAGAGTAATCCTAGCACTAGTCACATCATCATCCCTACCTTATTCACATTACATGGTGACTGTGAGTGGATAGATGTGCAGGCTGCCCAAGATTCAATCAGGTATCCTGTAGTGCTGGAAACAGAGCAGACTGGTACGTTCTGGTATGCCCCAAAGTCTTAGACTTTGGATGAAGGCAATCTATTCTTCAAAGCCCTAAGAAAAAAGACACTCAGCTAATCCTAGATGTGGTGAAATTCTCATCGCTCTGTGGTCATTAGACTGGAATGTAGAGGATGAGCCTCCTCTGCCTCCTTGCATGCAAGAATAAAGAGTTCTGTATGTCTCTTCAGTTAAACCAAGTGCTCTAGTCAATGGTCATTGAGACTGAGAAAGCTCAATTAACTGGTGTTATTTCTGTGTAGATTTTTTTTAATAGTGTAAAAAAATAGAATAGTTTAAAAGAATGAAAATCAGGCGATTGAGACTGGGCATGGTGGTGTGCACCTGTAATCCCAACACTTGGGAGGCCAAAAACAGGAGAATCACTATGAGTCTGATCTGTGTAGTGAGACCCTGTAGATCCTATCCTAAATACAGGAAAAAAAAAAAGAAAAAGAAAATCAGTAGAGAGCTCTTTAGTTCATAAAGAATTTGCTCATAGTTGATGTTTTATGTAACTATTCTGTTTAAAAGAATGTGGACACCACAGTGACTGCAATCTTAACATGTGCATTGACTAATTTAGATCTGTGAATTTCAAGTTAAGTTGTGGTTTAACCACGCATGCTACCATATTAGCCACATAAACAAGAAGCCTAAAATGTTGAAAGTAGATATAATGTATAAAGCATATCAAATATTTTAGTTGTAGAATGAAATTGTTAATTGGTCACAAAATTTAAATTGTTTTGCTGGAAAATAAATGCATCATTATCTATAAATGTGTTTTAGCAAGCACTTTACAGACTTTATAATTTGTACCAAATAGTACTCAGATGTTTATCAGACATGATTACTAAAATAGGTAAGACTTATACATGGAATATGTTGGAGTTGGATACCAAAGATTAATAAAGATCTATTTTTTGTAGAAACAACTGTAATACTAATTGTTGAACACAAAAGTAAAGCTCTGATTAAACTTATGTGTTCATAAATAATTCTCAGGAGTATGAAGATCACACAACATGTGCAAAGGACTAACACTATAAGATCTTTTTGCTTCCCACAGTTTAGTAGAAGAGCAAAACATTCACTATCGAAAAAGGCATAACTGGTCTGGCTTATGGCTCAGCAGACTAAAGCACCTGCTTGGACAGAGCACAGCAGATGGGGTTTGATCCCCAGCATGCTGTGCGGGCCCCACCCACAGGGTGCACTGAGAAGGCCATTGAGACCGGGCATAGTGGAGTATGCCTGTAATCCCAGCACTTGGGAGGCTGTAAACAGGTGAATCACTAGGAGGCCGATCTATGTAGTGAGACCCTGTAGACCCTGTAGACTCTGCCCTAAATATACTAGGGAAACTATACGATATTTACACATGTGTGTTTGGTTTTTTTCACTTAGGAGTATATGTTCAAGTGGCATCCACTTCAATATAAAGGCTTCAAGTTTATCATTCTTAATAGCTGAATAATACTCCATTGTGTAAAAATACCACATCTTTCTCAACCATTCCTCAGGTGATGGGCATCTTGGTTGTTTCCAAGATTTGGCTATCACAAATTGTGCTGCTATAAACATAGGCACACATATATCACTATGATATGATGTTTTCAGATCCTCTGGGAAAATTCCCAGTACAGGAATAGCTGGTTTAAATGGGGATTTCCAGTCCAACTCTCTAAGGAGTCTCCACATTGATTTCCATAACGGTTGCACCAGTCTACACTCCCACCAGCAGGGGAGAAGGATTCCTTTTTCCCCACAGCCTCTCCAACATTTGTTGTTGCTTGATTTCTTTATGATAGCCATTCTTTCTGGGGCGAGATGATATCTCAATATGGTTTTAATTTGCATTTTGTGGATGGCTAGTGATGTGGAGCATTTTTTCATATATTTATTCGCTTCTAAAAATATGGAATGCTTCACGAATTTGGAAAAAAAGTTATTATTAAGTAGACAATGCTTAAGCAAAAGATATTTATAAAGTTATAAAAAGCAGCATGTGGTAAACATTATACACCAGGTTAAGAACCTGTATCCATTTAAGTGCTCAGTTTCCCGGCAACTCGCTAAGGACCGTACTCTTATTATTGTTGTCGTAAGACAGATGGCAGATAAAAAGCTGCGTGAGATTTTGCAGCCAACAGAAAGTAAAAACATTTTTTATACCCTAGTCTAAGCACGATTCAGTTCCTCTTTTAATAAAATCGCCACATATCAGAGCGTTCTATCAGGAGCCTGTATGTTCCTTCATAGTAGTAAGAGGAGCAGACTTCGCAGGCATAGATTTTCCCCAGCACTCCAGCGGGGAGTTCTCTTGGCATCTATAGGAGGGGCTTCCAGGGCGCTCAGGGCTCTATGACACGACACTCCCACAGAACCTACACATAGCCTCCCACGTACTTAAAATCATCCCTAGGTTGCCTACAGTAGCTACTGCAATAGAAGTTCTGTGTAAGTAGCTGTCATACTATATTGTTTAGGAGACTTCCACAGACAAAGAAGTCTGCTCAGACACAGCCATCACAGGTCTGGCAGTCCACAAGCACGCTGTGTGGCGCGCGATGCTCCAGCCACACCTGCTGCAGACAGTGTGAGGGTTGGGGCAGCAGCAGCGAGTGCCCGCACTTGACTGCATGGTCTGGATTCAGCGGAACGCTGGGACCCGAGAGGCACATTCACGCTTCATTCTTTGGATGTTTCTGGGAAACATCTAAAAAGGCTTGTTTGCCTCACCTGACGGGCTTTCTCTGTCCACTGTGGGCAAAGCCCTGAGGGGTGAGCCAGCTGCTCACTGGGAGGAAGCCCAGGAGCCTGCCATGGTGCGTCCTGAATGTCAGGGATTCACTCAGTCCTTCGCGCCTGCTCCACAGAGCGCCTGCCCTGGACTGGCTCCTGTTCTCCTGGCTGTCAGCGGAAGGAAAAATGAATAAACACGGGTCCTGTATCAATCCCTACTCCATCTCCCCTCTCATGCCTCTTTCCCCAACTTCTATAAACTCATCTGTAGCTTGCAACATTAATTATCGAGAATACTTGGGCACCTTCTGTAATCAGAACTGCGACCATCTTCTGCTTTCCTCTTTCTGTGCCAACTTTTCCTCATCATCAGCCCAATGAGGAACAAGATTCTCTGTATGTAGGAAGATACGCAAGAGTCACTCTGAGAGGAGAGGCTGCAGACCCTGTGAGAATACCAGCTTCCCCGTATCTGCTGCATGGCAACGAATAGTGAGTGAGATACTGGAAGCAGTGAGGGAACAAAGATGCTGTGTGAAGGGGCCGGCAAGATAGCTCAGTGGTCTAAAGTGCCTGCTTAGACAGGCTTAGGCAGGCGCAGGGAACCACAGTTTGATGCCTGGCACCATATACCATGCCAACCCCACCCTCAGGGTGGGCTAAGCCGGCCGAAAGAAGCAAACAAATGAAACAACAACAAAGATGCTGTGTGTCCCCATTTCTGACTGAGTTGTGAAGGCACCCATTTCTCATGAGTAACCCCTTCCCACATGAAGGTGGTGCCCTCAGCACGTCCCCTGAGTGTCACGGATCCACTTGTGTACATATTATGTGACAACTGCAAAGGTGTATATCCTTTCAGAAATAGAAATCATATGGAAGTGACTTCAAACAGCAACATTTTTAAAGCAAAATATGACCATGGAAAAGCGGGTGAGTTTCCATCATTTATTAGATTTCCTCTTCTCTGCATAGCAATTGCTGATCTGTGCCCTTTAGGGAATTTGCGCCTTCGGCTTTGCAGGGGCCTCCTTGGCGACCCTGTCATCCTAAAGGTCGAGCTCTTCTCTGTGTGCCTATTCAAACATTAGGGTGTCACTCTTTGAAAATGCTTATTTTATTAATAAGAATTTGCTCCCATCTACATGAGCTTGACATTTAAGATTAACCAACTGGGTGTATTGGTCAGAAAGTCCTGCTTGTTTTAAGGTAGTCTATTTTTACAGCAAAAGAAAACCAGGAGGAGTGACTCATAGTAAATCTTCTCTAATTTAGAGAAAATTATTTTCATTTTAAACTTTAGATATGTCAGAGTAATGGTAGCATTTTGTTTCTGAAACAATAACAAAAATCTATTAAGGGAATTAAATAAGCAATGTTACTCATAAAGAGGATAATTTTAATGTTAAAATATTTTTAGTGCTTCGTGTACGGTGACACCCATGGGCCCTACAGGTCACCTAGAGTGTTGTCTTTATGTTCAAGAAATTTTTTGTGGTATTTTAACATCCAGAAAAGAACACCAAGGGCTTTTCACTTTACACTGAAAGTAAGGGGCACAGAACTTGAGAAAGTAGTACTTTCCATTGCTGGATACTATGTACAGTTTGAGGTATTTCACTTACAATGGAACCAGATCAGTGAAACTTCCATAAGCAGTCGGAATTCTACCACCCTTTAATTCTCTTCATTTCAAAATAAGTGCTCTGTGCATTTGCGAGCCTGCACCAAAGAGGCTCTAAAATAACTTTTTTTTTTTTTTTTTTTAATGTAATTGGCATAGGGTCTCACTACACAGCTTGGACTTGCTTCCATGTTTTCAGCCTTCCCAGCACTGGGATTACAGGTGTGCGCCACCACGCCCAGACTCAGTTGCTGGCCCAGTATGCCCTGGGGGTGGGGCCTGCACAGCATGTGGTGCTGGGATGAACCCGGCTCCTGAGCTTGCCTAAGCAGGCCCTTAAAATACCTCTTTTGTGAAGTGCACGGCTTCTTTTAATGCTGATTCAGTGGGTATATTATGTAGCAGGAACTCACCCCAGCTCTTGGAGACACAGATGCCAAGGATACAGCCTCTGAAGTCTCATCTTTTGGGGGTGATGTTCAAAGACAGATAACCAACATCTTGGCCCTAGCCTTCTAAGGTCAGTTAAGACTCAGGACATATGAGAACCTGTACTGTAATGTCATGTAACTCGGTAGTGTCCCAAATTTTCTGATCAAGGAGATTATGGGGCCAAAGAGGAAAGTGATCGATGATGTAGAGTGTGCCTAAGGAGAGTCACATGGAGAGAAAACATTCTCTCAGGCTTTCACAGAGAGCACATTGGCCAAGCAATGGCCATGACTCATCCACATGGCTGACACTGACAAAGGTCTACAATCTGAGGTGCAGGGTCTTGAGATAAATCCTGAGGGGATTTCACTGACCTTATCAGAGCCAAAAGCTACAACTCTTGTTGTATAGGTCCTGCTTTACCTTGGTCTTGGCAATCAAGCGGAAAAGTATAAAAATGAAATATAAGAAGTAAAGCCATGCTGTTATGTTGAGCTGTGGGGGACTCAGGTCAACAATTTCTGACATTGCCAGTCAAGTGGAAGACCCAATACTATTATGGGTTACTGGACTCCTTTAGAATATTTTGCTGAGTTTACACACCTATAATATTCAAATAATGGAACTCAACAAACAAAAAGGGTATACAGAGGATTGTATCTGTGTATTCAAAGTGGTTTGGATAGATATATAGTTACATTCTCTTAAAGAATAGAATGATTCTTGTACAGCAATTAACCACTAGGAAGAATGTATGCAGTGTGTTAATTATTGAAACTGTCCTACCGATTTGATTTGCAACTGTCTCATTGCTATTTGTTTATCAATAAAATTATGGGAAAAAAAGAAAAAAAAGAAGAGGAAAAAAAATAAAAAAGACAGATAACCAGCAACACATGATGATTCTCTCTCTCTCTCTCTCTCTCTCTCTCTCTCTCTCTCTCTCTCTCTTTCTGTTCTGTTCCTATTCTTCTCTCTGTCTCAATCTGTCTGTCTCTCTATCTGATTCTTTTCTGAAGAAGTATGGGGGAGTAGAACCAAATTATCTTGCATGGTGAAGCTCTGGAACAAACAAGCAGAAATATTGTACAATGAACTCAGGGAAACGCACGTCTTCCAGGTTTGAGGGAGAAAATCACCTTCTAAAAGGAAAGGCTTCTGCAAAGGCAAGCGTCTCGCTTGCACCCCCGTGCATTATGTTGCTCAGGGATGTTGTGGCCTTGCTTAGGGGGCAGGAAGAGGGGCAGAAAGCTGCAGGGGTAGTGGATGTGTGGGTCATGCAGTTTATTCGTTATCTCTGTTGCACATATCATGAGGACCACTGATGGGTTTTGGGAAGGCTGAGAAAGATCAGACTTACAATGAAAATAAGTCCCTTCAGTGTGGTTGATGAATTGAAGTAGTGGTAGCTGACACAGAAGGGTATCTGGGTAAATTAAGGAGGAAATTGCTGTGGCCCGACTGTACTGTGGATACTGGAGACATTAAACATGTAGTGATTTATAGGAGAGCTGGTCTGCAAGACACAGCCTTAGTGACGCCAGCTACACAAGGGAGTAAGGGACCATGAGGAAGCATGAGGAAGAATTAACAGAAGAAATCATCAAGTAATTGCACACAGCTGAATAAATAAACAAAAATTACGAGGCATGCATGCTAACATGGCTTAAATTGGTGAAGGAGAAGCCTGATAATTATGAAGAGATTATAAAGATCAATTTTTTTTGTACTTAAGACAGGGTGCACAGGGTACACAGGGTGTACAGGGTCTCAATGCATAGATTGGACTCATAGTGTTCCTCCTATTACAGCCTCCCAAGTACTGGGATTACAGGCACACGCCATCATGCCCAGTCTCAATTCACAGCTCAGCTCACCCCAGGGGTGGGGCTGGCCCTGCTGGCCCAGGGATTGAACTCCTGACCCCTGTGTCTACCTAAGCAGGTGCTTTAATCCACTGAGCTACTTGGCTGGTCCAAGATCACTTGATTTTTAAAATAACTAAGTAGACTATTGTGTCCTAATAAAATTAGAAATTAATAAGAAAAGAATTATCAAATTTTAAAATTAATACATGGGCATCTGGAAGACTGCAGAGCTGCAGGGGAAATTTATGAACTGAAGGAGAGATGGACATTGCCAGTCCTACAGATAACCCACTACGACTGTGGACTCCTGGACTGTATTGGATTATTTTGCTGAACTCACACACCTACAATGTTAAATGGCAATGGAACACCCATCTCTGACAAAACTAGACAGAAAAAGGGGACACAACTGAAGGACCATTTTGTATCTGTATATATAAAATAGTTAGGATAGATATACAGCTACTTTCTCTTAATTCAAGGAGAAGGAGGATTTGTACTAATAGTGCTTGGACAGGATATCATGTCTGCATCTTGTACTATGAATACCCACTACAAAGACAACAATGTGCAATATATTAATTATTGTAATTGTCATACTAACCTGTTTTGAAACTGTCTCATTGCTATTTGTTTCCCAATAAAATTAATAAAGAAATGAGTGAGAGATGGACATAAAACAGCAAAATGCACCTCAGCTGAACGAAAAGACAGGAAATACAAAAAATAGTCAGAAACATGGAAAATAAAGTCAAAGTGCTTGATGATACTCCTGCAATAAATTCTATAAGCTACAGAACTAAAACAAACAAAAAGTACAACATGTAAAAGAAATATTTGCCAACAGTAACCTACAAATGGAAAGAAAGGTATAATTGGAAATAGTTTTCCCCTGTAGTTCTTGATCCATTAGGCATATTTAGGCAGATAGAAGTTATTGCTTCAATTTGAAATTTTTGGACCAGGGAGAGATAGCTCAGTAGAATAAGAGCTTGCCTGGCAAGTGCAAGGGCCTGCGTTCAATCCCCAGTTCTGCCAAAAAAATAATAATAAAATAAAAAAATGACATATCATTTAAGAGTGCATTTTAGGATTTTTAGGTCCCCCATCAGAAATAAACTTAAATGTAGCACCATAGAATATAAAAATTAGCATTTTCAACCAGTTAATCACATAGCATGTGTAACTGAAAGAATAAGAAACCTAATTTTTAGGAGCTAGGAAATAAATTCGAGTAGGAGCAATATTGCATTTGGGTGAGGAAGTTCACACACACTCCGGGACAGCTTCTGCAACGCTGGCTCCTCCCTTTCCGGCAGTTTTACCAGTCTAGGTGACAGGCAGCATTGCACAGCGTGGAAAGAGAAGACCTGGATTTTTGGTGCCATCCAGTCACAATGGGGACCCAAGAGGAAGAGAGGCCTGGTGCAGAGGTGCGGACAGATGGGTATTTTCAGGACCACTTCCAGGGTTTGCCAACACACGTGTTTCTCTCTGTTTACAAAACAAGATAAAGTTAGAAAATAACTTCTGACTTCACTCAGCATCAAATGATCATGAAGAATGGCCAAAGTTTAGCATCCCCTGTGGAGCAAATAGATTTACTACTGGTCAGTTAATTAATTAACAGTGGAAACTGTAATTAATTCTCACTACAGGAACAAAGGAGACACTTGCAGGAGGTATTCCATAAAAACACATTGTAAGTTACACTGAAATAGCCTAATAAAGATATTCTTTAAATCAATGTAAATATTGTATGAATTAGACCCGTTTTGACACCAGTGTGCTAATCAAAGTTACTGTAATGTTAGGAAGTACAAGAAAGCTGTGTACACAGAAAAATAAATTAAATTTCAACACACACATTTTATGTCTAAGGAATCTGGAGGTGGATTGTTAAATGCAAAATGAACTTTTGTTGAGGTTGTTTATCCTGCAATTTAATAAAAGCAAATGTGAACATTTAGCTGTGATTTAGGTTGGTAAACAAGTTTACCTCAACAATTAATCCAGTGCTTAAAAACATGATTTTCTCAAAGTCAACTGTTAAGTATGCTTTTCTCAAAAGAGATGAATAAATGTTTTTCTTCTAAGGGTGTGAAAATTGTAAACAGCTTTAGCCCAGTACAGATAAGCATATCACTATTGACAAACGTGTTCTTTACGCCTTCATCGTCCAAGAAATAAAGCCATTCTTCAACTCCCAAAGTGGTGGATTTTTTTAAAGCTTTGAATTAAAATAAAAGTTTTGATTAACTAAGAAAGCAGTGATGGAGAGTGGCGTATGCTGTAAACAACTTACGTAACCCGTGATATACTGGTGAGTGCTGCCCAGCCTATGGGTGGTCATCTGTGAGCCAGTAGCAGGGGGGCGTTTCCCAGGAGCGCCCGAGTCAGGGCTGTGAACCTCTGCAGACACCAACGTCGGCCTCTCCTGAGTGCCTGCTAGTTCACTCAGCAGGCGCCACGTGGCAGGGAAAGGTTTTTGCCGCGCCAGTCATTACTGGAGCTGGTGTAATGACCCTGACGGCGCACGGGAGAGGTACTGGGCTACGTGCTTGGCTCTCTGGCACACCCTTGCAATGCAGCATACTGACTCACTTCTTGGCCTGGTGGCTAAGATGGACTGCACACAGAGCACTGAAGGAAATAGGTGGGTTTTGTGCAAGCCAAGTGATATTTGTGTGCAGTTTCTCTTGGTATTGCTGAATGGCTGACCTCTCAGTCACAATCATTAGCAGGTCTTGAAGGGTTATTGGTCAGGAGAACATGACGGATAATAATATGCAGTTTGTTTACATATAATTATAGCCTTAAAATATGTAAAGCAAGAAAAGGCCATAACCTCTTGGAGAAATGAAAAAAAGTCATCGTGGTAAGTAAGCCTTATTCCTACTCTATGTAAGTCTTTAATTTTTTTACAAGATTTGAAAATAATTAATATGCAAATATTCATACCATGGAATTTTGTGTTGCAACAATAAGGAACTGTTATAATTCCCTGTAATCACATATGTCTCCAAATGTATTAAAAGGAAAAGAAGCTAGCAAAATAAAATGAAGTACATTTTGTTTGCATAATGTTCAAAACTAGGTAACTGTAATGAACAATTATTTGAAATGCATATTACAGAAAGTATTATTTTAAAATTAATGAGGAAGCTATTGTGTTTTTGTCCTGCAGGAAAGTGATTAGTACAAGTTTGACAGGAAGGAGTGTGAACCAGGCACACGTGTGATGTTCACCTCACTCTTCAGGTACTGTTCTATTTGCTATGTATTACTAGAAATATATCAAAGAAAATGCGTAAAATAAGAACAAATGGGTAGACCTCAAAAAACAGCCAACTCAGGTGGTAAATGAATAAGACAAAGCACAGTGCAGCTCAACTGGAGTCCTCTGAACAGCTGGTGCAGGGCCACGACTAAAGTAGGATTCTGGAAATGTTTTCTTAATTTTAATTTTTGGCCGAACCAGTGATTGAAGTGAGGCTCTTGCGCTTGCCGGGGAAGTGCTTATTCTACTGAGCCATCTCCCAGCCCCTCTGGAAATGTTGGCTGGAGAAATTTCCCGAACTCAGAGCTCTGGTGTTGAGTTGCAGGAGGGAAGGCACATTTTCTGTTCTGACTCTGGTTTGTTTTGATGATTTTTGCTCCTTGGTGAATGTAATAGAAAGTCTAAGTGTGTCCCAGCCATGCACACAATGCATGCAGTCTCCAAACATGAGAGAATTCCCTCTTCATGACCGCTTTGCCCCAGTCTTCGCAACATAGATGCTGTGCTCCTCACATCTGGGCCCCCAGCAACACCACCGACTGCTGTAAGTGCATCTGTGAGCCTCAGCTCATCTGCCATGGGACTTCCTGCTGGCTGCGCTATGACCATAACTTGGCGTGACCATTGCCTAGACTGGGAGTCCTCAATTTCCTTGCCACAGACCAGTCCAGGCAAGCAAGCAAAGCTTCCTTTGCATTTACAGCCGCTCCCATCACTTAAATTCTCTCCCCAGCTTTGCCTGTTGTCAGATCAGCAGAGACATCAAATTCTCATAGCCCTTGGACCGCACTGTGAACTGTGCATGCCAGGGATGGAAGTTGCTCCCTTCTTATGAGAATCCAATGTCTGATGCTATCAATGGAGCTGAGGTGGTGATGCTAGCACTGGGCAGTGGCTGCAAACACAGATGGACATTGTTGGACAGCTTTAACTGCATAGAGATGACATCAAAACCCTATTGGTGAGTGGCAAGTGATAGTTATCCTGCATCTGGTGGCAGTCCTTACAGTGGCAAATGAGTTAATGTCCTTCAAGTACCCAGGTGAATCTAGTGGTAGGCTCTAATTGAGACTGTCCTTTATTTTAGTCTGTGTATGGCCTGCCCACTATTTTATTTACCTGGCTCTGTATAATTATTTCATTATATGATACCATGTAACAATAATAGAAATAAAATTCACAGTAAATGTTATATACGTGAATCATCTAGAAATCATTCATCTTCTTCCATTAGTTCATGGAAAATTGACTTCCACAAAATGGTGCCCCCTAAATATTCCCAAATAGTGGTTTAACTGATATATAATCTACCTCTACTTAATATGCCCAAGTCTACTTCCAATCAGTCCTCCAGACTATATACAAACCTCCTACCTCCCAACACATGCAATCTCTGTAATCTCAATATTCTTTTCCTCAACATACTGACTTTCTGCCCTCACTGTCTTTGAGTCTGTCAAGTAGCTTTTCCTGGAATTGTATGTCCTCAGCCGAAAAGACAAAGAAAAGTGCATCAGAGGACTCCTGGGTGGCAAGGCACAAATTAACCAAAGCATCTTATTTCAGATTACGGATCCCACGACTTATGGAATCAACTGTGTTGCACCCTGAGGTGGAATGATAGGTGGGAAATGGAAGGATCGGTACAGATGCTGGAATTCGTGGAACGACGGTGGACTCGCTGAGCACTAATGAGATTCTGTGCCGGATTTTCTTGTCACTAAAGAAAACTTGTGTATAAACACAGATTAATTCAACACTTGGCAAAACAAATTATGGCTAATGCAATTGTCTGTTGCTGGTGTTGCGGTGTCTCTAATGCTATATTTCTGCCAAGAATAGCCTGAGCACCTAAGACTGCTGTACGGCAAGTTGATTATCAAACCATTCAGTGAGAACGTGGAGCTTTCATTCTACATGGTATGCACAGGCAAAGTTGATTAGCCATGTTCAGAAAGGTAAAAATTTTAAACATAATTTAATATATAAATAATGCACGCAATATTCATTTCAAGCATATCATAAAAGATACAATATTTTGAATTTTAGGACAGCAATTGTTTCGTAGCAACAACAGCAAAAGAATCCTCCACGTGGGTTTCCACTATTTTTCAATTTTATTTTAAAGTTTATCGGTGCCACAAAGCATCTGCTTAATGGTGTGTGGCCAACATTGACGCCAGCACTGGTGAACCCAGTGACAAAGAGGGCACGTCTCCTTTGGCTGAGTGCAGTGACTAATTCACTGAAATGGGAGATCAGTTTATACACAACAGCTAATCCATAACTTGTAGTAGTTACATATATGATAATAGCCAATGCATATATATAAAGTTTACCACAGGGTACTATTTCAAATCATCTCCAAATCTTACCAAGAGCTATTAGCTGAAGATTTTCTGAATTTTACTTTCACACTAGCATTTCCACATGGATATCTTTATGAGGCTATAGGAAAAGTAAAATAATTGGAAAATTAACAAGTTAAATGCTATTGATCATTATGCAATCCTGATAATAGAATAGAAAAATATACCAGTGTATTGTGAAATAAAATACATGGCACGTAATGTACAACATGCAGTCATAGCCTATGATTAAGGTACAATATATTTGTTAAATAAATATGTAATCATGCATAATGTAAAATTATATTTAATAGGTATATTTTGATTCCATTAATCATATGACATATTAATTATTAGCATTATTAAAACATAACTTTAGAATTATTTTCAAGTAAACAGTTGATATTAGTCAAAGAGAACTAAAATTCTGTCTTTAGAAAAACTTTCTTGAAATGTATATTAATGGGTTTTGTTTTAGCAATGAAAGATTGAAGAATAGAAGCCGGTATGTCCCCAACTTATAAATGAGCTCCATTCTGTGAGAATGCTTGTGAGATTCATTCAGAAGCTCATGGAAGTGAGTCTTACACAGCTTTGACCCAAGCACCCAGGGTCTGCCCCTGGCGCTTCCTCCCAGCCCCTCCACATCACCGCTGCTGTTGCTCTGGCCTCCGCTCACACTGAGTTCTGACTGAGGACTGCTGGGCTTTGCGCTGCCACGCTGCACGGCAAGCATCCAGCGGCACTTGGTGGCAAGGTCCAGCGGACACCTATGTAACTTCCCAGATTTGCTCGTGTCTGCAAAGGCTCGTAATCTGAGGTCTGTTCTTATCTGTGAAAATTTTGTGCTTTCAGAAGAAGCACTTATTCAAAACAAAGCAGCTCTATATCCATGGTCTATCAAAAGTACTGTAGCTTTCTAAATCTAGGTGGCATTTTATTCCTTACACGAAATTATCCAAGCGTTTGCTCTTATTTTCATTTACAGACAAATTTAGAGAGACAGAGTGACGTTTTTCAGGAGCACATGGCTATTAAGAGGCAGAGAAAAGACAGAATCTCTTGGCATCAATCCTCAACACTGATTTTTATCATCACTTTGAACAGGAGACATCCAAGATGTGGACAAGACAGTCGGTGACAGCTCGTTACGGACATTTCCTCTGGAGACAAATGTCCACAGCTTGGCCTTGGTGTTGGTTAATGGCACTTCATGCTTTTCCACTGTGGAATACTGAATTTTAAAGATTATGTCTTGCCCTGGCCCACCCATTTCCCTGGAGTTGTGGAAGCACCTGGACAGATAAGGAGGCAGTGACAGCAAATTTCAAGCTCAGTTTTCAGAAGAGTGTCGACACACGCAAGAGCATCCTGCTGTTTGCGCCATGCCTTGTGAGCGCTCTTCCGGCACTCAGGCTACAGTGGAAATTGATTCTCAAAGATCAATCAGCTTGCTTTGTTCAGGAAAGAGTCACTTACTCTCATCTCTGTACATACACTACCTCACTTCTGGACACCAAAATGGGTGTGGATAGGGGTGTCCACACCAAATTCTTCAGATCTCTGCAAGTGATAACTGGATGTTCTACAGTTATTTCAGTTCTGACGCGGTCTTCCAGGAGGTCTCATAGACTTTACAGGTCAAAGGGTTAGTTCCATAGGACTGTGCTCAATTTTAATGTCACCCCCAGCAGTCAGTTTTCTTGATCTGGCACAAAACACCGGATGTGCAGAGTCTAAAGGAAGAGCGGTTCACTGCTTTACTTCGTTCATAATTTCAGAGATTTTGGTCCAGGAGTAGGGTGTCCAAAGTAGAGACACTGTGGCAGGAAGTACGACAGGGAAGTGTTCAATTCATTCCAGGGACCAGAGCCCAAGAGAAAGAGGCCAGGGACTACATGAAGACCTCACGTTGATCCAAGTATGTCTTCCAAGAGGGCGCCACTTCCTACTAGTCCATTCAGCCACAAACTCATCCGTGGGCTGACCCTTTGAGGAGTTCATGCTCAGGGCGCCCAAATCATCTTTGAGGGAGTCTTTTAATCCTGTGAAACCTACAAGATTAACAACAACAACTTACCTGCAACTTCACTCTGACTTGGTTACGCATCAGCAGTTCCTATCAGCCTTACTTAATTCCAGCTGATTTTCTAGGATGGCTCACTGCAACCAAGTTAGGATTTGTTATAATTCACCATTTTCTAGAAAAGGACATGATAAATGACACAAATAAACAACTGGATAATATTACACAGGACAGGGTCTCTGAATGCTTCTAATAGGGAGCTTCCTCCCCTGTTCCTTACCCTTTTGGAGCATGAATGGGCTCACCAACACAGAAGCAGTATTCTCTGTATATATTAGGGAATTTTATAAATGTTTCATCATATAGGCATGACTAATAATTAATTTAGTCTCTAGTTCCTCTCTTCTCCATGGAAAACAGAATTCAGGCTGGAAATTGCAAGTTTCTAATCATGGCTTTATGTTGCGGCCAGCCTCCATCTGGGATTCAACTGAGAGTCACCGATTTATAATAAAAGGTACTACCACTGTCTAGGCAATTCCAAGTGGTTAGGAAGCTCTGCCTCAGGACCCAGGTCAGGGATCAGACATTAGGCCAAACTATTTAGGACACCTCAAAGTTTTCAGGAGCTGTGTGCTAAGAAATAGAGGTGAAGATCAAAGATGTATTTACTATAATTCCAATATCAAAATTTGCATTCACCACCTACACTATATCTGAAATGCTGGGTGCTGATGTCTTCTATGTCACTCATCAGAGACTTACACTAGACCTCGTGGACAATGGCTTTTATGCTGCATGAAGCCTGACCTGTCATATAAAGCTGTCAATGTTTCCTACTGGTGACTCTAACTATATCTACAAGACAACAAAATTTCTGTAACCAAAACCTTCAGTGGCAGTGAACTGAATCAGAACACTGACCTTGGACTCTCGATGTCTAAGTAGTTTTCTTCCTCAGAGAAAAATCTGAAATGACACATCTCAGTCTCTTGGTATGAATTATGACTACCTGGACAACATGTTGTACCGTTGCTTCTACTGAAAGGACGTTCAAACTGTCACTCATCTTGGCATGCTGAATAGTCTGTGGATGTTCTGTGCCTAACTGTCCCTTGAAATCTGGTCATATTTTTGGTAGACAACGGAACAGAGGAACGGTACAAGACAATTATCTCTAATGACAGTTGTTTTCCAACAAGGAACATATCTGGTGCATGGAGAAGCAAAGAGGTAGGGTTCAGCGACAAGGCTTCAACATTTAACATTCAGAGCACAGTAGGGTGTGGAACGCTTCAAGAAGGGTGATGAAGAGCAGAAATAAGCTTATTGAAAAATACAGCAAAATACAATGAGAGGAGGTGCAGAATGGGGCAAGTTCATCAGCACAGCAATGGCAGGGCGCATGAGCTGGCTACTGGGCTACCCGCTGACCTCTGGCCTCCTCTTCAGCGGCTTTCTTGCACAGCCATCTGAGGAGCAGGAAAAGCATGCTGTACTAACAGGTGGGAACTGCAGAAAGATCCTACTTTAAGGTACAACAATTTGGTGTAGCTTAAAATACATTTGAGCAATAGCCGTACAAATGCCCGGGCCCTCTGAATACTCGGGTAAGTGAATGGAATGAACGCAATTCACAACAGGAATCAGAATTTCTGCAGCATCTCATAAGGCGCACCTTTTCTAAAGCAGCTCCACATTACATATTTTTGAATGATAGAAATTTGCTTGCTCTGTAAAAATCTATTAAATCTTCATGCTGAACACTGGTTAGTTTCACCTCTTCTCTTCACAAATATGTCATTGCTAATTCTCTTGTCCTGTGAGTCTGCTAAAGATTTAATATTTAGTTACTTAGAGCTGTAGGGAGTGCATCCTGTGTGGATGAAAGAACAGAGGACTGAGCAGTACCAAAGGAAGGGTCCAAATCCCATGATTTTTTACTTGAAAATATATGTCATTCGGAAAGTAACTGGAAGAAATAACTTCAAAGTAGCAATGAGCATGCCGCCCATCTTAAATGATTATTAGAATTTTAAGAACAAGAAGCCACACAGGCGACGCTTCCAGCTGTGAGCCTGTCATGCCCCTCCCAGCCCTCCCCTGCTGATTGCACGAACTGGGTATGCATTGAAGATGCTTTGGACGGTGCTATAAACTTAGGCAGCTTCCTGCCACAAACGTGCCTTCACCTGTACTGAATGGAAAATTTATCTTATCCTTTTTTTGTCTTTAGAAGTCATTTAAAACTCTTCTTCCTTTAGCTTTCCCCAAGTGTCTGATAGATCCATGCCAGAAAGATAAGCACAGGTTTTCTACCTGGCACAGAAATGAAAGATGACCAGGCTAATGTTTGAGAAATCTGTTTTATCTTCAGAGTTGCATCCGGAGTCTTGTAGGAGGGTTTAAACATTACCCAGTAATCAGAACAATCAGGCTGTGGCAGTTCCTGGGCTCAGTGCAGCTCTGACCGCCGAAATGCTGCCTGAGCCCCGTGTTCCACAGCTGACTGAGTTCAGGCTCAGGGAGACTTGAGTTTGAGAGCACAGCACAGCCATGGAGCAGTGAGCCAGAAGCAGGGTTGGCAAGAAGGCTTCCCTGGCTTTCCTCCAGTGCCTCTCCTCAAGGTCTTGGTCCAGCTAAGGACAGCATCTCCAAGAGAGGCCCTTGAGTTTGGGATTGGCTGGACGAGATAAGCCTACCCGGCCATACGTCCAGTGTGCTGTGTCCTACCCACAACAGCACAGCGAAGCCAGGAAACCTGCCTTGCATGATGCATTGTGGAAGTTTCCAGTTCCTCCTTTCAGGGTTATAGCACATTGAATGAATTTCCTCTAAGTGAGTTCCACTAGGCATAGGTGAAGTACTAACAGAGATCTGAAGATAGTACTAACACAGATCTCTGTCTCTGTCTCTGTCTCTGTCTCTCTCTCTCTCTCTGTCTCTCTCTCTCTCTCTGTCTCTGTCTCTCTCTGTCTCTCTGTCTCTCTGTCTCTCTGTCTCTCTGTCTCTGTCTCTCTCTCTCTCTCTCTCTCTCTGAGATAGGGTCTCACTATGTAGTGCAGGTTAACCTTGAACTTGCTTATGTAATGCAGGCTGGCCTTGAACTCCCTGAGATCCTACTGCCTCAGCGTCCTGAGTACAGGTGTATGCCAGCACTCTTGGCTGATTAAGATTTTTCTTGTACTTATGAAGCACTGAAGAAGAAAATTCCATGAACACAGGTCATGGTTTAAGGACATCCTAGGATGCGCTAAATTGAGCTGCAATGGGGAAGGGATCTAGGGTGTACTGAGACAATACCTTGGCCCTGCCAGGTGGGGCAGCAAAAGGCTCAGAGAGCTAAGGAAATGTTTGGAAGCCAGGGAGATGTAGTTATGCCCCAGCCCTGCCACTCCCAGAATGGATGCACATGAGCTTATGGCTCTGAACTTTCTTCTGCTTGTGGTGGAAGGGTGAACCCGAACTGCAGCAACATTTCTCATTCTAGTGCTAACCACACACATTAGGAGAGCTCCCATCAACATGTGGAGAGCTTTGCTCACCCCTGGGACTCAACCTGCACAGGCAGAGACACTGGCTGACTCAGGATTCCTATCTGTTTTCACGGGTGATGCTGTACCCCTTGTTCAAGCCACCCCACAGCATCACAGCTGTTGGCAGGTTTTCCTGTATTTCAGTGCTCTTCATCGTGTCTGTGGTTCCTCCCATCCCATTCTGTCTGTCACACTTTGTCCTTCACCTTAGTTATCTATCATGGATTTATCCTTTACCTCTACATCTGAGTAACGTTTTGTAGGATTTAGATTTCATAAAATCTATATGAACGCAGTGCTTTTCTGAATGGTTCATCTCTCCTCTATTTCCGGTGACTTCAGGGCAGCCCCTGGGCTGGCTTGCCTGTCTGGGTGCAGAAAGCACCACAGCCTTGTTCTCTCCTGCACCACAGACACTGCTTCTGACAGATGCCTGATGTGAGCACCATAAATGTGCATGGGACTGAAGTCGATGTGGCAGTGTAGGCTGAGTTCCACTGGTTGTGGGGCAACTCACTTCTCAGCTTCCCATCCAGGGTTGTCTCTATCAGTGTCTTGGAGGAAGCCTCACTTCCCACTTTCCGGTTGTTTGGTGGCCGAGAGCATCCCCCTCCCCAAGCTGTTTACTTGTCCTTGTCTTCCTCTCCATGGAGTCAGCAACTTCGGATCATAGATTGATTCCCAAGTTGCACCAAGAAAGCTCAGAGGCAACTGCAGTTGGTCATTGTTCTGTGTCCTCTGGGAACAGGAAGGAAGGAGAGGGTTCTCCTGGGCCCCGGAGGCCATGGCCACAGCTCTCTATAAATGTCACAGGCAGAAAATGCAGAGATGAATTCAACAGGAGTTCAAATGGAGCAGAGCAAAGAGAAAGAGGCTATTCACCCAGGCCGCCTCCTCTGGAGGTCAGGGCTGTGGGATAAAGATGCACTGGGATCCTAGAAACTGCCTGAGAGCTAGCTTTTGTTTAAACTGAAAGCTGTACTTTCACTAGGATGAGTGGACTATGCTCCAAGCACCCAAGAAAGAAACTCAGGAACAACTAATGGGCTACTTAGCAGAGAGGCACAGAGCCCGAGCTGTCTTCCTTGTGGGCACTCTCGTGTCACCAGGGCTTCCCGATTCTTTTGTTCTCAGTGGAGCTATGGTCTGTCACTGCTTCAGGAATCTTGCCTCTCTTGGGCAGATAAAAACCAGTGGCAAACAACAGCAACAATAAAACATTAAAACATGAAACAAGGCAGAGAAGGACCTGTGATTGCCCCACATACAGAGAATGCTCTGGAATGAAAGAGATGTTTCTCACTCTTTCTTTTACTTTCTTAGAAGAATTTCTAGTCATCTAGGGACAAATCTGAAGACGTTTTAGCAAACCGCAGCACTTACCATTTAACTTTCCTCTTTAGCATGTCTTTCTTTAGCATTGTGCTGCAGGATGCTAAAAGAAGCCAGCTGACACCTTGAACACGCATCTTACAGCGCCTTTCCCTGTCATTCAGTTCCCTGGGTGCCTCCTTTGTTTACTCATGCGGTTCCTTCCTCCTACCTGGGTCTCGATTTGATCTACAAAGAGGACTTGGAATTTTGTGAGATGTAAGAGATATAGTGCAAGATACGATATCAGACCAGTATGAACAGGGCTGGGGGTGCGATAGGGCTAGAGGCCACAGCTGCCGTACAGCAGGGCCTGGATTCGGCTGCAGGACTGAAAACACAGGCAAACACATGCAATAGTATCAGCAGCTCAGACAACATTCTAACATCATGCTTCACTAAAAGTTATGGTTAGCATAATAGTTTTTAAATGACACTCTTGTTAAGGAAAAAGATGAAATATGAACATCGTTATTTTTATCATTCCTTTCCCCTAATGCTTCAGGTTTATATATTCTAAAACATTACAACCAAATGAAATCGTCTTAATATGCTAATGACCCAACAAACCTGCAGTGGAGAAACAAATGAGACTGAGTTCCTTTCCCTTTTGTTTTACAACGGGAGAAATAGATGAACCAGTTTTCTGCAAAGTGGAATTCTCTTAATTATTATTATTACTATTACTATTATTATTATTATCATTATGTGTATATGTGTGTTTAAGACAAAGTCTCTCACGGAGCCCAGACTAGCCTGGAGCTCACTGTGATCCTTCTGCCTCAACCTCCTGAATTACAGCTCCGTGCCACCGTGCCTGGCTCGTTATTATTTTTATTGAGCAATTTTGCCATTGCTGATATTTATTTTTGTACACTTTTGTGAAGATTCACTTTGTCATCCTCTAGGAGAACTTGTGCATGTTGTGCATAATCTACTTTAAGGACTTTTTAAATTAAATTTTATTTTGAGAAGCAAAAACAAAAGCAAGAATAAAAAATCAGAAAACAGGATAACATACAACAATACATATGTTACAGATTTTTCAAATAAAGAAGAGCTGCTTAACAATGGTGTATACATTACCTACTTTTATCCTCAAATGTGTTGCTCAGATTAACAGATATAGTTATATAAGATTGGACATATGATTGCATATTACCACTTGCTTTGAAGAAGCCTTAAGTTTTTGTTCTAGACTCTCTTTTTTATCTTTTTTTAAAATTTAAAGAGAATATATTAATAATTGATAAGATATTGGAAACTGTACACATTTAGGAGACCAAGATTAAAGGTACTCACGTATGGGTTTTATGTTACACATTTCTGTGCTCATTGTATGTTGCTCAGATCACAGACATCAGCATGCAGAGCTAGTCAAAGTAAGAATTGTACACATTAACTGCTATTTTCAAAAAACTGATGGGAATTTTTAGTACAATCACCTCAGCCAATTTTTAATACAATCACCTCAGCCAAGGAATTTTGAACTACGTGATCAGAATGCAGAACTGGCTCTAGAGTTCCCTGTCCATAGGGCATCCGTGTTAGTCACCACAGGAGTGCGTCAGGCTTGCTGGGCCTCCCTTTCCTTAGGTTGGCTGGGCAGGGAGGAGCCTCAGAGTCCACATGTGAACCCTCACATACTGCACTCATCATGGTATCTTTAGCACGTGCGTGAACATGGAGATACTCAGGTACTTTTCCTGTTAGGGTGGGCAGTAGCAAATCTACTCTGGGTTTCATCGAGATTTCAGGGTGAAAAGAATGCTGAGTGCCTGGCTCCACAGAGCCCAGAGACTTGGCCGTGCTGTGCTGGTGGGTGCACCAAACAGTGCGAATTCCACGGCTGCTGGCATGTTGCACTCAGGCTCTGGGCTCTGCCTGCACTGCGGGCCCACGTGGCCAGGAAGCATAAAAGCGCTGGGGCTAAGAAGCTGATTGGGAAGCGTTCTGTCACACCAAAGTGGAGAACGCAGCCGAGTAGGGGCTGGGACTTACAATCTCAGCACTCTGGGAGGGCAAAGAAGCATCACAATCTTGAGCCCAGCCTCAAGTAATTCAGTGAGATCTTATTGGTAAATTTTTAAAAAATTAAAAAGAACTGGAGATGTAGCTCATTGTGAAGGCCTTGGCTTCAATCCCAAGTAGTGTCAAAAATGAATGAATGAAGCAAAGAATGAGAACAGATGCTTGTCCTGGAACTCGTGCGTAGATGTGACAAAACCTACAGGACATAGCTGGACTTTCGGCTGAGTGGAAACAGCCCTGGTTCTGCAAGGTGGTTGAAAATTGGCAGCCCTGCAGGTGCTTACAACAAGGAGTTGAGAGAGGCCTCTGGTAGTCAGAGGGAGGGACCCTTAGTAGGCTGGCTGGATGCACAGTGTCTGCTGGCCTCAGTGATATGGAAAATGCACCAAGGAGCAGGTGGTTTGAAGACACATTCAGGTAGAGGGTTAAAGATGGTGCCTGGCTTCATCTGACATCCTGCAGTGAAATGCAAAAGACAGATAAAGACAATTAAATGGCTAACACCAAGAAGTCAGCCAATAACAAATGCTGGAGAGGCCATGGAGAAAGAGAAACCCTTCTGCACTGTTGGTGGGAGGGCAGGCTGGAATACTCCCACCACTATGGAAATCAATGTGGAGATTCTTTCAACAGCTAGGATTGGAGGTCGCATTCAAGTCAGCTATTCTCCTGCATATTTTTCCAGAAGAACTGAAAACCTCATACCACAGTGATTTACATGCACCCATGTTTATAGCAGCACAATTTGTCATAGCTAAATCCTGGAAACAACGCAGATGCCCATCAACTGAGGAATGGATAAAGAAGATGTGACATTTTTACACAATGGTGTATTACTAAATGATAAAACATGATTAATTTGAGTCTTTTGTCAATAAATGAACACTCGGTTCCGAAAAAATAAATAAATAAATAAATGGATACAACTAGAGAACATACTCTTAAGTGAAATAAGTCAACCCATAAATATATAAACATTGTATTGTCTCCTTTGTGTGAGAACCTGAAGGAGAAAAATGTAATCTGAAGGGTACAACAGATACTGGAAAAAGGGAATGAATTTACTCAAAAGGAAAGAGTTATGGAGTTGAGGAGAACAAAGAGGGAGTAGGAAAGAGATATATCTAGGTGTGAAAGCAGTATGGTTTGGACAACTGTACCGTGCTTTTCTGCTGGCCTATGGAAAGGAGCAGACAATGCTTTATTTGTTTTGTTTTCTTTTCTCAATTGTACTTTTCCTATTCTTAATGTGTTATGCATCTCTTTTTTTCCTTCTTCTTCCAATTTAACATGAATGCATCAGGTAATACAAATAACTTGTTGGAAAACAACACCATGTATTACAAGAAATACTGTGAAACTCATTTACTTTAAGTGAAATTCTGTATCATTTGTAATTGTTCTGTATTGTCTAATTTGTGCTCTCTTTAAAAGCAACAATAAAAACAACAACAAATACCAAACAAAGGCATCATCGGTATTTCAGAATCCAGATATAAAAACTGAATATATTTCTACTCATAGATAGAGGTAAAGATTCCAAAATTATTTCTGGGAATAGATACAATTTAAGGTGCTCTCTGAGATACTCCTTTTAGGGGAAACATTTAAGGATGGTTCCCAAAATATATTAATTAAGGAAAAATATTTTACATAATATTTAGAATTTTGGGCTGAGAGACTAAAAGTTGAGTGTTAGAGAATTTTTATAACAATCAATTCTTTGGTTTCAAATTCCAGCCCTGAAAAAAATAGAAATTTTTTTCTAAAAATAGAAATCAAAATTAGAAAATCAAAAACAAATTTACAAATTTCATGATGGACACAATTCCAAATTAAGAAGTGCTTTGCCAAACCACATTAGAGGTTGAAGCCAAATGAAGAACTGGCAGACAATAATTTCATCTTTTTTTGCCAATTTTGCTAAACTAATCTCTAGATTTCCAGTTAGGAATAAATGATCCAGAAATGACTACATAATGTTTTGTTAATCCAGGCAACAAAATATTACACTGTTGTTAAAAGGATATTTAAAAATGAAATAAACCTCCACTTTGTATCTTGTATTATTTTGCTCTTTGTCTCTCTCATCATATATATATATATATATATATATATATATATATATATATAATCACCTTTAATGATGCTAAATATTTCCAATCCGTTCATGATGATTATTCTTTATTAATAATCTCATTAGCAAAGATCTGTCATATATGTCTTTGCATTTTGTATTTTTTTTTTAGAAATATAAAAAAGTGATATACAAAAGCAGCATTAGAAATGATACAAAATTTCACTAAACAAAGTAATAGGAATTCATCAATGGTTGCTATATTACTTGATGTTATCTTTAAATTAGCTGCTTAGGCTACCAGATATAAATGTTTAAAGAAGAAACAAAACAAAACAATAGCAAAAAATTGTAAGAAATTCAAAAGAAGTGAAAGAAAATAAGAATTAAAAAATACCAATATAAACATTAATCTCTCCATTCAAAAGACCAGCAGAAAACGACAATACAGTTACCGAGTTATTCTGCATATATACCTAAATATATCTTTTTTCCTTTTTTCATGTGTCCTTTTCCCTCAACCCAGTTTTTCCTTCCCATTGAGCAATTCCTTTCCCTTTCACAGTATCTGTCGTACCTGCTGGTTTTGATTACTCTTTCAGGTTCTCCCACTAGTAAGGTAATACAGCGTTTGCACATGTGGAACGCATTTATTTCACTTACCAATAGAGTCTCTAGCTCATTCACTCATCTACAAAAGCCTTAAATTTATATTTTTGTACTCCATTGTGTAAAAGCACTCTATCTATTTTAGCCATTCCTCAGTTGATGAACATTTGGGTTGCCTCCAAGATTTAGCAGTGACAAATGGTGCTGCTATAAACATGGGTGCACGTACATTGCTGCAGTGTGATGATTTCAGTTCTTCTGGAAAAATACACAGGAGGGGAAGAGCTCCTCCCGGGCTTACATGGGGCGTCTAGTCCTACCTCTTCGAGGAATCCCCACACTGAGTTCCATAAAGGCTCTAGCAGCCTGCACGCTCACCAGCAGTGCAGAAGGGGTCCATTTTCCCCACAGCCTTTCCAGCATTTGTTATCGACGGCTTGATGATAGCCATTCTTTCTGGCATAAATTGATATCTCAGTGTTTTTGTTTAACTTGCGTCGCTTGAATGACCAGTGATGTTGCACATTATATATTACATATTTATGCACATGTGGGGAATAGAGAAGGAGAAGTATACACAGTTGTTAGCATTGACTAAATGTAAGACATGCTGTTTCGCACGCCATTTTGAACGGGAAAGCACACAATCATCATGTGAATGCTTGACACAACTAAAACAACTTTTACGTATCAGCATCGGAGTCTTTTTTAAAAAGTAGTTTTATTAAGAAAGAAATAGCAATGAGACAGTTTCAAAAGAGGTTAGTAGGGCAGTTACAATAATTAATACATTGCACATTGTTGTCTTAGTGGTTATTCATTGTACAAGATGCGGACGTGATATCCTGTCCACAAACACTATTAGAACAAATCTTTCTATTCATTGCATTAAGAGAAAGTAGCTGTATAGCTATCCTAACTATTCTGTATATACAGATAGATATATAGATATAGATATAGATATAGATATAGATATAGATATTCACTATAAAATGGTCCTTCATTTATATCCCCTTTTTGTTTAGTTTTTTCAGAGATGGGTGTTCCATTGCCATTCAAATGTTGTAGGTACATGAAACCAGCAAAATAATCCAATATAGTCCAGTAGTCCATAATAGTAGTGGGTTATCCACATGACTGGCAATGTCAGAAGTTGTTGACTTGAGCCTTTTACAGCTCAGCATATTAATAAGGTTTTACTTTTTATAACACAATTAAATGGAAAGTGAATACTTAGTGATTAAACAACAAAGAGAGGACAAGGAGAAAAGCTAGGAAACATGGCAGGGGCAAAACCATACACTTATATGCACAAGATGGATAAGGCAATGGTCCTGAGAACCTTCATCAGGTTTTTGAAACTAGCAGTTAATTGGTAGAATTCTCACCCTATTTATTTGAGTCTTGCAGCTTCTATTTCATAATGCTTTCTTATATAGTTAAGTTTAAAATAAAAAATAATTTAATTTTGTACATGTTAGAGGATGTATTTTGTGAACTGACTTATCTCACTAAATAATTTGTATTTGAAATTTTAGGTATGGCGTATCTTTAGGGAATTCATTACCCAATGAGATACTTCTTCATTTGTAACCATCAAATGTTCTATTATTAAGGGCCATGGAGATAGCTCAGCAGGCTATGCTTCGGACCAGGGTTTGAATCCAGTACTGCATGCCATGCTCTGAGCAGGCGATTCAGTCCAGCGTGGTGGTGCACACCTATAATCCCAGTGCTGGGGAGGCTGAGACAGGAGTATCACTACAGGTCTGAGCTGCATAGTGAGACCCTGTACCAAATACATGAATTTAAAATAAAGAAGTTCTACTATCAGAACAATACTTGGATTACTGACTGCAGGACTCAACTAAATAAATAGTGATATGCAAAAGTTATTTTTAATGGGGTCAATTATTCCCAACTTGGTCAGAATGCTTATTGTTTATTATCTCATCAGCAAATAATGTTTGCTTTCCCATGCTGATCATTAATATTTGATATTTTTAAAATATATTACTCTTCACTTCCACAATAGAAAGTCACCTAAATGTTTTAAATGTTATTTCCTTGATTATTAATAAGGTGAAAGATGCTTACGCGTGTTCTTGGCCATACATAGTTTGACTTCCCTATTAAAGTTTAGCCTTTACTCTTGTGCCTTTGCCTATTTAGGAGTTCATACTCAAAGTATACTGAACACTCTCTACATCTTGGATGCTGATTCTTTTAGGATACGTAGGTCGGGAGTACGACAGCCCAAGCCTGCATCTTCGTATCTTCTGTTCTACAGTTTTGCACATTTAATATGATCAAATGTGTCAGTTTTGTCATTGTGATTTATGTCCCATGTTCTAATATTTTTTCCTTTTTCTGAGGTTATAAGATTTTCCAGTTTTATTTTATTTTAAGATTTTGTTTATATGAAGAAAATCATTATTTCCTTTTCTCAGAAGCCTTAGTTTTGTATATTTTTAAAAATACCAAATTTATTCAAACATACTTCTGACTCAACAAACCTATAGCAAATAAATAAGTAAATCGGGGGCCGGGGAAGTAGCTCCGCAGGCACAAGCACCTGGCTGCAAAGTGCAAGGTTTGGAGTTCAATTCTCAGTTGCAGAAAATAAAAAGCAGTAAATAAATAAAGCAGATTTATTTATTTATTTCATCTGGAAGGATCAGATGGCCCATACATGTTGCTGTGGGTATACACACATATGATTGATTTTAATACATTCTTCTGTTGGCCCAGATTTTCTTTCACACTTATTTATATTAAACACCTGTAATTTAACTTTTCCTATTCTACTGTAAGATTGAGATTTGAATGGAACTCTTTTTTATATTGGTAGCCACATTTCCAGATTATAATTTTTGTTCTAAAGTTGATGAATAGAAATTCTAATGAGTTGCTATGTAAAATCCTAATGCAAATAAAAGGGCAAATCATGGATGATGAAAACAATCTTGATTTATGTAAACATTTCTTCTAAGTTGTACTGATTCTTGGGTATGTTGGACAGTTGCTCATGTTTATCAGCCTTACTATGTTCAGGTTTTATTATCTCTTAACAGTTCTTTAAAACATGATGAGTAAGTGTTGAATTTTGTCAAATGACTTTTTAGAAGTTCTTGAAATGTTTAATGTACAGTTTTGTTCATTAATTGAGGTATAAAAGAGTGTTTTCTTTCGTATTCTGAAATATATTATGAACTCTAAAGTGGGTGTAGCGTAACTATTATTCCTCAAAGGTTAATGGCTTTGTAAACACTTATGTCTCTGATAATCATTATAAGAAATGAAACATTGAATTCATTAAAGGCTTTGCTATTCCTCCTGCAAGGTCAAGGTCATATTTGTTTTCACACTGCCTGAAATTTTCTTAATGTGGATCACAAATTGATTGGCACTAAATAAGCCTGGTTTACATTTCTAAAAATGAAAGCATATTTTTAAAATCATGTCTTCACTTTTATGCTAAAATTAGAGTTTATTTAATTTGCCTATGGTCAGATATACAATGGAAATTCATTTGATTTTTTAAAATCATCCTAGTCTGTGTTATTATATTAGTGGGTACCATTATATGATTATGAACGTTCACCTACAGATTCATGTTGGACTTGTTTTCATGCTCTTTAGGAAAAATCTATAAATAATTCTGAAATGAACAAGGCTGCACATATCTGCCCAGGGAATATTTTAAGGATTTCTGTAAAAGTAGAATCACTAAATTCTTAGTTGTGTTTATTTCTAAATTAAGAAGGTAGTGCGAAATCCTTTTCTAAAATAGAATCTCAATACATTTCCAGAGACAGCCTCTAGGAGTTCTGACTTCTTCTGTCGCTCTCCAGGACGCGACCTTGCTGGAGGGTCTCAATTTGGCGGCTGGATCCGGGGGACAGAGCCCTGCTGTGGTCCTCCCGCTGTCCCCCTTCATTCCTCACAGTGATGGAGGAGGGAACAACACGTAGACACTTCCCGGGATTCCTGCTTCCTGCGCAGCGTCTTTTCCTGTTCTGCTGTTTCCTTGAGCTCTCCATAATTTACTTTTTAGGAGGTTGATATTTTTACACTAATTTAAGATATTTCAAATATTAATCTTTTCCAAGTTAAATGCCAGAGATATCTTCCCTTAATTTCTGGCGTCTTTCCTCCCTTCTCCGCAGCGTCTTGCTCACTGTCTATGCGCCCTTCTGGAATGTCGCACGGTGCGACCTAGATTTAGTCGCTTTTTCTACCTGCAAACTCCACTCTGGCTTCTCCAGGCAGCGTCCTTTTAGATGCCCTGCACTTTAGCTATGAAAGACTTAGTCACAAATTCGTTTATCTTTAGAACTTATTGGGTTTGTGAAACCTAAAGAAAAGTTAATTACATTTCCTGCACACACGTGGACACTTACACGCACACACGCTGGCTGGTTATTAGCTGGGTGACTCTTACCGCCTTGCTCCGCGCGGCTTTCCTCGGAGCGCCTCCAAGGAAAAGCGATTCACCCTCTTATTCTACGTTTATCTTTCCGGCCGGTTGTGATTTTCCCTCTTTTTCTCTCCCTCTTATGCGTTTTGGATAATTACTTTATTGCTTCTCAATTTATGTCTAATCTGCAGAGTCATGGGTCTCATTCTTCCATGTGGCCATGTATTTTTAAATATCCATTTTATTATGCATTAGCTTGAGCCAAAGTTCTGAGCAGATCGCTGGTCGTCGCTGTTCCTCCTCCTCATCTCCACGGAAAAGCGCGCTCACGCCGTCTGCTCGGGAGGAAGCCGGTGTCCGGCCGTCTCCAGGCTGCTTTGTCCTGCTGCGTCTGTGTGCAGGGTCTTGTTTCCTCGCTTGAGTCATACTTGTTCCACCCTTTGGACGTTACTTGTAGGAATATTTTTATATCTGTTTTGTAAGGATTCCTTTTCTGTGTGCCTAGTGCCTGGGATTAATGCTGATCTGGGAATTTTTTTTTTTTTTTAAGATTCAATTTTGTATGTATTTGGTACAGGGTCTCACTACACATCTCGGACTCTTAGTGGTCCTCCTGTTTTCAGCCTCCTCAGCGCTGGGATTACAGTCATGCGTCACCAAGCCCAGTCTCGGTGGCCAGCTCGGCGCCCCCCGGGTGGGGCTGGTGAAGCATGCGGTGCAAGGTATCGAACCCCGGTCCCTGTGAGCTACCTCCCAGGGTCCAGTTTGGGAATATTTTTACCTGTACTTCGGGCTTGAAGTTTTATGTGGCAAAGCATCCGAGACTTTTGATGCTAACATAGCGAACAATACGCAATGTATTAATTATTATAAACATCCTACCAACCTGTATTGAAACTGTTTCATCTCTATTCTATTTTTTTCTCATTAAAATGTATAAAAATTTTTTAAAAGCCTTACAAAGTTTTAATGACACCAGGTTTTTAAATAACATTACCTGGAAAGCTGTAAAAACCTAATTTACCTCCAATCTGAGACTCTTTTAACTTG
Source organism: Octodon degus (assembly GCF_000260255.1). Lineage (NCBI taxonomy): Eukaryota > Metazoa > Chordata > Mammalia > Rodentia > Octodontidae > Octodon > Octodon degus. Next base: position 2,421,405 of record NW_004524611.1, read on the forward strand.
CTATGAGTTATTTGTGTTTTTCCCTGTTTTCTTCTCATATTGCTACATATTGGCCTATTTAATGTTTTCTTTGGGAATATAACAATGGCTGTTATAATGTATACTGCTCCCTTCAAACCAGTTGTTCAGATTAGCAGATGTGGGCGTGCAAAATATATACAGGGTGGCTTAGACAATGGTCCTGCTGATTTTTGCTGGCCTAGTAAAAAGGAGCAGTTAGTGCTTAAATTTCTCTTTCTCCTTTCAAATTTTTTATAACCTTCATTTGATCAATTTAATGCATTTTTGAACAGCACCAGGTTTTGAATTTCCTGGAAAGTCTCCTTCCCTCCATCCCTCCCTTATCTCATTTAGCAATATCTCTATTTATTTTTACTTCATTTGTTTTTTGTTCTTTCTGGTTTTCTTTTAGACTTTTTAAAGTTTGCTTGTTTATGAGTAGCCCTAGGACCTACAGTGTGTCTTAAGCTGTAAATTTCTTTTAACAGACTGTGTGTGTGTGTGTGTGTGTGTGTGTGTGTGTTTACATGCATCCATACACTGCTTAGGGGAGAAACACAACTCAAGTCAGAGGCTTTCTGTGAAGGAGGAAATGCATGTGGCAGGACCAAGACCCAGCAGACTTAGCTTCACTCACATGCATGAAAGCAGCCACCATGCCCTTCTGAACGTCGTGCACCTACCTTGTACGTGTCTCATTCTCAGTAACAACTAGAGGAGGAGAATGTGGAGGAGTGGAAAGGAAAGCGGAAGGAAAAGACAGCAGTGTGAAGAGGAAAAAGAGTGCTGGAATTCTTTGAGGTAAATTCTTAGGAAGATTTCTAGGATGGCAAATTATGTGTTGTCTATGCTTGTGTTTCAACCTTCTTTATAACAGCAGATCAGTAGAGCAAGCTAACTAGAGCTTATATAGTGTAATCTAATATGTGTGTGTGTGTGTGTGTCTACTGACACAGGGCTCAAGTATTTCTTGCTGACAGTCTCGATAAATAGGCAGTTCAGGAGGTTGTAATGCAGCATTCAGATGGATGGAGTTTGCATTTAAGGCCTGTAAGGGTCTGGGATTACCTAGGAGACTAGAATTATGAACACAACACTACATGGTGCTTTCTGATTCTTCACGGAGCTAAGTTCACCTATTTTTTGACAGCGTTATTTCACTGTATGCTACACAAGGGAAAAAGTAAGCTAAAAGAAATGAAAGAAAGACATTTTCTATTTATAAGAATTACAAATCAGGGCAAAGAAAGAATGTGAAATTATCTCTGGCGAGTGCAGGCCCAAGGAGACCGCGTCCAAATGCATAGCGATCTGGTAAGAGGTCATGAAAATAAAGATTGGGACACCGACAAGATGGGGGAGTAGGTCCCGAGCCGTAGGCTAGCAAACGCAAGAAATGCTGAGAGCACACTGATTCAGACGAGCCGATTCCTTCCTCCTGAGCAGGGCTCCGGAGAAGCAGGCCTCTTTCCCTGCGTTTTCCAACCAAGTCTGCGTCCCGCGCGAACCCTGCTCTCCCAAGCGTCCCCTGGTATTTTATCTTCCCCTGCCCACTCATTCAGTCAGTTGGTTAATAAATATGTATGAAGCCACCACAAAGCGCATTACTTGATTGAGGTTCTGCGATTTTTCAAAGGATTTTAAAATGCTATTCTAGTCCTTAAGAATATTAAAATCCAAGAAAAATAAAGGAATCATAAATAAACATATCTGCATTTTTAGTAACTATGATTGGAAGTTTCAGATTTGGAAGGAACCGTCGTGGTCATGGGCAATACAGAGGTTGCTCAGCGTCCTGCGCTGTGACGAGGGAAGGGGTGGCCGTCTGCTCCCACGATTCTAGATGTTCTGCTTTGAATGTCTGTTTGTGTATTTGTAATCACCGCAGGTCACTAGAGACAGACACAAACGCGCGCATACGGGATCCAGGTGCTACTGCGTGTGGGACAGTGTTCCTAATCCTATTCAGGTGAAAGTCATGCGTGGAGTTTCCATTCACTGGCATCTTCAGTGGGGGGCTCTGCAGATTTCAGCAATGACTGCAAAGATGAAAGTTAAAAACCTCAGTGCTCCACTGTTTTGACCTGCGAAGGGTCTGCCACAGAGATCCTGTGTGTGAGTACTCCGACGCCCTCCAGTGCTGAAGCAGACTGTGTTTTCCTCCCTGATTTCTCTGTCTCTCCTGGCATCTAGAAAAGGAAACCAGCTTGGTCTAATGGAGATGCCTGCACAAACCGGAGGTGCGTCCTAAGGAACATTTCTGCCATCAAATCGTAATTTTGTCTGCCTGGGCATTCACCAGGGTCAGTAAGGCCACTACCGATAGTGCTGCAGGACCTAGTAGAGCAGAGCAAGTGCTCAGCCGAATGGCGGGAAGGCCCGGCCCTACTTAGGGAGCATCCCTTCTGCTTTTGTGAAACTAACAGTTCCTTTTGTTTTTTGTTCTCACAAATTTTACCGTGTTCCTTTTATAAGTTGCTTTCCAGTTCTCTAAAGCCTACTTAAAAATCTTTTATTACACCCGGCTTATTTTTTAAATTCCACCAATCTGTAATTTTTGTTTTTATTCACAAATGTCATATAACTGGAGTGGGGTGCGATTTCTATATTCTTTTCTTGGGGAGCTTCCAAGTTCATTTCCAGCCGTGCTCTTGTGCATCATCACTCTTGGGTGCTTCCTGTCTCAGAGAAGTGTTGTTCGTCTGTCACAGTCTCTTTTTATTCTGTGATTAAGCTTATTTTCAATGAAGCACTTTTGGTGGTTTTTTGTTTGTTTGTTTTTTTGTTTGTTTGTTTTTCTGTACTGGGGATCGAACTTGGGACCTTGTGCTTGCCAGCAAGGGTTTATTCTATGGAGCCATCTCCCTGGGCCCTTGGTGTTAGTTTTTATTCTTGTGAAGTTTTGGGTTTTTTTTTTTTTTTGCCATGTACTTTCCTAAAATTTAATATGTAAGTTGAATTCAATTTGGCCTGGGCCATTTGAAAAGCTAAGGCAACTTAATTTTTTTCTCAAGGATTTTTCTTTATCAATTTTTCACAAAACATATTAGACATCATAGGTCTTTAGAAACAATTTTCTAGACTTTTTCTAATTTTTAGGGTGCAGACATGCAGTTTGGGCCTGCATGGGCTACTCTGCTGCACCGCGGCGTCTGCAGGGTCTGGCATCGTCCGAGCGCCGCGTGCGTCGCGCTCCACCTGCTGCAGGACCGTGTACTCACAAACAGCCTTCATTCATCACATGCCCAAGACTCCTTGGTGGTGCCCCATGAAAAGTGGCCGATTTTATTAGAAAAATCATAATGATGAGCTCGTATGAAAGCATTTCCTATGATTCCTAGCTAGCAGAAAGAGACTCGTGCGTCCTGAGGATGAGCCCTCCGTTCCACCGCTGCGGAGGGAGTGCAGCTCGGGGAGGCGGCCCTGCCGGCCTCCCGAGGCCCTGGGTCCGTCCACGCGAACCTCCCCGTGTCGGCTGAAAGACTGAAGATCTGCTTAGGGAACCAGCCACGGTCTGTCTGGAAGGACACTAGGTCCTTCGGTACTCGGTCCTTCCTTTGGATGCACCCCGCGGTGGCCTTTGCTGGTGGCAGCTTGGAGCTGCCCGTGGGCTGAGCTCCTGCTGCTCTTCTCTTAAGGGAAGGAGCCCACACAGGACTCGTTCCAGGGTCTGTTCTGCCACTCGCTGCTGCCTTGGCTGAATTATGTGAATTCCATGTACACAAACTGAAGCTTATGATATAGACTTTGTGACACTGACAAAGCTTTGAAAATGAATGGCAATAATAAAGTCGGCAACTTGCAAACCCCTCAGCGTAGGGTTGCCAGTTTCTTTTCCTTCCCTGCAGGGTGCGAGCTACAAACCCGCTCTCCCCGAGCGTGGAGCGAGAGGCCACACATGCTGACACACTGTCTTTATCTTCTAAACTGAAGAACCAAAAACACTGGCAGTGTTCTACACCCCTTGTCCTGTAAAGTGGGCAAGCATGAAATTGAAGAACTGAAGAAATCTGTAAACCAACTCCACCTACGGCAGTCCCTAAAACACAGCACCCGAACCCAGTACCAGGCTGGGGAGATAGCTGCGTGGCCTCAGGGCCTGCTGGCAAGTGCAAGGCCCTGAGTTGGATCCCTGGTCCTAAAACCAACGAACTAAGAGCAACAACAACAACAGCAAGGAGTCCCATCACAGACCACATGTGACATCACAAGACAATGATAGTTTCAAAATAATCGTATAAATAACATTTTGGAAATTAATTAATATGTGAAAAAAATAAACAGAAAATTATGAAATTAAAAATATTACAATATATTTTAAGGGTCTGCTGGATAGCTCCGCAGACTAAAGCACCTACTTAGGCAGTCACAGGGATGGGGTTCGATCCCCAGCGCGCCATGCTGGCCCTGCCTCCCCCCCCCCCCGCGGGGCACTCTGACAGGGCTGTTGAGACTGGGCATGGGGGTGCATGCTTGTAATCCCAGAACTTGGGTGACTGAAAACAGGAGAATCACTACGAGTCTGATCTGTGTAGTGAGACCCTTGGAGACCCTGTGCTAAATACATAAAAAATAATATATATATTAAATATTATATTCTGTAGAATACACTAAAGAACTTTGAGGGGAAAATGTAAAATATAACAGTATAATTTATGAATTACAGTAAGCAGTTCCTAGAAGGGACTTTATATTTGTACAAGTCTTAAGAAGAGATCTAAAGTCCAATAGCTTAAAGTCCAATTTTAAGGAACTAAATAAAAAACAACAAACAAAATCTGAGGGCTGGCCAAATAGCTCAAGGAATTAAAGCACCTGCAGGCAGGATCAGGAGCCAGGCTTTCGATCCCTGGGCCTGCGGTGTGGGCCCCGCCCCGGGGCTGCACTGAGACTAGGTGTGGTAGAATTCACCTGTAATCCAAGCTCTTGGAAGACTGTAAACAGGTGAAGCACTATGAATCCAATCGAGTAGTGAGACCCTGAATACCCTGTAGACCCTTCCCTAAAATACAAAAAAAAAAAAAAAGAAAGAAAAGAAAAAAGAAACCTAATTCTATAAGAATGAATAAATTGAGAAGTATTAGAAAATAAAGAGATGAAAAAAATTTTTAAAGCCTAAAGTTAGTTCTTTTGGAAATATCTATAAAATTGCCAGATTTAGAAACATCTATATGAATTTAGATTAAATAACAAATAAAAAGGAAAGTAAAATTGTGAATGAAATAAGGGATATATTACTAACTTCAGATAACTACTTATAATTGCAAGACAGTACCATGAACAACTTCAAGCCAGTAATTTAGATGCTTTGATGAATTGGAACAATTCCTAAAAATACGGAAAGGCTTACAAAAGGTTCAAGACTTCGCAGAAATCCCGAATAAACCTACAAAAAAATTCAGGGACTGAGTCAATGTGAAAGCTTCTCATAAAAGACACAGGCGTGTTCTTGCATAATTGGAGAATTTTCCCAAGCATCTGGAGAAGAACTGACGGAAACTGTTACAGAGTGAATGTATTTGTTTCCTCCGAATTCCTATCTCGACACCCTGATGCCCTCCAGGGCAGCAGTATTCGGCATTATGAAACAACTGCATCTTAGAGGTTTCATCGGGGTGAGGCCCTGGCCTGTGGGCATCAGTGTCCTTGTAAGAGGACACACCAGGCAGGCTGCTGGGCTCCTGTCCCTCCAGGCACAGACAAAAGGTCCCATGGGAGCGCAGGGCGAAGCTGGCAGCTTGAGAGCCAGAGAGCAAGCACCCAGCGGAAACCGAATTCCCAGCACCTTGAGGATGGATTTCGAGTGGCCAGAACTTGGGAGAACAGACTTTGTAAAGATCCCTGGTGCTTTCTGTGAGTGTGAGCAGAATAATGTGCCTAATAAAGCCGATATATGGGACCTTTATTACATTAATTAATATCAAAACAGACAAAAGACGAAACCTGAAGAACAATATCCCTTATAAATATAAACACAACAGGTATCGCATACACCCCGGAAAACTCAAACAATGGCTCATGGAGTACGATACATCATGCCCGATGGTCCTCGTGCAAGGCTGGACCCTTGAAAATCACGGCTGTAGTACATCACCATCATAGAACAAAAGACAAGCAAAACAAAACAAAACAAAACAAAACAAAACAACACAAAAAACACCACAACAATAACAAAATCACTACCTCTATAGGAAACACATTATCATGTTTCAGAAAAGCACTGAACAAACCAGGAATAGAAATAAATAAATGAAATGCCCTGAGAAGCCGCGTGGGGCTGCAGGTGCAGCGCTGTGGCGCGGCATCTTCCCGGCATCGCTGGGACCTCGAGCTCAGAAGAGGGAAGAGACAACAATCTACAGCTCGCGTCAGGCCTACTGCCTGAGCAGTGCTGTTCTCTAAGATAAAAGGTGAGACCAGAGGGCTTTTTCTGATCATCTGTACGCAGCGTTTTATTAACACTCTTCAGTAAAGGAGATAAGAGAATTAGGAAATTTAATCTTTCTATTTATAAGTGATACCATGTATATGTAGAGAAACCACTAGAAACTTTTAGAACTAATAAGTCTATTTTTTGAAGAATCCAAAATTCCATATACAAAACTGATCTTATTTTTGTAAGCAAGAACAGCACTGTCTGAAAATCAAACAAAAATAGCTTTTATAGTTTCATGGGCTAAAATAAAATATTCAGAAGTAAATTTAAAAGAGATGCAAGACTTCCCCTAAAAATCACAAATTGTTCAAAGAAATGAAAGGACATTTACAGAAGTGGAAAGGAATGTTATGTTGATGGGTGATGGGACTGACTCGTGTTGAAATAACCACGCAGTTCTTTTCCATCTGTAGATTCCAACCAGTCTTTGTCAAAATGCCAGCGGGCACATTGCCGAAAGAAGCTGAGGCAAAAATTCACATGAAAATGCAAAAGATACTAATGAACTGAAACATTCTTTCTCAAATAGTTTTTGTCTTAAGATGGTAAGGACACTGAGCATCAGCTCTTCGCTGTGTCATCTTCTTCGCTAACTGATGAGGAGCTAGGTACAGCGTGCTTCTGGCTGGGTCTGGGTGTCCTTTCCGCGAGACCTTGGGGTCTAGATCTGGTCCTCGACCCACGTGGCTGGCACTGTTCCCCGCTCTGCTCCCTGGCTGTCAGAACTAAGCATCTTTGCTCCTCCACAGCCCTCTGCCATGATGCTGTTGCCCTGAACCCAGATGCCCGGGATTGAGTCCTCCAAAGTTGGGAGCTGTGCTGAATCTTCCCCCTCACAACCCCCAACCATCCCACAGAGCTGTCCAGAGTAATGCTTACCTAATGCACATCCCTGTAAACAAATTTTACACTTTGAGTATGGCGTTATGGAACAGAGGGAAATCGTCATACAGCAAATTTCTAGAGCCTTCTCGTCTTAGTTAATTGAAGCTTCAGGAATGTGGGTTAGTCGTTACTGAATCCCACTCCCTCACGCCTGAAAATAAAATGTAACTTTGTGACTACACTAAACATAATAAATTGCATAGTGCAAGTGGGTGAATTGCATGAAATGTAAATTAAATATGCATAAAGCTGTTTTACTCACACACACACCAATACCACTTGGAGCCATTAATTAGGTTTTGAAAGACTAGATTAAACTACCAGCTCTCAGTAACTTTCATTAAGTGCCTGAGTTTGAGGACCTCAAGGTTTAAGTCCCTTTCGGATAATCTCTGCTGCTTTTGGAAGAGAGTTATAAGTCCCAAGTGGCAAAGTGAGAGCTGCAAGTTTTCTGTTACTTGGATAAATTCACTCAGCCGGGGATCCTAATCTCCGCGTCTCCTTAGAGCTGCTCTTGGAAACATCGCTGTCAGAAACGTCTGTAATCAACAGTGCAGCTTTACTGGTGTGCTGGGTGCTTCTGTGTTACACGAGTCATTAGTGGCTCCCCATTTACGGTCTGAGCTAAGTTCCAGGGGCGTGCTGCCTAAGTTTGGTGTGAGGGACCGCCATTCTTTCATCGCTTTCAGAGTTGGAGGGTTTGCTATTTGACAGGTTCAGCAGGGAAATGTATCTACTTACATCTCTCTTTTCTTTTCTTTTCTTTTCTTTTCTTTTCTTTTCTTTTCTTTTCTTTTCTTTTCTTTTCTTTAGTAAATGCTGCTGGGAGGGCGTTTTTTTTAACTCTGAGCCATGGAATTTCATTGCTGTGTGAGCCCAGAGTAAGCTGAGTATTTGAAAAGACCAAGAAAGAAACGCTGTGAGTGTGCGTTATGCAGCGTCATACGGCCGGGGTGGCCCTTGCTTTCAAGGTTTTATTCTTGGGATGGCCGTGAAGTGGCCCTTCAGGTGGCTGACAGAGTCCGCGACGTGGAAGCAGAAGCTCCAGAAAAGGCCCTTTCGCAGGGGAGTCGGACCCCTGCCTCCTCAGCCCGAGGAGGTGGGCCTGAGTCGATGCTAAGCAGATCTGCAGGGTACTGGATTGAAGACTTCAGTAACTTCTTTTTCCCCCTAAGAAACCAAGAAAGCTACTCTGTGCAGAACAGAACTTCTTAAATATTCGGCCACAGTGTGTCTTAGACCTGGTGTCAGAGCAGGAATCAGCCGACTGGGCCAGGGAAGGAGAGCCTTGGGAGCACCCTGCGGGATCTGACGCAGGCATGGGGTCCTCGCGTGGATGGAGACCTCTGATCTGAAAGCTCCCAGGCTTTGGGGCAGCTGGAAGGACCTGAGGGAGCCCGTGGGGAGGGCCGCAAGGGGTGGTGGCGGGGCTTCCATTCATCTTAGAACAGGCCTGGAATAGACCAACCGTGCCGAGTAAGATGAGTGTGTGGAGATCTGACCAGGATCAACATTTTCGAAATTTACTCCTAGCAATTTAAATTAAATTAAATTTTTGACTGATCCATGAAAGCATAAAGCTGCACATGTGTGCACACGTACTTTTTGGGTGTCTGTGCATGCTGCATACTGTTCTAATAGAGGCGAGCCTGTGGAACACCTCAAACATTTGTCATCACAGGTGTGAAAGCTCTCAGATTCCTCTCTTCTAGCCTTTCTTTGCGGTAGTGGGAATCGAACCTAGCATCTCTAGGCTGAGATGCACGCGGTCTTTATTTCAGAGACTCACTGAGTCACTGTTCCTCAAGTTGGGTTTCCGCTTCCAGGCTTTTCAGATGCAGCCCACAGAGCTGTTTCCTGGATTCACCCCACCCTGCAGTCAGATGCCTTCTGCCCACTCAGTTATAATTTAGTGTTGGTTAGCAACAGTGTCCCCAATCTTTTCTTGCTCCTCCTAGCCCCAGCCTGGAGGAGCCACCAGTCTCTATGAGTCAAGTTAGAAATACATCCCTTAAGGGCTGTGCATTGCTCCATTCTTTTTTCCAGCTTGCCATTCCCCTGCGACAATGAGCAAAAGTACCTTCTGTGTTGTACAAGTCATTTAATGGCTCTCCATTGACAGTCTGAGCTAAGATCCAGGGGCACTGAATGCCGCTGTGTGAAAGCCTCCAATTTATACTAAGAGCTCACTAGTGGAGGATCATGTTTTCAAGTGCCAGAGCAGACAAGAAGGAGAACAGATGCTCCTCCAAGGTCAGCTCCAAAAGAGAAGAGGCAGGAGGAATCACCAGGCAAGATATCTTCACACGTCTGTTCCTGCAGAAGATGGAGTGTGAGAGGCTGGAGCAGAGGTGAGAATCATCCAGTGCTGCCACATGCCTCACTTGACAGAAGAGAGGAAAACGGATTGCAGCTCCAGGAGCTGCAGCACTGTGCTGACGTTTGCAGTGACACTCCTTCCTCTGGGTACGCAGGGGGACAGACGGCAGCCCAGGAGTGGGGGTCATTTTCCAGCTGCAGAGTGCGATTTCCCACCCGAGACTGAACTAAGCCCTTAGCTCAGACCAGCAACCCCAGGGAACAGGCATTCCTGTCACCTCTGCTTTCTTTCCCCCTGGGCCAGGTCAGGTCCCTTCTTCTCAAGGGTGCCACATTAAAAGCCCTTCCTTTCTGTCCCTTTAACCCTAGCAGAGTGAGGCCTGTCCAGTTTCTGCACTGTGCAAGCCCACACTGAGGCAGGCGTGAACACACACACTACACACAAACTCCAATATATTTTGCCACATTGACTAGGGTCATGATGTTTAAGTAGCTGAAAGAAAGGGATGAGGCTGGTCTTGGTGCATCAAAAAGAATACAACAGCCTTGCATTAAAGATTTTGCATTTCTTAATGAGATAAAGGCCATAAGAAAAGATAAAAGCATGACAGATGTGCTTTTTCCCAGGATATGGCAGGAAAAACTACTATGTATAACAAGTCAAATCTTTTAACCTTGTGGTCAATAAAAATTCTTCTCAAGTACATTACATGTTAAAGCCTGATTTGCAATATTGCTAGGGTATTTTTGTCTCTTTCTGTTCTTACGCAGGTCTCTAATTAAAAGCCTAGAGGTGTCTTTGTTAAAGCTGTGAGTCAGATGTCATTGAAACCAGAGAATCACGTTGTATTGTTCTAAAGCAATGGTTTCCCACATTCTGCATTCCAATGAGCACCACCTTGGAATCTGAGGAAGTGAGGGCTCTGGTCAAGCAGCAAATCACAGTCTGGAACTGGGAAAAATAAAATCTGATTTTTAAAAATCACTAGTGATGGAAAATTGCATTAAAGGGCCTGACGTCACCTCTGCTAGTGTTTTACCTGTTTCTATGGAAACATTGAAAGATCAAAGGCTTTCCATAGGTTTCAGTGGGCCAAGTAGCCTCTATCATCCTTTCTAAGTGGATTCTTTAATGCGCATACGTACAAGCACATAATGGAATTCCGCAATTCATATTTTAAATAATAATGTTCTTGTGATAATCAGCTTTTGCAAGGTCATTGCCCTAATTTGACATTCTCTGTCTCTGTCTCTGTCTCTGTCTCTCTCTCCCTGTGTCTCTGTCTCTGTCTTTCTCTCCCTGTGTCTCTGGTCTGTCTCTCTCTCCCTGTGTCTCTG
>NW_004524611.1:2432482-2445870 GCF_000260255.1 Octodon degus
CTCCCTGTGTCTCTGGTCTGTCTCTCTCTCCCTGTGTCTCTGTCTCTGTCTCTCTCTCCCTGTGTCTCTGGTCTGTCTCTCGCTCCCTGTCTCATTTTCCCATAAGCAATGAATGACAACAATCTCTGGGGAAAGTAGGAGTTATAAGCTGGTGACCATCTAACCAGAGCTGTGTCAATGAACAAACAGTGTAGTCAAAAGTCAAAAATCTACGGTAACTGAAGTGTGACAAAAAGCATACAAGGAATGACCCGGGAGGCTGGAGAAGAGACAAGCGAAAGGGCATCCAAGCACCTTAAGGCGTGTAGAGTCATACAACAGGTGCTGGCGCTGGTGGTGGTGGCATCATTCTAGGCAGGAGAAGGAAGAGTTGAAATCCAAATTTTTGGGGCCGTGTTCTTAATGTGAATTACAATATCCGTTCACCCCCGCAAAGGACAAGACGGAAAGTGGCCTTCAAAGTAGGTGCATGCAGAGGAGCTGACTGAATAGCACAAATGAAAAATAATTGCTTCTACTTACGCTGACTTTCTTTTGAACACACCCTTCTCATAAAACAAATTATTGATATGTTTCAATTTTGTTCAGACATTCCATTGAGGTATCATTGCCTAAAACACATATAGTCGGTTTACAAATAATATATTTAAAGTAGATGCACAGCTTTATGAATTTTAAGAAACACATGAGTCACCATGATCATCGGATTCAGAATATTTTCATCATTACAAAAACGCTGCCATCTCCTCCTGCTCCACGTACACCGCTCCAAGCTCTAGCATATTAATCTTCTGTTTTATGGCTCTATGCAATTGATTGGTTTTTTCCAACATTTTATGTGTGATGAATTAGTATGTGTTCTTATATGTCTGCCTCTTTCTTTCAGGATAATAGTCTAAAATTCTCCCTAGCTGTGTGTGTAATGATCTTGTCTATTTGTTAAATAGTACTCCATTTTATACGACTCAAATGTGCATAGATGGCATTCTATGGCATTAAAACTAAATCTATAGATAGTATTTTCAATTCTATTATGTATACATGTTATTTGTGTGGAGATATCTATGTCTATTAATCATTGCTTGGACTGTTTTCAGTTTGAGCTATTGTAAAAAAAAGTATAATTTTAAAAATATTTTCATATCTTCTGAGTATTTGCTTAGAAACAGGTTGGTTTGGTCACTCTATTATTTTTAGAGACTGGAAAACTAAATTGAAAGTGGCCTTGCCATGTTATCTACCCAGAAGCACTGAACGGAGATGCTTCACATCTTAATCTGTAATATTTTCTGTCTTTTTAAACACGGACACATGACTGAGAGTGAGTCAATCTCAGTGTGGATTTAACTTGTATCCTTGGTGAGTCATGCCTGGAACCCCTGTATGTGCTTAGTGAGAATTTATGTATCTTTTTTCCTAAATGTTAGTTCAAAGATTTGCTCATATTTTACTGAAACTATTAAATTACATGAGATTTTAATCAATTACGGGTTTTTTTGCAAATACTTTCTGTGGCATACATTTTTCTTTTTAAAATAATGTCTCTAAAGAGAGAGTGAGTAAATTCTAAACAATACATCTATCTCTTTTTTCTTAGGCACTCATTTCTTTGTGTCCTGCGTACAAAGTGAACGCCTTGCCTAAGGCTACAAAGGTTCTACAAAAGACCAGCGACTAGCAGGTGGAGCTAACTTCTGGAGACTGCAATGCTGTAATTTGACAGTGCCTGCTTACAGTTATTAGGAATAACCAACTCCTTTCCTCTCATTGGCTTTAAACATCATCTACTTAGTGACATTTCAGGATCAAGAATTATTATTTTAATAAAATGCTATTCATAATTTTTGCTATTGACTTCTTTATGTATTTAGTACAGGGTCTACAGGGTCTCACTGTGTAGATCAGACTTGTGATCCTCCTGTTTTCAGTCTCCCAAGTGCTGGGATTGCAGGCGTACACCACCACGCCTGGTCTCAATTGCCTTCTCAGAGTGCCCCAAGGGTAGGGCCGGCACAGCATGCTGGGGATCGAACCCTGGTCCCTGCGACTGCCTAAGCAGGTGATTTAATCTGCTGAGCTATCTGGCTGTCCCTTGACATTTTGATATTGTGCAAATTATTGATTATATTTGTAAGTTCTGTCATAGGGCTTTTTCAATGTAGATTCCACAATAGTGGAGGTCATTCTTCTGTGATATTGTGTAGAGAGCGAGTTAATTTTTTTCATGTTGATATCTGGTAGACCTAGCACCATCTATTGGAAGAGCATCTTTTATCCTTATTCTGAAGTGACGTCTTAGTTGTGAACTAGTGTCTGATACCCTAGAAATGGCCATAATGGCAATAATTCACGCCTAATATCAAAGCTTTTAACATTTCACCAGCTGAATAAATCCTGTGTATTTTTTCTCTATACTTGCCATTAAATTGAGGATGTTCCAACTCATTGATAATTCAGTGCTTTGCTTACTGACCTTCATGGGTGTTTAATGGCATGATCTGATGTGGGGTTGTACTGTGTTTTATGGTGTGGGGTGTGTGACATAGCATGATTTTTGTGTGATGGTTCCCTGGTGAGCTGTCTCGAACAGCAGTGTTAGGAATTAACAAGCTGGAATGAGCGTTTATAGGCATAGCCAACCAAGACCCAGAAACTAGTCTCGCATGATTGCACAAGTTGACCACACACTTAGTGCCAAATCCCAGTAGGAAAAGAAAACAGCACTCAGTCTCACTCAGGAATACAAGGGAAGCAGAAAGGATCACAAACCACACAGCAGACCCAAGTCCACACTGAGTGCATTGATGCTGGGCTTGACCAACACCCTGGCCCTGCTCGGCAGCTTTAAACATGGTTAAAGGGTCTACATTCTCTTCCATCCAGTGACCTCTGCTGTGCATATTGTCACTGTGAGCAGGGTGCCATCAGCCTCCCAGACAGGGACACGTGGCCTTTGTATATATCCCCGGAGGCTGCAGGGATTTATAGGATGCTGTTAGTGTTATTTGTAAGTCCAAGGAGGTGGTTTTTGTGTTTTAGTTTTGTTTGTTTGTTCTGCGGAACTGGGGATTGAACTCAGGCCCTTGCGCTTGCCAGGCAAGCACTTACTCTACTCAGCTATCTCCCCAGCCCCGCAGTGAGCTTTCCACCAACGTGCAAGTGACAATCAAGATAGATGGTGTTTAAATTTGGTTTTTATTACAGCAAAAGACACATTGCCACTAACCCCTTTAAAAGTAACCCTGAAGCAGGTCTGGAAGTCCTCCTTCCTGAGTGTCTTTCCCAGATAGGATCAAAAATGAGTGCTGTTGCTGAGAACCCTCAACAGAAAGGCAGGCTCACAAACGTGCTAGTGTGACCTCACCCACTCTGGTCACTGAATCTGGCACCCTGTTCCTTATGGCGCTTCCATAAAGCAAAATATGATTGTGAAGGGTAAATATTTTGAATTGATTCGGGATGTAGAGGGAGTCACTATGATGTGATAAGTGGGTCAGAAGTGAGTCTTTTACCTTAATGTGGTTTTTTTAGATGTAAACATTCCCTGTGGTTTTCTATCACTCCTTATAACTGAAGGTGCACTTACACTGGAATAAACCAGCTAGGAAAAATCCTGTTCTTGGTGTTTCTTACCCAGCTCACATTTTATGTAGTCTTCAAAAGAAAAAAACATTCCCAGACTCACACACACTGCCAAATATCTTACTTAAGGTGAACAACAGGAAACCTGGCGCATTCCTCCAGTCTGCCTGGAGCTTTTCTGAATGCAAACACACACGAGTCCTCGTAGGCAGACAAACCCTCCTCAGCTCCGGCCCCATTTCTGCTGCTGGAGCAGGAGTTGAACCGGCGTTCAGTCTCCTTATACCTGCCCTGCTAGGTTTTCATTAAATTCACAGGAAACCCTCCCTAGAAGGCCTGCAAAGTCCCAACTCGCTGCCTCGTTGCCACGGAGATAAGCAGAAAGAGAAAAGAGTAGTTTTCCAGCCTGTGCTTCCCTGTGTCTCAACTGTTGACTTCAAATATGAAAGGACTAGCGCAGCCCTGCCACAGAGTAACAATGAAACCAGCAGCCTCCACTTGCTGCCTAGGTGAAGCCCTCTAGAAGGCCCGGTGCAGCAACCATGCAGCCACGTGCTCCATAATGACATGTCATAATTGTATAACAGTAAGAGTGTCACCATCAGTTTAAATCTCACTGAAAGGTTCCTGTGTCCTGGTGCTGTCACAGCTATCACGACCTCACTGCCCAACGAACCACTCACCTTGTGACGATGTGCGTAGGAGCCAGCTGCTGCACTGCCAGCCTTCGGGCGTCTCAGCTTACCTCGTTTCTCGGTTTCACCATTTTGTCTTGTGCTTGATTTAGCCTCATTGCCGTCCTTGTGTGGAAAAGGTCCATTGTTAGTGCTGCCAGTAAGGGGCCCCATATGGCGACTGACTTGGGAACAAAATTAGAAGTCATGGGGACTTGGGAAGGTGTAAAGTCAGGGACAACTGTTTGCACTGAGTCAGGCACATCCCTTGTCACAGAAGCTCTGACCTTAAAGACAGAAAATAAAGCAATGGGAGCTACTCACAAGTCTTCTCCCATGAAGATGAAAGGACCCACACAAGAAAAGAGCCCACGAAACACAGCGAACTTCTAGTGACCGGAAGTGAGGGTCAGCTCTGTCATGATCAAAACCAAAGAAAAACTGTGGATTTTATTCTCTACTTGTTTAGTACATTGAAAGGAAAAGGTGGCCACAGCTTCCATAGCCACAGCTATGGGGTCGAATTTTGCTGCTCACCCTTGGGTGGTTTCAACATTTCAAGAATCAACATTCTTCGTGTAATGTGAAGGAGCAGTGAGTAGGTACACGCATGTGAAGACAGCTGAGGAATGTTCTGGAAATTCTGCATAAGCTGATTGTGGAGAGAAATAACTTCCTAGAGCAAATCATCCCTGGTAGTCACAAAACCCCTCTTTGGGAAAGGAGGCTGGAAACTATCATCCAAGCAGAGGCCAAGCCAGTGAAAGACTTCAAAGGCTTCAAGGACAGGACTGCAGGCTGGCTGTATAGCAGAGCCCCTCATGATCTGGCACAGAGGGAACCTCAGCACCTGGAGGGTGAGCACCCGCAGCCATGATCCTCTCGGAGCTTTGGAAAGCCACAGAGGAGTGACCCAACTGCTTTCCTGCATCACTAATGGCAGCCAAGCAGGCAAGCAATGTTCAAAGACTTGCAAGGTTTTGCTTTCCAAGCTAAGTAGATTCACTCAGACGTCCCCACACCAGTGACATCCAGGTTTCTCAGAATGCACTCCTGTTGCTAAGTGACGCTTGATTTTAGATGGTTGCGTGCCTGAGGCCTTGCTGCTACCTTTGGTCACCATTGTCTATTCTAGAGTCAGAGAAGCCATACTTCCTGGGTTCTGCTGTCTCCTTCTCTTCATCTCTTTTCCTGGCTTCTCCTCTGCCTCTTCCACTCAGGTTACCAAGCAGAACCTGGTCACTTTGCTTGCAATTTCTGCCCCTTTTCAAAGTCATCTTCTGGGCTGTAGGGCTCAAACCCATCTTGAGAAATCTGGCCTTACCCAAACAAACTCCCCCAGCTCAGCTGAGAAATCCTTTTTGGCAAATTGTCTTTTACTTCTAGGGTGATGGTCAAGCTCCTCATCAGAAAAGACAGAAGCCAAGTAGGATTTGAAGCAACAAGTGCTTCCCCCCATTTTTCTGCCAGTGCTGGCCCTGAGGTTCCATGTACACAGGGGGCACAGGGGCCTTGGGTCAAAAACAATCGCCAGCCGTACGGTACTGTTGAGAATCTTGACAACCTTGGACTGATATCTTCAATCCCCTCCACCTTAGTTTTGTTCCTGCCCCAAATAGAGGTGATAATATTACAGCCATCTAGAGTTAATAAGACAATGTGATTTTAAGCATTTAAACTGTACCAAAGTGTTTGAAATGTTTAATAATAAACAAGTATCCAGAGATAAGCCTATTGTCATGCGTCTCCAATCTCACTCCATTCTGGTGACCCCAGTAGCTTCCATTTTTTCCCATGGAGTCTGACAGTGGTTTAGTGAACAACACCGGTACTGTGTGTGTGCAAGACCCTGCACTGGAAGGGTGGCCAAGCCACTGCCTGCATGCTGTCTGGGTCCTGACTGACGGAAGCTAATTGCCTTCTTTTCCATATTATACATCAGGAAGCTGCGAGTCCTAAGACTAGATAAAGGCTATGAAATAGCAAAGTGTGAGCTGCGCACACCGGGTGCGGTGTCTCCAGCAACAGACCTGTGAGAGCAATTTGGGTGCCCATGCTGAAGGATTTCTGTAGCACCTCCAACACACAGGGGTTTTAGTGGCTTTTCCTCTCAAAGCAATGAAATTTAAATTGATACGAATGAAGGCTCTGAATTCAATATTTACAAATTCAATGAGGCTGAAAGACACAGATTTTTATATAAATTTATAGGCTAATTTTACAACAAAAGACTTTGAGTAAGTGCAAGCCTCTTGCATATTTATGAAAACCATATCCAATATTTTATGTCTCGCATTATTAAACTATACGCTAAATATTATAAAACTCAATAAGTCATATAAATGAGTATGAGTCTTGCAGTTCAGAAATATATTTAAGTAACATGAGACACAAAGAAAATTTATGTGACGAAGAAGCAAGAAGTGGCAAATTAATATCATAAAATACAACCTGGCAGTGAGAGTAGTGGTGGGAAAATACCAGGTCCTGTTGTATCCCTTCTGGAAATGAGATGAGGTAAAGAACAAAGGACCCTTTCTGTATTTATATTTCCACTTTGAAGGCGGTGAAGCTAGAAATGTACGAGTAGGTGATGGAGGTTTTTCAGATGATCAGGAAGACATTCAAAGAATTACCATGTCAAAGCAGGTGGAGACATGTGGTTTGAGAGAACACAGGAACTGCAAGCCGAGACCCATCTGGCTGAGCAAGAGCATCTTGGTTTGTTGGCTGGGTTCTGACAACGCTTTTGGTGGACTGAGGTTAGGAAGCATGCTGGCTCCTCCCCCACAGAGGTTAGTGATAGGTCAGGCACCCTTCGCCAAACTCTCTCCCCCGTGGCCCCACGCAAAGCCAAATCCAAAACCACAGAGCAGGTCCACCTGACTTCGACCTGGGCAAGCAACCACGAAACTCTCTTTGTTAACACTAAAGGTCCCCCACAGACCAGGTAGCCTTTCCAACAATAGCTCTCCCTCAGCTGTTCCAGCCCCCAATCACCTTCCCTAAAAGATCCTATAAAGTGTCCTGTCCCTCCTTTATTTGCTGCTGTCTTCTTCTTCTTCTTCCTTTTTTTTTTTTTTTTTGGTACCAGGGATCAAACTCAGAACCTTGTGCATGCCAGTCAGGCACTTATGCCACTGAGCTGTCTCTCCAGCCCAATTTGCTGCTGTCTTGGTCCACTAGACAGCCAGCCTGCTTGCTTCTCCCGATAAATCTACTTTTGTCAGAATGCCTGGTCTGGTCGCTTGCGTGGGTTTGTACCTAATAGTTGAGGAAGGGTACCAGCTCCTCCTTGGTGGAAGAGAAGCACCGGGAGGCCGCATTCCTGTCCAGAGCTCACTGAGATCACTCCCTCCCTTCAGCCTGTAACAGCTCTGTTGCCTAGACCTGTTTCCAAGAATGGACCTTCTGCCCCGTAGCTGCCGGACCTACAGTTGTGTGTCTTAGCATGTAAGGGCGAGACACACTAAGAGGGTGACCATTTCCCAGCAAACGTAGATGAGCAGAGTGAAGGACAATGTTAATCCTTCATTGAGATTTAGTGCATGCTAAGTATGATGCTAAAAATATGCATGGCTTAGTTTATTTAAATATTCTATTCCCACCATGAAGAACTTGACTAATGGAAGCTGTGGAGACGCTGGGGTAGACCAGCGCCAAGCTAACATGGAGCAGTCTCTAAGGAGCTGCAGCAGGCGGCCCATTCCTACGACATACCTGGGGCCCACGAGGGCCGGTTTCCATTTCCAGGCCTCTGCTCTATTAGGCGATCCTAAAGTCAGTATGTGTCTCATAAATTGCCGATCTTTCAAGTGGAATTGCTTTGACTCTCTGTATTAATTTGAGAAAATAAAGTTTCTTGACAATGTAGCCCCTCCCCATTTCTGCATCATCTTATGTCCCGAGCTGCCATTTCAGTGTAAGACTTCGTTGTAAGTAGAGGCTTAGGTAATACCTTATTAAATTTAAAAAAAAGAAAGAAAGAAAAGAAAGTAAATTATCCAGATTTATTATTTAGCTTTAAATTAGTGTAAACGTCCTGCCACGAACACAGGTAAGGTAGCATACGCAGCCTTCCACGGACCCAGTGATCAACATGCTCTTCAGATGCTCACCATGCCAGAATGTGCTAGGGAGGCTTTCCCACCAAAAGGATTAATACGGAAGAACATGGTCAGCTGCTGTATAGCTTCTCTATCACTTAATTTTACAATATAATCTGTAACTCATCCACAATGCTTTCTAGCATTAGTTCCATTCACTTCTTTTCTTTTCTATTAATGACACGTGTAATCTGGCAGAGTCTTTCCAAACAGCGTAGGATGATACTCTTTTTACAGATCTCACCAACACTACCATATCTCTCCTCTACAACCAAAAGCTTTGCTGGCATGGGCATGGAATTTGACGCAGGAAGTTGGCCTTGTTTAGAATTTTGAAGGTGGTTCTTTGCTTTCTTCTTGCTTTCATCTGGCTATGGAGACCTCTGATCTTTGGCCCTGCAGATCTTCCCTTGGTGGCAAGTGTTAAATATTCCTTCAAGGGCTCTGTAGTCTGGACCTTGAGTGTAAATTTCAAAAGCTCTTTGTTGATTGCTTGACCCCCAGAAAGGTATTTTTGGCAGGTGGTGAAACCTTTGAAAATAGGGTTTTATAGTTTGTTTAGGTCTTTAAGGACATTGTTCTCAAGGGCATTTGGCCCTCCAGGTACATTTCCTCCTCTTTCATTTCCTGATGGTTAAGTGAGGGTTTTCCTCTGCTACAAGGTTACATTATTATGGACTATCTCCCCTCAACTGATTATGAATAGAATCTCAAAAATTATGAAGCAGAATGAATCTTTTCTCTTTGTAAGTCAATGCTCTCAGGTGTCTGGTAATTTTGATGGGATGCTGAGGACCTCAAGAGCTTACCTTCACTTGGGTCTACATAGACCAATGCTTAGCCATGGCTGGACCTTGTGGTCCATCCCTTTATGATTGGAAGTCCCAGAAAAACTTTGAAAGTTGTTTATTATAATTATTCTTACATTTCTGTCTGGAACTTTACTTATTTGAATTATGAGTATTCATGAAATGATCCTTTACTTTTAAATTTAATTTAATTTAATTTTATTTTTGGTACCAGAGAACAAACTCAGGACCTCACACCACTTGCCAGGCAGGTGCTTGTTTTGCTGAGCTATCTCCCAGGCCCTTCTTCTTTTTTTTTTTCTTCAAAGAATGTTACCCTCTACTTTACCAGTTCAGTTAGACTAATTTTGCTTACTTGGACAAATTAGTCAATATCTTGGAAATTTAGGTTTTTCCTCTGTGAATGTGAATAATTAGGTTGGCTTCAGAGGAGTTTTTGAGGATTGTTATAAATAATCTCTAAGAATATATTTTAAAGATAACTCACTCAATAGGTTTTATCCTTGAATCAGTAGTATGTAATTTCTTTTCTACTTTTTTTTTTTTTTTTTTGTATTTTTAGGTCAGGTTCTACAGGATCCACAGGATCTCACTGCGTAGATCGGACTTGTAGTGATCCTCCTGTTTACAGCCTCCCAAGAGCTGGGATTAGAGGCCTGCACCACCACCCCAGTCTCAATTGCTGTCTCAGCGTGGCCCGGGGGAGGGGCCGGCACGGCAGGCCCAGGGATGAACCCCAGCCTAAGCAGGAGCTTTACTCTGCTGAGCTATTTGGCCAGCCCTCTTTTCTTCTTAAAGCTTTTGAAAAATATGATTCTATGCAGAAGCACATTGATAGGCGAATGTATTTCTCTATATTTTTCCTGCACTTTGCTTTGTCTTCTGTTCGGTCCTTTGGTCAACGCACCAGGGTGCTTTAGACAGCAAGATAGAAGGAAGTGAAGCCCGGACAAAGAAATTTGCATTCTGCAGGCAGCAGTCCCACGTGTGGACTAAATCCATGAGACCTGGAGGTGTCCAGGGACGTGGGAGGTTGGACTTGGGGTGTGTGCTCGCGCACATGCGTGTGCGTGTTGTGTGTGTTGGTCGTGCAGATACTGCCTTAAGCATAAGCGACGTGCTGTTCCGCCAGCGTGGAGACTCGACGCGCGGCTCCGTGGCAGCCTCCAGGACAAGGGCTCCGGGGCTGCTCGGGCTGTCTCTTGCCACGGAATCCACGGGCCTCCCCACCTCCTGCTTGCTCGCGCCCTGCCCTTCGCAGGTGCCCCTGAACTGGACCCCTGCTTTCCTACCTCTTCCTCCCTTTGTGTAGATGATGACGAGTTATTGTTGAGTACGTTTTTTGCTCATTTTCCAAATACTACCTAAGCCACGTTGTCGTTTCCTGACAGTAGAAGGAGGGATCAGCAATATTTAGAACTGCGCGTATCATCAAGCTATGAGTTGGGAATGTATAGGACATTTTAAAATGAGTTGAAGGAAGCAAATGTGTGCCTTATTTCCTGTCTTGTTGTTACGTGTTTGCACACCCGACCGTCCCATTCATGCGGAGCAGCGGAACGCACGCACACAGAACATCATTTTCACTTCGTTCTCTTCTCCCGCTCCTCATCTCACCCCCTGGGCAGATTCCCAAATGCACGCTTCTAGAAACACGGGATTTCAGACCCATGACCGTTCCATCTGCAAAGGCGTAGGAACAGCGCAGGATTATCAGGACGGTAAGGCAAATTGATACGTGCGCTCAATCTCCCCAGCGCAAGCCTCAGCAGGACTGTCCCTTAAACCCTAAGAGGCACCAGCTCTTTTTTGGTGTTCCATGTTGTATTGTCATGTGCAATTGGAGGAGCAAGGCGTTTTCATCCTAAGATGGAGCCGGTGAGGTGCATCCCTTTCCTCAAGTGCCAGAGTCAGGCGGCGACTGCTCCCGGAGGCAGAGCTCCGTCGGTGCCTCACTGCGAGCCCGGGGCAAGGCCGCGCTGCGCTTGCCTTCTCCTGACGGCCTAAGGCTGTGATTGTCTGCATTACAGGCTTTTGTGTGACACCAGCTCGCCCGGCAGAGCTCTTCGCAATAGTTTCCTTGCTGCTGCCCTGAGTGTCTGAGCACACCGATTCTCAAATGATGTGGGATATCGCGTGTTACACTGGCACCGTTTATGCCACGGCACTGCAGGTAATAACCAAGTGATCTTTATTTTTTTATTTTTAAAGGGTGCAAAATGGGTGATATTAAGTGGATAAGAGGAAGATGGCATACAGTGTGTACTGCAGACAACGGAGCTGTGGCTTCCTCTGTGTCTGGGCGTGGAAGAGCTGTTCAGCTTCCAGGACTCCACACGTGGCCTGGTGCTACAACAGTGCCTTCCGCGGGGCTGGACTCACCCGCTGGCTGCCTCTTCTCAGTGAGGGCGTGGGAGCTGTGACTGCTCCTCACAATGAAAATCCCGGGGCGGGGAATCCACCATAGAGACTAAGATGCCCTGATTTCCTGAGGAATACAGTTGTCTAACTTTCAGCTATTCAGAAACCGTATAGTACTATAATGACGATTTTAATTCAGTAAGTGGAAGAGAACTTCAGCCACAGAGCCCTGTTCTCCTCGCCAAGGTTTCTGGGGCACTCCTGATGAGCCGCTGGAGAGCTCAGTGGGTGGTCCTGAGGCCAGTCAACCCTGGACGCCCTGGCTCTCTTCCTCTGCAGGCTGAGCTTATTGACTGATGATAAGAAGTCTCTGACATAGAGGTACTTGTCAGGAAATCACTTCTATATTAGAGACAGTGATGGCTTCCTAGTACTAAAGGGCCATCCATCACATTTAAGAAAAAATAAAGAAGAAACACACACATAGAGCTGTTCAATGTTGGGTGACACACACACACTAAGAAGACCGAGGGTGTCCCCAAGTAGGAGTGTTCAAACCGAAGCAAGAGGCATACACTCTGCGGACTGGTAGATGACACTGCCACAGAGGCGTGAGGGTGGGGCTGCATGCTACCTGTCCTTTGTCACATTTGCAAGTCTGAGTGATCGTAAGTCGGGAAGTCTATCCAGAGGTAATATGAGAACACTTCTGATTGCTCTCCAGTTAAAATCAAAATTAACTCTGTTGCACGCACAAACGTGCACACACCTTACTTGATTTGAAAAGCACAACCAAAAGAAAAGTACATAAGGTCATTTTCTCTGTTGCTTTGTTGAAATTCCAGCCTTAGAGTTTCTAAACTATCAGCATTTTTTAAACTTTCTGGCTTTCAAATTCATTATCCCTGTGTGTGAGATAAGAACAGTTGCAATATATTCTCTTCCAGGTTGTGAAGATCAAACATCAAGTGCCTTTCTCAGCATTTGAAGCCATAGTGATTTATACTAAGGTGAAACATTATTCTCTTCAATAAATTATAGATGTCCACAAAACTCGGAGGGAGACATGAATGAGAACGAACATTTTGGATGGATTTTGAAGGGAGGATTAATGCAATGTTGGTGAATTATTTGGTGGGTGTATCAAGTGAGATGGAAGAGTTAAAGTTGATTGCTATTCATGCCACAAACTCATGAGGGATTCACAGCTAGCCAGGCCTCCTAAATCTGATTTGTAAAGGAGGGTAGAGACCTAGGAAGAGTGTGAGGCTGACCAAATAGCCCTCCCTTAATTTAATGAATAAATTAGCTCAGGCAATATCATAGAAGCATGACCCTGTAGCCTCTCAGGGAATTCTTGAATTTGTGGTCAGGACTCTCAGTGATATCTATAAGAGAATTGCTTTTACAGATAACCTGGTGACACCAGAAAATCAGCCACAAGAGCATGATGGATTAATTTTATTAAGTCATAAGAAGGTTACTTGTTTCCTGCTGAAATTTTGCAGATACTCACACTATCTTAATAAATATTGCAGGCACAAGAAATCATGGTCATTCAGCACTGCAGTAACTGTGTGTTCCATACAGCGAGACAAGTCCGTCATGCAAGGCATGCAGGGATTTACTACAAGTGTGAGCCGAGGCAGCTCATGGGTGCAGATGAAAAAGGCTCCGCAGGCAGCTCTGTTAATAGACAATGTGGGACGGTAGAAGATAGGAGGTTACTCCATTAAGGAAATACTGGAAAATCAGGGAAAAGGGAGCAAGAGCCTGCCGTTCAGTGCATTGACTATTTCTTGAAAATGCGTAAAATGTGTCCATGTACACTGGTGGCTGAGGCACTTTCTTTTTAT
>NW_004524611.1:2452140-2520889 GCF_000260255.1 Octodon degus
TCATCTTTGCATCATCTTGCAGGTGATGGATTATTCTTTCCTGCATCCTCGTTGTTTTTAAGAGATCCTTTCTTACCTTTTCACTAGCTACACCAGCTTCTTCAAGATCTGAATCTTTGTCTTCACATTCACTTACACGGTTTTGCAAGCTTGTGATTCAGATTTTAATTTCCTCTATATCTTTTTGACTCTGCTTTATGCGGTCTATTTCTTTCCTGTATTGCTCATTCAGGGAATCCGTCATATTTCTAATCTCCTCTATTTTTTTTATCAATATCTTCTTTAGAAGCAGTTAGAAATTCTTTTACTGCAGTGTTTCTTTCAGATTGGGTTTCCTGCCTATGTTTCTGTATTTGCTTCTTTACTTCATCTGCTGTGAGTTCTGAGAGTTCTTTTTTTTTATTTCAGAAAAGAATTGCGCTCTGATTTCCTCTATATCTTTCTACTGTTGCTTATTTACTATCGATGCTCTTAATTCATGCATTTGAACCGAGCTAGTGTCCTCCACACTTGTTCTGGGTGGGCACTGGGTTTCTTCCTTATGTTTCTGCATTTGATTCTTTAGTGCAGATGTTATTAATTCAGGCATTTCTTTTTTATTTCCAATCTGAGGTCTTCTACATCTTTCTGCAGCTGTTTCTTTATTTCAGAAGCTGTTAATTCATTGCTTTCAGGTGTGTGATTTCCACTTTGTTCTGTGTTAGTGTCCTCTGCACTTGTTACGGGTGGGCTTGGGTTCTGAGGTTGCATTTTGTTCCTTCTCGTTATTTTGTGTAGCACTGTCTTCTGACCTTTGTTGTAGATCTTTACTGTAGTTATAACCTTCGCATGTACTCAAGTTCAGGTGCAGCTCTACAAAGTTTGGACTTATCCAGCTGCGTGTGGCCTAGGTCTGGCTGCTGTGCTCAGTTCCTTCCTGCTGCTGCCCTTGAAGGTGAATATGTTGTGCCCCTGTGGAAAGATGTTCTGCTCCTGGACTAGCTGGGTGGATCTATCCTCTACCCTCTCTGCAGGGATTGCAGCTGCAGGGTTACACCTCAGGCATGTATGCCAGGCCTGAGCTGTGCCTGGAGGGGGCAAGGTGAAGTAGGGAAAGAGGAAGCTCTCCCACACAATCACTGGACCTGGGCTAAGCCTGGGTCCGGAGGTTCCCAGAACACTGCAATATTCCTACTCAGCGGGCGGGGTGGGGAAGGTACTACGGAGTGGTGGGGGGCGGCCTGAGGGTGTGGGAGAGGGTCCGGCCCACACTGCACCTGGGCTGGGACTGGTCCCGCCAGCGCAGGGTAGCAGGAAGCTCTCCACACACTCACCGGACCTGGGCCAGGACTGGGGCTGAGGCACTTTCACGAGGCCGGAGGAAATATTTTCTAGTGTATAATTCAATTATTTTCCAAATGACATAATTGGGATTTGAAACTTGGTCATTTGAATCCAAATTATCTATTATCTCCTTTTTTTTTTTTTTTTTTTTTCGGAACCAGGGATTGATCTCAGGCCCTTGAATTTGCCTGGAAATATCTTAATTCTTCTACATCTCTTGAGATATTTTCAAGAAAGTCCCAAACTATCTCTGTATGAAATACCTTTCTCCTGGATCAAATGCTTCCATGACTTTCTGATGATTCTTCATCAATATGCAGACCTTTCTTTGCCTCCAATGTATTTATTTTCAGAAAAAGCCCACATTTAACCCTCAATACCAACTCTCCACAACTCCTTCATACTGTTGCCTTATTTGGAGTGTTGGGAATGCAGCACAGGGCCTTGAACTTGCTAGGCAAGCCTGGGCCCCTGCACCCAGCCCCAGCCCTGCTCTTGCCCACTTGGGAGCCTTTAAGCTCCATGAAAGCGAGTTTTGCTGTTATTGTGAGATGAATGACAAGCCGTGGGAGAAGTTCAGTTGGGTCACTGATGTAGTAATGCTGGACGATGGGGAATGAAGGTGAGCAGAAAGAAGAAACTGTGCACATTAGCAGTTAGAGGCACACCAAGAGGATCCAAAACTTGAGCATTATCATTTCCTTTCAATAAACCAGTACACATTAGGTGTACAATTATCTGAACAACCACTTGGAAGATTATAAAATGCAATGTAACGACCCTTGTTAATTTCCTCTCATCTTGGTTTGAAATTTCATATCATTTTTGATTTTTTTTTATTTGACTTAAAATAAGGAAGAAGATGATGGTCCACAGGAGAAATGCAGCGTGATGACAATGAATGTGGTTGAGTTTACTTCACAAAGCAATGGTATTTTCTGCAAACTGGGCATTCAACTAATAAAGCAATACACAGGTAAATTATTCTGATGCAGTACCCGGCTCTGTTGGTGAGGATGGAAGCCACCCATGCAGGCGGAGATGCGGCGAGCTGCACAGGTCAGCTCTAGGGATCTGGCCTCAGTCGGGGTGCTTCCTAGGAGGGCCTAGTGCTGCTCACTTCGGCCAGTTTGGTTCAGCGAAAAGCACTTAGCATTGTTTTCACTGGATTAACATGACCGGTTGCATTGACATGTCAGGACTGAGAGCCCAGTCAGTGTCAGTAGTGGCGTGGTCATGAGTGCTTTGTGCAGCGGCAGCAACAGCAGCTGTCCCGTCTTCCTCTGTGCTTCGTGGACATGGATTCGGTGACCCTCGTAGCATTATTAGTTACTGAGATTGATTGGCGCTGGGAGAGACCCAGGTTAGCACATTTCATAGCTGGCCCAAAGACACATGCTTAAGCAGTGGAACCCCTGTCTGCGGATCCTTTTCAACTGCCGCACTGCTTCTCCCTGGAATCCACCCTGGCTCCAGGCCCCTTTGAGCCATGTATGAAACAAATGCACAACCGTAGAGTAATCTCTTCCTGGAAGCACATGTAGGATACATTTTTTTGAAGCAATTAATGTCTTTATCAGAAACATGCATGAAAGGTATTTGAGATCACTGCCTCCGACCTCATGCACCGATGCCCAAAGTTCAACAGGTGGCCAATGTCTGTGGCACCTGCTTTGTGCCCTTGGTGTCTCCAACCTTGTTCAGAGGGAGTAGGTAAAAGCTTTGCCACCTGGCTGCTGTTGGATTTTAAAGTTTTCCCTTACAAAATCTGGTAACTACGAAGTGCCAGTGAGCCTTGGGATTCCAGCCTCAATTTTTCAGTGTTCGCAGACCCATCGTGCGCTGGGTGCGTGCAATCTGAGCTCACCGCTCATTCCCTGGCCCAGCCTGAGTGGTTAAGCTGATTCCCCAACAGGCTTCTTCTGTATTTACTCTGCTCTGCCACTGTCTCTCTCCCTCCCTGTTACACACTCACACACACACCGTATGCGCTAATACATACAAACCCCCACATGCCCCACATGCACACACACAATGGGCTTTTTGTTTTTGTTTTCTGCAGTACCAGGGATTGAACTCAGGACGTTGTGCTTGCCAGGCAAACACTTTTTCCACTGAGCTATCTCTGTGGCCCCCCACAATGGTCTGTTTTGAGTAAACACTTTACTAGAAACTTTACATACTCCTCCAACTGTTTCACTCTCAAATCAGGGTTAGTCCCAAATGCTCTGACTCATTCTGAGCTTTTTAATAAAGAGCTCAAGGACTTGCGGAAGTAGATAACAAAGAGCAAATGCTGTAACAGGCTAAATGTTGTCAAAATATCTACCAGTTCTCCTTCTAATTCTATCTTGTCTTCAAAAATAAAAAGCACCAACAAGTAATTTGGTGTGGAAGTTTCTACGAGATACTGGGCAAATGTCACCCATAAATGAAATATTTTGATGACAACAGGTCTGCTATATTTTTGCTGGGGGAACAAACAGATATATATATATATATATATATATATATATATATATATATATATCTGCCACTACTTCAAATAGATAGCAAGAGTAGAAACACAGACTTCCATTTCCTTTGCCAGGCAGCTTCATAGGAGAGAAGTACTATCAACTCGTTTTCACAGATAATATTACCTGAGAACACTATCCGCAGGTGAAAAGAAAGAAAAAATCTAGCCAACAGCATGAAATGTGATGGCCACACAGAAAGGAAAAAAGAAAAACCCAGCAAATTCAATATAAGAAAAACAATCTGGGAAGAAACTACCGTTTTCCTCAGGGACACAGAGGTCCCACCTGCCTGTAATGGTCTCCACTGGTAGATATTTTGACAACATTTAGCCTGTTACAGCATTTGCTCTTTGTTATCTACTTCCGCAAGTCCTTGAGCTCTTTATTAAAAAGCTCAGAATGAGTCAGAGCATTTGGCACTAACCCTGATTTGAGAGTGAAACAGTTGGAGGAGTATGTGAATTAGGTGTCCTAGGTTTGGAATTTGGGAATGAAAATTCTGAGCCCCTTCTGTGACCTGAGATACTGTCCTGCTGACCTCACTGAGGCTACAAAACTGTAACCTTGTGTGAGGAACTGGTCCCTGCTCCTGGGGAACTGTCCTGCTGCAGAAGGTGAACTTCAGCCTGAGCTCCTGACACAAAAAGTCAATGTTGAAAATCTTGATGCTTTTTAAACAAATATTCCAAGGGCCGGCCACATAGCTCAGCAGATTAAAGCCCCTGCAAGCGGGCACAGGGGCCAGGGGTTCAATCCCCGGGCCTGCCCTGCCAGCTTCAACTGGGCATGGTGGCACACACCTGTAATCCCTAAAATACAAAAAAAAAAAAAAAAAAAAGAGAAGCAACGTGTCTTTATGACAAAACTGGTATTATGCCCCGCAGTAACCAAGCGCCTTCTCCCTGGAGTTTCGGCCCCTTCTGGGGAGCATTCTCCCTGCGGTCTTTGGCCTCCTCGCTCTTTGCTTTCTCCCTTCTTGCCTACATTTGTGCTTAGGGGTTCAGGGCTGACGTCATCAGCCCCAAACAGCTCCCTGTTCCCACCTCCTGGCTGCTGCTGCAGGTGTTCTGTGGTTCTCACGCTTTGTGGGTCTCTGTGAAATGACTGTGCTGTCCCCACCCCTGGCCTCACGATCCCTCCGTGGCATCTAGTATTGCTGTGGGAAGGACCTTTCTTGTGGCCAGCATCCTTATCCGTCCTTGCTTGGGCAGGGTCGCCTTGTCTGCTTCTGTGACGTGAGCTGAGACTTGCAAAGTCGTGTATTTCTGTCCGACGTTGCTCTCTTACATTGGCCTTAATGTTACTCCAGGCTTTGTCAGCTTGTACACACACACACACACACACACACACACACACCTCCCTTTGTGCCCCATGCAGTCCAGAATAAGGTCCCCATGCCTAAGAAAGCTGAAGGCTCTGCAGATCTTCAACTTGACCTAAAACCCCTCCTACCTCTAAAAACCTTCTCTCTTTTATTCTTACTTTTGAATCATAGTTACACCAAAGACACAAGCCAATGGTGTTTGCAGCATTAGCCTTGAGCTGACTTGTCCCAGGTTGTGAGAACTGACAGCGAAGTTTTTCAAACATTTCTGATCCAGTTGTAATGATAGTCATAATTAGAACTTGTTATACAAACTTAGAGCTAAATTAGCACAAGAGATAAATGTTCACTACTCATCACCTTTAAGTTTTTTTATAGTGTTGTCCATATCTGGAAATATCTGTATGATAGAAATATTTTCACATGTATGGTAATATTTATGAAAGATGTATTTATGTATGCATATATGCTTATGGTGTATTTTTCCAGCTTATTCCATCTGTTTTTCTATCTATTGGTCACCATACTCTTCTTTTTGTCTTTTACAGACAAGCAGACTCGAGGCCTGGACGGGCAAGTTCATATATGTGTAACAACCCTGTGTTTAGCAGTACTTACCTGCAGAATGCTGGGAATAGTTTATTGTTGAGCACCAGTTCTTGAATATCCAAAAGAGCATAGAAAATTGACAGTTCTCATCTGATTTCTTTCAAAAGAATTTCCCAATTTCATTTTACCATGGAGGTCAAGATCAAAGTCAAATATCCCACTTTCACAATGTCGAGATACTCTTCCGATTTCTTGATATCGGATTGTTATTCACCAAGTGCTGCCCACTAAATTTTGCATGCACTAAGACTCCTGTGCAGAGACAGGGTTGATCTAGAGTTTCAGGGTGCTGGAGTTCTGGGGATTAGGGCTGAAATGGACACTGCCATGGTAACAGCAGGCACAGGAGAGATGGCAGAGACGGTCACTTTCCCATCTCAGGGATTCGGCCTGATGGCTCTAGGCAGAGGCGTCACGATTTATGATCAATTCTGCACTCTGGGAGGATACCTGATCTTTCAGAAGCAGCATAAATTATCTGAAGACAAAGGTTCTGCTGAAAATTTTATCCACATGATCTATTATTAATAAAGGATGACCTGTGGCTGCCTTTCCATTTGATAAGACTAGAGCATTTATTTTCATTACATTTTTTTTTCACTTGGAAAGTACATGATTGGTAGCAAACCACGAAATTATAAAGCAAAGCTATCAATCACAATCAAAATAGTCCAAGAGAACTCACATTAAAATAACAAACACTGCCTTGTGCTGTATTTTGTGTTCTTGGTGCATTTGGTATACTTGACTTGGATCACATTCATCTTCTTTTATCATAAAGAAATGTTTATAAGCAATTTAATGAGTATAACACTCAATCATAGATTTAGTGGAACGTCCTGAAAAAGTATTTATCTCGAAGTGATATCAAGATAGTTTATCATTATAAATAATACTTCAGTGAGCACATTGAAAAATGAGCCAGGAATAGCATGTCAGTATTTTTGTCAAAGATTTTCATTACATTAAGCAAATATGATCAAAGTTTTCCTGTATAGTTTATGTTTATTTTTATTTTTATTTATTCTCTATTCATAGAGATAGCTCTAAACTATAATAATGATTTTAAATTCATTTTGACAATTTTAAGACCAAAAAATGGTAGCACATTGCACCTTTGTGTTTGTACTTTCTCAGTGAGGTGTACTTTTCCTATTTATTTGAGTCCTGTGCACTCGTATATCACTATTACGTGGCCAAACCTATCAACATTTTTGTGGGTCTTTTCACTGATGCTTTAAAATATCAGTCTCTTTTGGCAAGAGAATTAAAATTAAACC
The DNA here is from genome assembly GCF_000260255.1 of Octodon degus. Lineage (NCBI taxonomy): Eukaryota > Metazoa > Chordata > Mammalia > Rodentia > Octodontidae > Octodon > Octodon degus. The sequence continues at coordinate 2,459,196 of NW_004524611.1, forward strand.
CCAGGAGCCCTGAACTACATATCCAGAAAAATGTAGATATAGATGGTATAAATATAAATGTAGACATAGATGATGTAGATGTGGGTCTTTTGAGACAGAAGCTCACTGTTAGAGAGCTTGCTAAGTAGCTCAGGCTGACCTCAAATTCTTTATTTTTTCCCTCTTTTCTTAATGTATCTAGTACAAGTCTCATTACACAGATTGGGCTCATAGTGATCCTCCTGTTTTCAGCCTCCCACGATCTGGGATTATAGGCGCGCACCACCGTGCCCAGTCTCAGTTGCCCTCTTAGTGCGCTCCGGGGGCAGGGCTGGCACACCAGGGGATCGAACCCTCATCCCCTTTGTCTGCCTAAGCAGGCGCTTTACTCAGCTGAGCTACCTAGCCGGCACTGGCCTCAAATTTTTGATCCTCCTGTCTCAGCTTTCTCAGTGCTATGTTACAGGAATACGACACTGCTGTCTCTCAACAATAAATAAATTGAAGAATTATTTTTTAAAAAAACATGTTGGGAAAATAGCAAAAGCATTCTCGTAGATATTGCATCTACTGTCACATATTAACATCTTGCATTATTATGTGACATCTTTGCTATAGTTGATGTGCATCATTATCAAGTTAATACTGTATTCAAGTTTCCTCAATTTTTGTCAACTAATGTTTTGTGTCCTCAGAGGTCCTCCCGGGTCCCACATGACGTTTATTTTTCCATGTTTCCTCCAGCTCCCCCAGCTGTGACGGGGCTTTCTCTTCCTTCTTTCCTTCTGCTCATGAAGGTCTGAGGAGCAACGCCAGGCATTTCAGAGAATGGTGCTCAGAGCGCTTGCGTGGTGGTTCTCCTGGGATTAGGCGAGGGTTCCTGATTCCCATCAGAAGGACAGCGTCCAACGCTCTGCCCATCTTGGTATAGGCGGTGGGCGCGACCTGTGCAGTTGATGCTGACCACGATCATCTGGCTGCAGGAGTGTCGGACAGGTTTGGCGTCCGTAATGTTGACGTCTGTAATGTCGCTCACCTACCCTTTTCCATGTTGGTGTCTGACACAGAGCTGCCCTGTGCAGCCTGCAGCTTAGGAGGAAGAGGCTGATCTATACTCTGAAGGCTGCAGAACTGAGTGCCAAGAAATACGTGCACTCTCGCCTACTTGTTATATATTTAATAACTGAATTATACCAGTATAGATTCATGGATTTTTTTTTTAAATTTTAGGTGGCAATTCAAGGTCACTTGGTTTATTTTGTTATTAAAATTGTCGCAGTTTGGACCACTGGGACCTCTTTCATTTCAGCCTGTCTTTTGAATACAACCCTGAGATTGTGAAATTACTTAGTTAATTAAGTAATTCAATTGCACTTCCTTACACTGTGCTGTCACAAGATGCTCTAAGTTCATAGTTTGCGTTTTCCATCCTGGTCATTTTCCCAGGTAACCTTGTTTCATTTTGCTGGAAAAGAGCATGAGGCTTCAAGCGCTGAATACTCCCGTGCTCCTTAACGGGAGGCGGCTCATTCTAAGAGCCCTAAGAGCAGCAAGCCCGAATCTGTAGATACCTCCTCCTGCAGCCACTGCATTTCATCAAGCTAACGTAGGCTTACATACGGTATGAGCCAACAGTATGGGGAATGTTTAAGTTAAAAAAAAATATTTCGATCGCCATGAATCGCCTTCAAAACACTCACTCACTCTTAATACACGTATTCCATCATTCTTGTTACTTTCTGAAACGGCACTGGAAGATTTTATATTCCCGCTAGTAATGAATGGGACTTTTTTCTTGGCTTTCTAGTCTCAACAGACACGAGGATTGTCAATGTAGGCATTTGAATCATGCTAACGGCAGCGCGACACCTCGACCCCTTAGCGATAGATGGCCTTCATCAGAAAAGGCAAAGAGAGCTGCGGAAGTCGCTCAGTCGCACAACGTGACTGGCTGGATTCTCAGCACTGTGGAAAAAAAAGGAAGAAGAAAATTACATCTCATTGGGTAATAAAGAATTTATTTAGAACAATGTTCTGAAATCATTAACGTGCTTGTTGTTCGTCTGCACGGCTTATTTTCTAATGTCTTGTTTTCTTATTGGTGTAGGGGAAAGACACTCCCAATGTGCTAGATATCTGGTACCAGCTCATGTTCTCTAAAAGTGAAGAATGAACTTTAGGAACAAAGGAGCTTAAGAGCAGGTTATATTTACTGGGAGAAAGAAAGCTTCTGTCTCAAAGGACAGAAAGGGACCCAAGTGGTGCTGCCAAGGAACCTGCGCTTCCTAGGGATGTTTGTAGAGCAAATCCACAGTGGTGAGGAAATCACAAGACGGGCATAAGGTGGGAGAAAACGATGGTCAACCAATAAGAAGATAAGCAGAGCTGCCCAGGTAAAGCTGACTACACTGGGATCAGAGGGAGAGGGCGGTCACACAGCCAACAGGCATGAATACAGAACAGGGCCTTTTCCAGTAGGGGTGGGGTTAGCAGCTTCTTGGCTTCCTGGGGTGTTAGAGACCCTTTTAGAATATCAATCCCTAATGTTTATCCTTAGTGAAGTGTGTGCTGCTTTTGTTTTATCTTTTGTCTTGAGGTCTGGGCCACAGCGTGCCTGACACTCAGACAGCAGCAGGACCCTCCTTCTGGGGGGGGGGGGGCGGCCCTATCTGACTGCCTCTAACATGTCTATCTAACTTAGCTGCCCACAAAAGTCCCAGCTAAGTCTTGCAAGCATTTTCTCTTGGTCTGTAGCTTGTGTTTTTCATATTATTCGGTGTTTTTCAAAGACAAATATTTAATTTCAATTAAATCCAAATTGTAATTTTTTTCTCTCAATGGTCACTTCTTTGTGTGTGTTTTTTCTTGCATCATATCTAACATTTCAGTACCAAATATCAAGTCATATAAATTTCTCTTATGTTTTGCACTGAAAGCATTGTTGCATGCAATTCTATTTAGTGTTATAGCCACAGTTACATTTTTATTTTAAAGAGAAAAAGATGAAAAATGACAATGAAATCCAGCTCCTTTGGGTGTAAGATGAAGGAAATGTCTGCGTTTGCGGTGAATTTGTTTGTTTTTCAGCTTTGCTTGTGGATGCTTACATGTCACATCGAATCTATTAAGAAAACATTCTTTTTTTTTGGACAATATGATGAACTTTATTTTTTTTCAAAGTTTTATTGATAAACAGATAGCAATGAGACAGTTTCAAATCAAATCGGAAGTACAGATTCAACAAATAACACTGCATATATTCTTCTTAGTGGTTAATTCCTGTACAAGATGCGGACTTGAGATCCTATTTACAAACACCATTAGAACAAATCATTCTATTCATTAAGAGAATGCAACTATATATCTATCCCAACCACTTTGAATACACAGATACAAAATGGACATTCATCTGTATGCCCCATTTTTTTCTAAGTTCCGTTATTGAATATTATAGGTGTGTAAACTCAGCAAAATATTCTAAAAGAGTCTAGTAGAAAACATTCTTGTTTAAAATAAATAAAATAACTTATTTTTAATTCCTTTTCCCCTTTTTTATTAAAAATCATTTGCCTTGGTTGTGTATCTCTTTCTGATACTCCCTGTTACTGCACTTACCCACGCCTTCTTTCACCAGCATCATGCCATCTTCCTCCCAAGCTTCAACCTAAGTCTTGAAATGTGAACGCCAGCTTCTTCAGCGCTGGATCTCTTAATTATTTTTCCTTTTCTAGGTCCTTGGCCTCATCATCTATTTCATACGAGTTTGCCGATATCTGCAGCACAACTTGCTGGAGGTGTGATTGCTGGATTGAACGCACGAAAATGAGGAAGCGCTGGCATTTTCACACTAGGCTCTGCCAGCCCATGAAGGTCTTACTGTTTACTCAGATCTGCTTTAACCTCGTTCCCAGTTTTATGCGAACAGAATCTATGTATACGTTGTTCAGCTTTTCCCGGTGTGTTCTAATTTTATCGTCTATTGAAAAAGCTATTCCATTTTGCTCAGTTTTAAGTTCTAATATTCACTTCCATTATATCGGAGAATGACTGACTTTTCTGTATTGATCTTTCAACCTGCACCAGGAATCACTTATTATTTCCATTAAGTTGTGCTTTACTTTTCATTACTTCATTTCTTCTGCTTATGTTTGGCTTTATTTGATCCCCTCTAGTTTGATAATTTGGAAGTTTGAGCTAGGATTATGCATGTTTGTTTCCAGACAGAAGTTTTCTTTTATCTATATTTATTCCATTTCTGTTTGCTTCTTCTCTGGGTTAATTGCTTTATATCTGAAAACGAACAAACAAACCGTAATATCTCACAAAGGACAGGTTTCCTGTCAAAGCATACTTTGTGCGTTTGGCTGAGGACATTTTACTCTCTTCCTCTATGCTGAAGTAAAATGGAGAATATTGAGCCTCAGGTTGGCAGTGTTTGTCTTTGACAGTCAGTTTTCCCTCCGTTCTCTTCTTGGGTTCACTCTAAGCAGTCTTTCGCTATTTTTGTGCATATTGCTCTGTGATGATTTCTCCTACCCTGGCACCAGGTACTTGCAAGGTTTTCACACTGTCTTTGGTGTTTGGGAATTCAAATATAATCTTTTTTAAATTTTGGTAGTTATAATTCACATACTCAGAATTTCTGGAGTTTGTGCTTTGGTTGTGTCTGACATTAATTTAATTTAATTTAATTTTTTTTGTAGGAACCCGGGATTGAACTCAGGCCCTTGCACTTGCCAGGGAAGCGCTTATTCCACTGAGCCATCTCCCCGGCCCCCTCTGACATTAATGTTAGAAATCTCGGAGAACTTACCTGTTCACATATTTCCTTTGCTCTGCCTCCTCTAGGTGATTTTCTGGTGTTACGGTGCCAAGAGGGACACACACAGAATCGGAAACTGTGTGTCATTTGCTGAGCAATTTGATATAAAGGCAAGGAAAAGGATGTGTAGACTCAGGCTGGCCACTGCCCTGACCCTACGCTGTCATCCCTTCCCAAGTGGAAACAGGCTTTTTGCACACTCTTCTATCTGCCTTCCACTTGGACCTGCCTAAAAGCTGCAGGTAACTCTGGTGTGCTCTCGGAATCTTCATTTATAATCTTTTATCCTGGTGTTATCCGATGAAGTGCGAGGAGGTCCCTCTCAAGAGGAGATGAGTGCCTCAATTCAGCCCCAGGAAAGCGCTCAACATCTCATCCCAGAAAAGAATTTCAGGTTGCAGGAACGAGGGGCACATGACTTATTAGTCAGTTGGAAAGTAAGAGACTATAGGAAGAGACTTGAGCTTGACATGAAGCAGACCCATTTTTGATGGATAAGATTAGAATGGAGGATGAGCAAAGGGAGGGACGGCTTTTCTGGAGTTGCAGGGTGGGCTACAGTCTAGTTGTCATAATCACAGTCTTTTTTTGCAAAATGGCTCCTCAGAAATCTCCACCGGAGGTCCAGTGGAGGATGCAGGAATGTCCCTGACCTGTGTCTCCATGTTTCTAACTAAACATCTCACCAGGAAAAGAAACTGATGCGTCTAGACACCTGGATGGACTTTTTTTCTCAAAAAAGCACACACACAGGTGCACAAAGTCTCTTCTCTCTCAGTCCTACAGAGAACTATTTACACTCCCTTTGCTGGTTCCGTGAGCATCATAGGGTTGCTCTCAGTCCCTGCATATTATCCCAGCACATTGATTTCTCTTGAGCCATTGACTTTTCCTCTAGAAGTTGCTTATGTTCCCCACTCCCAACCCCAAAGAAAAAAGGGGTACCTAAGTATCCACATCATATTGGATTAATGTGTAATAGTACATTGGTGATCTTCCCCTTTTGGACATGTATACATTGTCAAATTAGTAAATTAGCGCTTGCATCTTGTCCTGTTTAATTTACTGTAATTGATTCCAGCGAACCTTCAGAGGACAGAGAGGAGATCTTCTTTACCACCCTACACTGGTATGCTACTTACACGTATTTTGCACCTTGGCTATTGTCCAGCCATCTTCGTTTTCTTCCGATAGCATTAATTGCAGTAGTGGCCGAAGCACGTGCGCGACTCCGTGCTGCATTCCAGGGTGCCACGCCTCTGTCTTCAGGGACGTGCAGTCTCTTCTTGGATGTGCAGAGTCTACTGGTGGGTTCTTATTCATTCCTCATTGCGTTTGATCTGTAACATTTCGTGACGGCTCTTTCTGGGGTTTCCCATCTTTCTGATCATGCTACCCATCTCTGCTTTTCTCATCATCCTCAACATACTAAAATACTAATTGTTAAGTTTTTCTGTGCAGTAAAGAGACAGGAAACATAAAAGAGGCCTTTACTGCAGGTGCACGAAAGACCACAGGAAAGGAAAGGTGCGGCACTTCAAAGGCAATATCCGGCCAAGATGGGGGCGGGGCTTAGAGGCCGGAGCAAGGAAACAAGATATTGTTAAAAGGAAGTAGGAAGTTGTAATGTGATCGGGGAGGAGAAAGGCAGAGCCTAGCGCGCCACATTGGTGACTGGCACCACATTGGCCCTCTGCCAAGATGACTTAGCATACATTTTTACTAAGGTGGAGACAACCCATCCCTAATCCTAATCAATATCATGCACAGTCATTTCAGGTTTTCTGCCCAAACATCTCTGTCCTAGCTTAGCCTGTTTCTGCTGACGTCTGTGCCCTGTCCACATCTGGTTACTCTTGCCTTAGTCGTGCAGGGCACTCTGTCATTGAGAGGTGGATGTGTTGCACGGGCTCCCCAGTTTCCAAAGTCTTCAAAGTCAGATCAGCTTGGTGATCTGGCTCACAGTGGGGCCCTTGTTGTTGTCCATTCTTGCTACTGGTGCTACCAGCTTCAAACCTTCGAGGTCTTCTGGCGTCTGTTTTGTCCCCCTTCTTCACTTCAGCTGTGTTTATTGTCTAAGTAACTTTCTCATGGCTGGGAAGGATGCCATACCCACAGTTTAGCGAAGGGGGAATTGATTTAGGTTCAGGCTTCACTCCATGGTGGACTCCAAAGCAGAAACAGCAAAGCAGAGGGACAGGTCTGCTGGAAGTCGCCCCCCCACGAAGCAGAACCAGGGAGGGAAGATGGGCCACGCGCCTAGGGCCTCCCTGCTCCATTCAGGCCAGACTCCTAATTGCACAGTTTACCGTGACACTCATGTGATTCAGTCATCGAGAAACCCCTGCTATGCCCCCATCATAACAGCCTGGTGGTCTTCAGAGACAGTCTGATCTTTAGGCCTTTGCATGTGTAATCTTTTCTCATTGTAGGTGTGGCTGGTACAGTAAGAAGCTGGGATGTGGTGGTGATATAAAAAAGAAATTTAAACAATAGTACATTCATAGGTAGGCCCCCAGACTCAATTACTTTTGACTATCTAAATTCAGAAATCATTAGACCCAGCCCTGTCTGACCAAATGACACTGCTCCACGGTCAGAAGAACCCTGTTTTCTAGCCTGCTTCAAGGTCTTCCTGCCTGGGACAAAGTTAGGGCCTGAGATACAACGACCCAGTCCACGACACAGTGGATTGATTACCCTGCATGCTGGGCACCAGCTCTTCTGTCATCCCATGACATGATAAATGCACCCTGTAACCAGAAACCCACTCTCAAGTAAATCTGCCTAGAAAAGTGTGACTAAGCATATGTAACCATGATGAAACAACCTACTATCACCTTTTGTTATTCTGCTTGCAAAAATGTATAGAAGGCCCTGCTTTGCTCTGCCTCAGGGCTGATGATTTGGAATTACATTCCCATCAGCCCACTAGCATTGATAAGAGTACTCTGCCTTCCAACTCCTAAGTGCTTAGCGTTTTCCATCCAGTCTGGTCCTGATTCTGCAGCAGTGAGGTGTGCAACAGAGAAAAAATTCTACATCTTTTTAAAAAAAATGCATTATTAACTTTACTAAAAATTAATAATTATATAGCAAATTAAAAATTGTAGACAAATATTGAAATGTGAAAGACATAAGATATAGACAGTGAATATTAGAAAAATATTTCTGAAATGAATATATAGCATGAGAATAATAGATTGCACATTGTAAAAAAATATCATTTTTGTAAAAAAATTATTTATAATCTTATAAAATTATTTGTAATTCTTTGTTAAATGAATATAACAATAAAATTGTGTAAAATAAACATGAAGAAGAGTTTACAGATCAGTCATATTTAATAGTTCACTCTGTGCCAAAATCAAGAAACTTATATTTGTATAATAAGAATTCTCAAGGTAGGATGGGGTAGGCAGTCAATATTTAAGGATTTAAAATTTCTGAATTTAGTTAAAATTATAGTACCATATTTCCAAGAAAAATGAACCCTTTGCATGAGAAATATGAATAAAATTATACCAAGATACACAAAAATGTCCAAAACTAATTGTAAAGAAAAAAATCATTAAAGCATATGCACAGAAAAAAAATTAGCTATGGAAGAACAATATTAAATAGTATCTTATTTCACATTAGAAAAAAAGAGTAAGTGGGTAAGAAACTAGATTTGTTTATTCAAAGGACTGAAAAAAAATCTGTCCTCATTAAATTTCAAATTTTGCAAACATACTTTTGAAAACTAAAAGTAAAATATTTCCCAGTTATACAAACTCAAGAAATTCTAATACCTCCAGATGTAGCATATAGGAAATAACAAAGACCATAATCCAGAAGGCAAAAAAGGGGCTGGGGACATGACTCAGTAGAAGAAGTGCTTGCCTGCCAAGCACAAGGGCCTGAGTTCAACCCCCAGTTCCGGAAAAAAAAAAAAAGAAAGAAAGAAAGAAAGAAAAGAAAAAGCAAAAACAGAAGGTAAGAGAAGTTGCTGTATGGTCCTGGATAAAGAACAAAGAGCTCTCAAAGTGGTAGTTATGTAGGACTAAGTAAAATATAATTATATTAGACACACCCATTTGAAAGTTCATTAAAGATTTCCACAAAACAGTATCAATCTAATGTCAGCTTATATACATGTTTTTTCATATTTATATGTGTGTGTGTATGTGTGTAAAAGACAAGGAAGAACTAATATAAAGTCAATGGAAAATGGAAATACATTTTTGAAAGTTTCTAGTACTAGGAGAAAATATCATGCCATGTCCTATAAGTAGATTGTAAGCCAAAGAAACAAAATAAATCATAAAATAAAAATTAAAATTAAACAATATTCAGAAAATTAATTAAATATTAATCAATTCAAAATTAGATATTTCAAAATAATATTCAAAGTTAAAATTAAATTGTGAGTCCAACTAAAAGGCCAGAGTGTAGTGTATCATAAGTACAAATCTGTGATCAATTCAGAGCACTCACACAGTATTTGATTAGGTTAATATATACAAAAATATCAACTAAGAAAAAGTTTTCATGATGGTAATGTATTACTAAGAATAAAACGTAACAAAAAATACTGGAATGGCAAATATATGACCAGCAATCCTAACAGTTTGGGGATAGGCTATCACATAAAGTTCTAGTATGTGGCGGATGTGGAGAGTGTCCATGATGCTTACTGGTGGCCGAGTGTCACTTGTGGGACTGAGCTACTGCTGTTTCCTTGATACCCACCCTGTAGACCCAGACAGAATCATGACCCATGATGTGCAGGAGAAATCCATTTATAGAATATGCTGATAGAAATATTTTACAGCTGTATACAAGAGAATAATTGAAAGACTGCTGTTGTATACCTCTTTTTCTCCTGTATTTAATTTTTTGTCATATTTCGTGGGTTCTTTCCATTCTTATCCATGGAGTTGTGGGCATTTCAATCCCTTTCTAGAATATCTTCTAGTAATCTGTGTAGGGTTGGCTTTGTTGTCATGAAATTCTTGTTCTTTATCAAAGAAGTATCTCATGTCTCCATTAAACTTCAAAGAGAGTTTTGCAAGGCAGAACAGTCTGGGTTGGAATTTGTTTTCTTGCAAGAACTGTAATACTTTACTCCATGCTCTCCTTCACTTGATGGTTTGTAAAGAGAAATCTGCCATTATTTTGATGGGTTTTCCTTTAAATTTGATCTGTTTCTTTTCTCTAGAGGCTTTTGGTATACTGTTCCTGTGCTGAATTTCTGGAATCTTCATTATTATATGTCTGAGTGTAGTTTTTTTGGTATTTATTTATTTACTTATTTAGTTTTGTATTTAGGACAGGGTCTACGGGGTCTATAGAGTCTCGCTACGTAGATTGGACTCATAATGATCCTCCTGTATACAGCCTCCCAAGTGCTGGGATTACAGGCCCATGCCACCACACCCAGTCTCAATCACCATCTCAGTATGCCCTAGGGGTATGGCCAGCACTGCAGGCCTGGGGATCGAACTCCTGGCCTCTGTGTTTGCCTAAGAGGTGCTTTAATCTGCTGAGCTATTTGGCTGGCCCTGGGTGTAGTTTTAATTGGGTTGATGTTATTTGGAGTTCTAGATGCTTCAGTTAACTGAATGTCAGATTGTTTCCCCATATTTTGAAAGCCAAAATATGGCTCTTTTGTGCATATTCTTTTCATATCATTTGTATTGACTCCTTTCTTGTTGATGTCTATTAGTCTTGCATTGTTCATCTTTGCAGCATCTTACAGATGTTGAATTATCTTTTTGTGCATCCTAGTTGTTTTTAAGAGATCCTTTCTTATGGTGTCTTCAAGGTCTGAAAGTCTGTTTTCACTTTCATTCAAATGGTTTTGCCAGCTTGTGATTGAGGTTTTCATTTCCTGTGTAGCACTTTGAATCTGCTTCATGCATTCTATTTCTTTCCTATATTGCTCATTCAAAGATTCCATCATTTTTATGTTCTCCTCTATTTTTATCAGTGTATTATTTAGAAGCACTTAGTACTTCTTTCATTGTAGTTATCCTTTCATTTTTTACTTTAGAAATTATTTCATATTTGATTTGCTGTATAGCTCTCTGCAGTTGTTTCTTTACTTCAGACGCTATTAATTCAGAGATTTCAGGTGTGTGCTTTCCAATTTCTTCTATGTTATTGTCTCCTGCATTTATTCTGGGTGAGCTCAGGGCCTGAGAATGAATTTTGCTCCTTCTCTTTATATTCTCTATAGCACTGTCTTCTGACCTTTGGTATATAGCTTTGGGAGAGTTACTACCTTAGTATCAGGTCCAGATCTATCTATTTCAAACTCATTCAGGTGGGTGTGGCTTGGGTCTGGCTGTTCTGCTCACTTCTTCCTGCTGGAGCTCTTGGAAGCGAACCCTCTGTGCCACTCTGACAAGATGTTCTGCTCCTGGATCAGCTGAGTGGGTCTTGCCTGTAACCTCTCTACAGGGTTCCACACCAGGCCTGTCTATTGGAGGAAGTTCTTCACACAAGCCTGGCCTGGATGCTGGCTGAAATGAGGATCTGGCAGACCAACAGGAGGTCCTACTCACAGGTTGGGCCTGTGCGCTGGCTGGAGTGAGGGCCTGGCAGGCTCTGGACTGCCCCATTCCAAATTCTATATCTTGATGCTTGGGTTGCAGCCTTCCAGGAAGCTGTGTCTTGGGGTGTTCCCTTCAGGAGTGCAGTCATCCCCTCTTACCTGGCTATTCATTGCCTGTAACTTCAGTTACTGTAGTCAATCATGGGTTAAAAGCAAGGAATTAGAAATTCTAGAAATCACAAGGTCTGCATTGTGTGGTGCTTTTGAGAAATATGAGGAAAGCTTGCGCAGCCCTGAGCCATGCTGTCCAGGGTGCAAAGGATGCCCTGGATCCTTCAGCCTGTGTCTGCATACGGGGGCCACTTCCTGCCAGGTAGACCAGTGTTAGCATCTGGGGTACCAGAAGGCCTGTCCGGCACCCCGTGCTTGTTTTCAAGGAATCCTCTCTCTATGTCACAAAGGCCCCAAGGCTCGAGTGTATTGACTCTGGCAGTTTTAGTCAGTCGGTTTTGTAATTGTTGTATGACCTCATTAGAGATCCTTATCACTTAGTGTACCTGATTACCACAGCAAGCTCTCTGGGCTAGGAGGCGTCACACCTTCACGCTGAGCATTCCTGCCTCCAGCACTTCCTCGCCACCACTGTTTGGGTCTTTCCACAGCAATGTCTCTATTTTCTTCCAATCAAAGCCAGCACATTCCAGTTTTACTATTCTGGGTGTCTTGCTTTCCCAGCTTTGAGATTGATACTCAATTCTTTGAAGAAACAAAGAAAAGTTGCTGAAACACAGTTTACCTGTATTTTTTTATTTAAAAGACAAAATGATGGCTTTCAAGCTCTTTCTTTTATGGAACCAGTGATTGAACTCACGCCCTTGTGCTTGCCAGGGAAGCACTTATTCCACTGAGCCATCTCCCAAGCCCTCAAGCTCTTTATATGTGAAGTTGAAACTTTTATTAAACAGATCATGTAATTCATCTGCTTTATTAAGATATAATTGCATGGCATAAAATCCACCTGTGCTTAGAGAGGAATTCAATTGTTTCAGTAAATCTTCAGAGCTGTTGAACCATTACCAAAATGCAGTCTGGGAAAACTTTCATGGCTCCCAAAGTACTGCGAGTGCCGCTGAGCAGTCACTCCTGACGGTTGACCCAGTCCTGGGAGAAGATTCCTCCGCTCTCTTTCCTTGTGGACTTTTTTCTCTTCTCTTACTTTTCTGTATGCACAATACCACCTCATCAAAAAAAAAAAAAAAATAAAATCAGAGTTCCTATTGTTTCCCAAGAATTTTACAAAATAAGTTAACTCTGTGACACTTTTAATCTAATTCTTTTTTTTTTTCTTATAGAGCTTGAAACAGGGCTATAAGCCTATTTCCAAAGTAGGTTAAATACTCACATTTTATTAAAGCTGTACTTTTCTTTAAGTATGATGGGCTTACACTTCAGTTAGTATTTCTTCTGTAATTTTGACAATACGCTAAACATTCCAGTATTGAGCATACAAATAGTTCCTGTAAGTAGGTAAGGGCTGCTCAACACCGTATAATGAATAATTCAGAATAATATTGAGTTTTATGGTAAAATGATGTAAAGTGAAAATTACTTCAAAAATAAGTGAACATGCATCTATGATAATGACAATGATGTGATAAACACCTATTAATTTTTTCTAGAAAAGGCTTTATTTGGAGCGATGATGCCATTCACAAATAAATATATTTCCTCAACACAGCATAATTTTACACTTATTTACATCAAGTGAAGTTTTCACTTACTCTTTTAGTGCTTAAATGTATAGCATAGGAAAACATACACAGCCTAGAAAGTGTACATTTGTTATCTCTCCATTTGTTCTGTTCCGGCTGAACTCCAGAAAGGGATATTGAGCCCTAAATTAAGGGACACCAACTGTGATGAAGAGCATACTAAAACAATGGGCTCCTGGCCAAATTCTGGACATTGAAGAAATTAGGAGCAAAACAAGTAGCAGCCTGGCATATGGAAAGAGCTCTGGGGTAGTGATGGCTTGTGAAGGATTCCCGGTAAGCAGGGACAGCAAAACTGAGGCAAATTTCAGGGGTCTTGCGAGATGACAATAGTTGTGGCATAAGTGTGGAATAGATGAGACCCAAGTTGGCGAATGTAACACTGCAAGTGATATTTATTATAACTTGTGCAGAAATTGGCTTGGTGGCTACGCTTTTCAAGCTTAATATTTGGCTAATCATTGTGTTTCTCTTGAAATCTAGTCTTACCTTTACTCATGAGCATTCTTTCTATATGAAAACAACAATTACACACAGTCAAGAAATCAAATATTACAAAAGGGCATTGCATAGAAAAGGCAAATGTCCCCACGCATTCTTTGGCCGCTGCTCAGAGGTTAATGTTTTGATTGTTCGTGTTCTTACCACCATGATAAATTCCAGTCCTGTACATCAACATCTTTACTGATTAAGAGGATAAAAGTAAACCTTGGCTCTATCCTAGTGAAAGGAATATTTTTTTAGACTGTCATCTCACCTTCAATTAGAATTGTATTTCATAAGTGTTTTTATTATTTTTATTATGAAGTGGAGCCCAAGCAGAGAATTCTGTCAAAAACTTTAAGTTGTGTTTTGTAGTGAATGGGTATTATGTCCTGTGTGTTTTAGCAGGCCCCAGCCACTCCTGTGTTCACAGCTCCCTGATGCCTATGTTGTGATAACAGCAGATAAACTAATTTAAATTAGGTCTAAAGTTGCAGCAATTCTCTCAATTACTACACAACAAACTGCAACCTAAGAGTATCTCATGAGAAATAACTGTCTCAGCCTATCGCTGCAGCTAAGCTTCAGCCAATCAGAGGCTGCCAACTATCAGACCCTGTCCACGTAAGGCATGTGCAGGGCAGTCAGCACCTCCCGCTGCCTCTTCCCTCTTCCTATCTATAAATACTTTTGCAGAATGCCTACTGGTTCAGGATGCTACCTCGTACAGGATATTTATATCTCTAAACAAACTGCTAAATTTAATTGTTCTCAAATTTTTCTTTTAACAGGACCAGCCAGATAGCTCAGCAGACTAAAGTGCCTGCTTAGGCAGGCTCAGGGCCTGGGGTCGATCCCTGGCATGCTGTGCCATCCTGCCCTCCTGGGCATGCTGGGAGGGCGACTGAGACTGAGCGTGGTGGCGTGTGCTTGTAATCCCAGAGCTTGGGAGGCTAAACAGGAGGATCACTAAGAGCTCAATCTGTGTAGTGAGACCTTGTAGATCCTGTACTAAATACATTTTAAAAATCATTTTAACACAACCCATCTGAATTTAATGTAATTATACAATTTATTTTTTCAATGATGAGGATCAAACTCAGGGTATTGGAGCATATTAGTCAGGTGCTGTGGCACTGAGCCACGTACAGCACTCCTATGCTTAATTTTCTACATCGTTTTAACAATTTGCCTGTTTCACTACAGAGTAGACTTACGAATTTGCTTACTTTAAAAGAAATCCAAGAAGTTATTTCATTTCATGCATACATACTTGACCTCTACATATAAAAGATAAACATTTCTTAAAAACTAAAACACCGTTTTCACCTTATGAAATTACTGCTAGTAATGCCCTGGCGTCAATGCAAACTGTATTTAGAGTTCACATATCTCAAAAACAACTTTTTCTGTCCGCTGTGTAGAAAAGAAAAAAAAATGTTATAAACATTTTATGTTGCTTGTTAAAAGTATCCTACTTGGGGCTGGCAAGATAGATCAGAGGTCTACAGTGCCTGCTTAGGCAAGCTTAGGCAAGTGCACAGGGCACTGGTTTGAGCCCCTGCAACACACGCTGTGTCGGCCCCGCCCACAGGGTGGGCTGAGCCTGCCGCACACATACAAAGAAGTATCCTACTTGGTTTTGAAGTATATGTTAAAATGCCAAAATTACTGCCTCGCTTTATCTGGTGACAGCTCTGGGACGTCAGGCAGCATTCCCCAGCTCCTCCGGTGTCCTGGTGGTTTTCCAGATGGACCAACACCTCCCAGGGCTTGCACAAGGCAATTTACCAAGGGAGTCCTGCTTTTGTTTTTATGAATGGGAACGCTTTGTGAAATCAAACTTTCTTTTATCAAGCAGGTCGTTACTCAGAAATACCATTCACCTCTGACCTGAAGATTTAGCGCAAGATCTTCCTTCCCAGCCTAATTCCATGAGTGAGGCGTCCCTACCGCTTCAGGTTCTTGATCGTGTTCAGCCTAACGTCCGTCTCTGTATCACAAATCACCCCAGAGTGCAGACAGACAAGAAACATTCACTCTGCCCTGCAGTTTCTGGCATCAGGGGTCTGGGGCAGCTCACGGAAGGTCGGGCTGGGGGCGCCCAGGGGCTTGGAGGAAGCTCGGCCGTCAGAGCTCAAGCCCACGGTGCCCGGTTAAGGGCGCACAGTCTCTTCCACAGACAGCCCACCTTTTGCTGTAGTTGTCCAGTTTTTGTACTCAGGCTTTTACTTGGGCAGATCTATTTTTAAAAATTATGTATATATTCTAGATATGAGCCTTCTGCTCAGGGACATGGCAGGAAACATTTTCTCCTGTTCTGTAGGTTGTCTCTTTACTCGGCTGTTTCCTTGCTGGGGAGAAGCTTTTAAATTTGTTCTACAGAGCAACAAATAAATGGATGTTTACACAATGAAGTACTCCTCAGGTATAAAGAAGAAGAAATTGGAGTAGTTGGTAGGTTTATGAATGGTCTAGCTCCTAATGCTAAGGGAAGTAAATAAGGTTTAGAAGGTTAGAAAATAGTTTCTCTAATATGAGAGATTCAAAATATGAATAATTTAATGACAAGACCCACAGGGAGATAACCGAAAGCAGGGAGGAAGACTATACAGATGGAAGGGAGTGTGGGCATAGACAGGGAGGGGTAGATGGGAAGCAAGGACGTCAGGGAAGGGTCAGCCAAGTAGCTCAGCGGATTAAAGTGCCTGCAAGCAGGAGCAGGGGTCTAGAAGTTCAATCCCTGGGCTTGCTGTGCTGGCCCTGCCCTGGGGTGTGCTGAGCTCGCAATTGAGACTGGGCGTGGTGGTGTGCGCCTGTAATCCCAGCTCCTGGGAGGCTATAAACAGAAGGATCCCTATGAGTCTGATCTAGTAATGAGATGCTGAACACCCTGTAGACCCTTCCCCAAGATACGGAAAAAAAAAAAAAAGGATGTCAGGGAGATTAAAAAAAAAAAGAAGTAAAAATGACCAAGGCACAGGAAACAGATGCACCAATTTCCCAAGGTGAATGCAATAATTATGCAAGGCAAATATATTCTCCTAAAATATTTCTTCAGCCCCTGAAGAAAAGACAGAGAAAAAAAGGTAGGTTCCTAGCATGATGGGACCTCTACTGGCTCTCTCGTGCTCTGGTGTCCAGCACGGCTCTCAAAGCCACCTTTGTCCTGGCTGGTCAATAGCAGGAGGTGGCTCAGCCCCGCCAGCACCCGTGAGTAGAGGGCAGAGCCTCCCTCGCACCTTGAGGGAGGAGCACAAACATGTGGGCACGTGGTGAGATGCGCAGACGCGTGGGGTGCTACTTGCATCCTCCCTTCCTTATCTCCTGCCTTTCCTGGGCTCACACCACATTCCTCACTGATCATACATCCATTCATGTAGTGAAGGAGCTAAAAAGCTGTTCATTAATATTAATAACTTTTATGCTCAACATTTCCCTTCCTTTTTATGTATTTGGTACATGGTCTCACTATGCAGCTCAGACTTGTAGTGATCCTCCTGTTTACAGCCTCCCCGGTGCTGGGACTACAGGCGTGCACCACCACACCCAGACTCAGTGGCCAGCTCAGAGTGCCTGGAGGTGGGGCCAGCACAGCATGTGGTTCCAGGGATCAAACTCCTGTCCCTGGACTTACCTAAGCAGATGCTTAGTCTGCTGAGCTATCTTGCTGGCCCTCAACCTTTCCCTTCTAATGCAGCCCTTTACAGCAAATTCTGGGTTCATTTTGTAGGACCTTACCAGTCCTGGATAGCTCCCTCGCTTTCTGGTATGTAAGGTAAGTAAATCGGTGCTGTGTACCTGCCCTGGGTAAGGGCTGATCACTTGCCTGATGTGCTCCAGGGATTTTAAGTGGTGAAATGCCGTTTGGAAACTGTTAACTTGTCACTGGCTATGACTTTTGCCATAGGGTTGTCACAGCCTTCAGAGTTCTTCTGCATTCCTATCTAGAAAACATGTAATTTAAAATAAAAAGCAAATGCCTATGCTGATACATCTAAAAGATCGCAGGCCCTGGCTTTCCCTAACCTCGCTGCTTTTATGCTTTCTTTTTTTCTCTTACATCAAAACACTGAGTTCTGAAAGTAGTAGGGTTAACTATTTTGCATTCCATAAAGGAAATAGCTTTAAATAAATGAGCTAATATTATGGGTAAGTCTATTAATGGATTTCTTAGTAACTCTAAACTGTATTTGTCAAGGATATAGAGACAAAATCGTTATCGCTGTGGTAGTCTTCACATAAATCTGCAGCGTGACTAGTTTCATCCTTGTTGTATAACCTGCCCTCCACATCTTGGGATTCCGTGCATGTGAATTTAGCCAGCCCCATAGGCAGTATTTCAGAAAATACTGCACCTGTACATAACACCTAATGCTATTTATTCTTGTCATCATTCCTGAAACAATACCATGCAGCAGCTTGTTACACGGCATTTATGTCTCACTACGTATTGCAAGTAATCTGGAGGTGCCTAGCTACGTGGGGCCTGGGCCTGGCTCTGCACACATCGCACCCTCTTCTCTGTGGAAGGAGCTTCTGCGTGTCGGACATTGTTGGGGGAGACGCACCTTCTGCGGGAGGACAGCAGTTAATTACTTCTTACATTCCAGCCTTTGTAAATGTAAAAATAAAGGATTTTCAACACCAGATATTTTGGAAAAATTTTTTTTTCAGAGAATGTTCACCATCATGCCTTGGTGTTTGGCTTTGTTTGGGAATTTCAGTTGGTTTCTTCATTGGTCTGTGTATTCGAGATCTCACTTCAAAGACACACGTTCTCCTCCACCCTTGACTCTTCTCTTCCTTGCTCCTGCCCAGAGTCACGACAGTGTTATCCTATGCTATAGGCAGAGTTCTGTCCTTTTAAAATGTGATAAAATCTTCTAGTAATTAGTTCATATCAAAGATCCATCTCATCTGGTTTTATAGATGCCTATGGTACACTGTCTAAATCCCTCTGTTACGATCAGTGGTTCAGTTTTAGACATTCTCTGTGGGCTCACCTTTTGCTCCTACAGAGTTAGAACAGAAAATGTTACCCTTTGCCAATATGCATTGCTAGAAATTCCGGTGAGCTAGACTGAGATAGGTACATGTGCCGTTTTGTTCTGGATGTCACCAAATCCCTCTGTGCGGACAGCGTATAGCTAGAGTGCTGAGTGCTGCACTTTGTACTTGTCTGTTTGTACACAGCACACTGGCATTACTTTGCATTTCTGCTCATTGGTAGATTCTCAATATTATCTGAATGCATGTTAAACTTACATTTCTCCTACCATAACTGAGCTGGAGAAATAGGTTCTATTTTAGCAGTTAATACCTCACTTTTACTTTTTAAACATTATTTTGGAATTACAGGGAAATTGCCAAGCGAGTAAAGCTCACCCGCAGCATTCAGGAAGCTTCCTCTAACATCTAATGGTACTTGATCTTGGTGAATTTATCAAGCATGGATTTTACCATGTTTTCCCTTTGCTTTCTCTTTTCCAGAACCACCCCAAGGTGCTGGGTCACCCTTAGTCTTTTGCTCTCTTTTCTTCTGTAATTGAAGACAGCTTTCAGCCTTCTGCTGTTTCTTCTAATTGTAGCACTTTTGAAAACTACAGGGCAAGTGTGCTGTCCAGTGCACCTCAATCTGGGTCTTCCGGATGCTGTCTCCAGATGGGACTGAGGTTGCACTTTGCGAGGGAAGAACACAGCAGAGGTGACGCTCTGCTGTCACCCAGGGTGTGCGATGCAACCCGGCAGGACTGGGGACGTTCACTCTGTGTCCTTGGTTGCCACAGCGTCAGCCTGTGCAGCTCCTATCTTTGCTGATTCACATTTATTTACTAGAAATGACCCCCATGGCCAAGCTCCACTGAGGAAGAGTGGGAAGCAGCGGGCAGGCGGTGTGGGGTGCTGCCTCGCAAGATCCGGTGATGGTGGGGCTGCAGTCTGGGGGTGTCACTGCAGGTCTCCAGCTTCTGAGCGGGAGCCTCTCTCGGCTTCTTTGCAGCTGTTCTCTCACTGTGTTGGAGGCCACACGGGGCCAGTGTCCCACACGAGCTAAGCCGTCAGCTGCGGGCATGGTTCAGACTCTGGGCACAGAGACTTGAGCGGCTTCCCTTTCCCGGGGGCCCTCGGATGTCTTCGCAGAGCCGGCTGCCCTGGTCCCTCAACAGCCCCACACCTGTGTGGCACAGCTTTGGAGCTGCACATTCCGGGAGCCCTTTCTATCCCCTTCTACCCTGGCCGCCACCCCTGAGGACCGAGTAAGCGCCCACCAGAGTCCACCACCTGGGAGTTCAGGCAGACGCACCGTGGCCCTCCCCACACTGCTGCCAGGTAGGGGAGGTTGGGCACTGCGGAGCTAGAAGTGGCTGTGCACTCGGGTGCCCAGTTTCCAAATCTGTGCCTTCCGCTCAGCCCCCCCGGGCTCTTGACAAGAAAACATCTTCAAGGCTCGGCCGACTTGCTGGGGTTACGCTTCAAGTCCTTGACTGCTATCTCTGACTTCTTCCAACTGGCACTTGTGACTCTTCGTCTAACTACATTCATCTGGAAAAAAGCGGATGCTGCCTCTGTGTCCGGGTATCTCAGTTTCCTTTGCGAAATATCATCACCTTTTGGTGCAATATTATTGAAAGGTCCTGGCCCCGGCATGAATTACGGAATCGTCGTGGTGGTCATCTAATAAGGCTGAAGCCCTTGAAACAAAAGCCCATCTTCCCAAGACCACCTCCCCCTTCCTTCTGCAACTCAGCCCAGGGAACAATTTCCTTCCACCCTGCCCACTATCTCCGAGAAGACCCCCAGTCAGCTCTCGGGTATATCTAAACATTCCCCTCAAACCGCCCCCCTGGCCTCAGCCTCCCTTTGCTCCAATCCAGAGAATTCCTCATCTTCCCCAAATTCTCTGCGTCCTCAAAGATAGTAAAGCCCCTTTCCTTTTTTCCTTCTGCCTTTCTCTTTGCTGCACAAGGCACCTGAAAAAACCCGTCAATTACCAAGCTTGCTTTGGGAAAGCTCATCTTTATCAGGCACATTAAATATATTTTAGAAACGTGACATTTTCTTTACTTAGATTAAAAGTTGGCAAGAGAGCCACCCCTTCTTGCAGTCTCCCTGCCCCTTACATGATAGGCAAGTTTTGGGCTGGGGAGATGGCTCAGGGGAACAAGCGCTTCCCTGGCAAGCACAAGAGCCGGAGTCCAATCCCCGATTCCACACAAAAAAAGATAGACAAGTCTTGCTTAGTGTCACATAGCTGGGTTGAGACTACAGGACTTGGTGCTTCCTCTCTGGGCATTCTGCTCGGCAGCGCCACTCGACGGTGTCACAGATGGAGCCGTGGGAGGTGACACCTGCCCCGGGCCAGACCTTTGTGCCAAGGAGGCTGTTCGACACAAGATTAGTTCTGACACCAGGACACAAGGTTGTGTCTCTATCTCTGGCCCAAAGTTCTTGGTTCACAAAGTGCACCTCTTGTGCGTTGACTCATTCATGTGTTGAGTATGCATTATCAATCTGCCGGATGGCTGAATCTTCCTGTGCTGCAGCGGAGTCTGCTCCCTTCTTCACCCCTTGACCTCACCTCACTGTGTGACCTTCCTCACTCCTCAGGAGTGGCTTTGTCACTCTGCACATCCGGTGAAATCCTATGTGACATGGTGCTTGAGTATGAACATGTATTTTATGGTCTAGTTTTAATCACATTCATAGAAATGCATGTTTCTAAATGGAAAGAACTGTTGATCAAGCATAAGTAGTATCCTTAGCTTGAACTCCTCTGAAGCAAAAGTTCATTTGTTGGGATAAAATGGTTATAGTGAGTAGAAACACCACCCTGGAGGACTGGCTTGTTATGGGGCCTCGCATATACTCTGTGGACTTCACACCTGGTGGAGGCAGGCATGTGATGGCCAGGCTGGCTGTGTGAATGCTGCTTTGAGAACCAACCCTGGGACATGCACAGCTAGCTGGGGTCATGGGGAAGGCTTTCCTGAAGACCAGTAACTAAGGGCCATGCGAAGGTCAGTGGATTTTCCTGAACGGTTTTGCTCAAAATGTGCTCCCTTCCCTTCGGTATAGCTTGGATTGTGAAGATTGTATCTCGCCACTTTTCCAGCAGCCTAGAGGTCTTCTTGTTTAATTCTTGTAATTTATTTTTATTTGTGTTTTATTTTATTTATTTTTATTTTTTTTTGTGGAACTGGGGCTTGAACTCAGACCCTTGCACTTGCCAGGAAGCGCTTATTCTACTGAGCCATCTCCCCAGCCCCTGTATCTTATTTTAAAGAGAAAATCCAAAAACAAATAATAAGAACAAAGCAACATAAATAATAAAAATGGTACAGAATTTCAAGACAAGTATAGAAAATTAACAATGGCTGTTATACTAACATACTGTTATCATCAAATTTGTTGCTCAGATTACCAGATATAAGCATGTAATACTGATCAAAAATTGAACATTAATGCTTCCTTTTAATAAACCTTAA
This sequence comes from Octodon degus, assembly GCF_000260255.1. Classification (NCBI taxonomy): domain Eukaryota; kingdom Metazoa; phylum Chordata; class Mammalia; order Rodentia; family Octodontidae; genus Octodon; species Octodon degus. The sequence continues at coordinate 2,481,279 of NW_004524611.1, forward strand.
TATTTTCCTGGTTCTTTGAATTATTTTTTTAAATTTATTTTAAAGAGAGTATAAAAATAATAAGCTTTCCAGGACACAGCAGCGTGTAAGAGGGGAGCACACCTTGAGAAGCTTTCATGGGGCTGTTTCCTCGACATCTTCCAGCGGTTGACACTGCAAATGAGCTTCCCCCACCCCTCTGCTTGTCCCCAGGGTCAGATGCTCCCGAGCTCCTTCCCTTCTGCTGGTTTCCTCAAACGTTCTCATAATGCTTTTCATTTAATTTTCTTTTCTCCCGGTTCTCCAAATCTGCATATCTACCTGCGGGCTGAAGTGCAGGCCTTGCCTTAGATTCTAGCTTTCTGCTCCGGCAGGGAGATCAACTTGTAGAGCTGTCTGCAGCAGTAGTAGTGCCTGCCTCAGGCCAAAAAGCAAAAAGAGCCTCCTCAGAGGCCCTGCAGTCCTTTTGCTCCCCAAGTGCTGCTCTTGGGCCTCGGGGAAGTCTGACCTGGGAGCTCGTCTCAGGAAAGGTAGAGCACAGATGGCTCAATTTGTGAGCTGAAGCTGCGCTCTCTGCCGAATCACACCTGCCAGGGTCTGCAATGTCAGCTGCAGCTCCTCTGCGTCATGATGGGTCCACCTCAGCAGCGTCTAATTCCTTCATACAGCTGTTCTTACACCACAGCATGTACAATATTATATTACACATGTATACTGCAGACACTCAGGCGGGCTGTAGCCGTAGCATAAGGCTGTCTGCATTCTTCTTTTCAAATGCATCTGGCATAATGCTAAAAGTGCATCCCAAGGGAGGCAACGATAGAGCTGGACTACTCCTGGGCTTTTCCTAGACCTGTGGCGAGCGGCCTGAAGAATCCACCTAATGTTTTACGGGTCAAGCCTTCACAGAGGAGGACTCAGGGGTCGGAGTGCTGAAAAGGAGCAAATGGTCCTCTTTGTGGGGAGTGCGAAGGAACATTCCGAGAGTGAGGGCAATGACTTAAAAAGGAGATGTCTCTGCCATTAAATGAAAAGTAAAGAGGCCACTTCTGATCGAAGAAGCTTGGGGATGGCTTCACCCGCAGCTTTCCGCCTGTTCCTTTGAAGTGCTGTGTCCTGGCTATGCTGAAATTTTAGGGTAGAGAGATAAGAAGTTTTCTTTAGAAAGGATTTTGTCTTCTAGAAACTTGAAATATCTGCGCCACACTGAGGAATACAACAGGGTAAGCACAATGCACCAAGGAGGTCTAAATTGAAAATGGGCATTGCAGAAAGGGCGCAGGGCTTGAATCCCTCTGGAGAGACTCGGCGTTGCCGCGAACACCGAACACCCACACCCCCGTTCTTGCCACTCTCTGAGGCAGTTCTAGAAATCATCTTCCCTGAGTGTCTTTACAAAGAGTGACCGAAAATACTGTGAATGTGCTGTCAGGGCCGTCTGACAGGAAGACTGGCTCTTAGAAACCTGCCTGTGCGCCCTCATGCGCCTCACTCACCCGGCCCTGGGTAACCATGGCAGCCGTAGGGTGCAGCTAAAGAGCATCACGAAAGGAGATCCCAGAAGCCCTGCAGAAAGCGATGAGGAGGGCAGCGGAAGTGTGTCTGAAGTGAAGGGGCCCTCAGAGGGGCAACAATGACAACGTATCTTTTATTGTGATGATGTGAATGCTTTTAAATAGTCACCATATATTGATCATGTTACATAACAACAAAGCAGAATAAACTGGACCATCCTCAGATGAACTTAGCCTCTAAAATGCAATGTGTTTGTTGAATCCCTATCATATTTTTTACTGAAATTCTGTATTTCTAATTTTTTTCACTATTTTTTTGTTTTCTCTGAAAATAAAATTCAATGTATTTATGTGTTCTCATCATGTTATATTGACCTCTGAGAGGTGAAATCATCACTATATTCAATCTGACAGCAACAGAAAAGAGCTATTACACTAAATGCAAAAATGCAGCCAACATGAAATTAGAGGTCTTTCCTAATGATGATTGAAATGAAATCAGTTGCTGTAATTACATGTGAATTTCCTAGTTACACACACACACACACACACACACACACACACACACACACAATTCTTCAGAGAAAGATGGACCCAGGTGACTTGACTAACATGGAGCACTTCAACTGCATTTACTCTGATTTAATTCAAATGCACGTCATGAGCATTGTTTATATTTAACTTTGTACCAAGCTGTAATCAAACATGATCAATATACAATCCCACTTTCATGGGGAAGAACATTCTTAGGACAGAAATGTGTCCAGTATGATTCCACACCACATATTCCATCTGCTGGGAAGAAAGTGGCCACAGCTTAATTCAGCCTCAGTCAAAATTCTTGTAGAAGAGGAACTCCTTCTTATGGAAACAGAAAAAAAGGGTTCATGGGGAAGAATAAGCCATGGAGAGACAGTCCTGACATCAAGGGAGAAAAAAATCCAAGCCTCCAGGTGTAAGACATTTTGATTCCTCATATTTCTGGTGTGATTGTGACATTCATGACATCAGTTATATTGGGAAAGGGACAGGAGATGAAACAGAAAGGTCTGGGCTGGAACAGGAAGGTCAACCTTTGCCATGGTGAATACCATGGGGACATCCTTCTGTAGGGTAAGTACTGCAGTGACGTCACCAGGTTGAGTTCCATGAGGATATTCTGAAGTCTGCATCATCACTGCCAGGGCTGACGCCTTTCCTAACCCCTGTTACCCTACCTTTGCCTTCTTCTATTTTCATTCTGTGAACTCTAAGCTCACGAGAGCTTTTGGTGTTGGTCAGAAGTTAACACCCTTCGTGCTACATTGATTTTGTTTTTGTTGTTATTGCTGTTTTTTCCATAATTTTATTGAGAAACAAATAGCAATGAGACAGTTTCAAATGCAATTAGTAAGATTTCAATAATATGTTGGATATTATTGTCTTAGTGGTTATTCATTGTACAAGATGCAGACATGATATCCGGTTTACAAACACTATTAGAACAAATCTTTCTCTTCACTGAATTAAGAGAATGTAGCTGTATATCGATCCTATTTTTTATATACAGATGCAAAATTGTCGTTCACTTGTATCCCCTTTTTTATTTAGTTTTGTCATTTAAGTATAATAGGTGTGTGAATTCAGCAAAATATTCCAAAATAGTTCAGTAGTCCATAATAGTAGTGAGTTTTCTGTAAGACTGGCAATGTCCAAAGTTGTTGAATTGAGCCTTTTACAGCTCAGCATATTAATATGGCTTTACTTTTTACACTTCATTTTTATACTTTTCTGCTGGATGGTTAAGACCAAGGTAAAGCAAGACCTATATAGCAAGGAATGTAGCTTTTGTGTCTGGCAAGGCCAGTCAAATCCCCTCCGAACTTATCCCAAAACCCTGTACCACAGTTTGTAGATCCTTTGTCAGTGTCAGCCATGTAGATGAGTCATGGTTATTGATTGGTTGACCAATTTGCTCTCTGTGAAAGCCTGAGAGACTATTTTCTCTCCGTGTGACTCTCCTTAGGCACACTCTACATTATCAATCACTTTCCTCTGTGGCCCCATAATCTCCTTGATCAGAAAATTTGGGACACAACTGAGTTACATGATGTTATAGTACAGGCTCTCTTATGTCTTGAGTCCTCATTGACCTTGAAAGGCTAGGGTCAACATTTTGGCTGTCCTTGCAGCCCTCCTTTTTCTCTAATTTTTGGTCTTCAAATTTAGATTGTTAACCTTCCAGAAGAGAAGCTTTTAATTATTACCATACAACCTAGGCTGTTGAGCTTAACCTCACTGTCTGTCTTAGTATCAAACATCTTAGGCATAACATGGAACAGGCATTTTTCATCAAGAATTGATATGTTGAACTTTAAGTCCCTACAGAATATGAAGAAAAACTTTAAAAAATTAAGATATATTTAAAAAATAGGATTAAACAATCACATGTTTTCACACAGAAGTTTAGAAATCTAACCATACACAGCATTGTAGCAGGACAGTCCTGCAATACTCCTTTTCCTGTCTCCTGCCTTACATTGGCTTTGGAGATGGGATGGAGTCATAATCACAGTGGTCACTTGGAATCCAGGGTTGGACAAGGACTGATCACTGGACAAGTGGCCTGTGTACACACCTACCTGGTCAGAAGGACTTGGAAAGAGACAGAAAATGCTGCACAGTTGCAAAATCAAAGACCAGTGGAAGTACGGACAGATTTATGAGTGCTTACTGATGACAGAAAAGGTGAGTAATGTAGCCCACGATCATCTCAATCTATCCTTCCTGAATTGAGAAATTATAATAAACCTTGGAAGTTGGTCTGAATTCTGTGATAATTTAGCTTATTTTTCATGTATTAAGCAGTTAGTTACCCAACACAGATTGATTGTTCAATTATGAATATTGGTAATTGCATTATGATGGATTCCAAGGCTCAAACACCTACACTCTGAAGGAGACAGGGAAATAAATAAACATTCTGCCATTAGACATATATAATAACAGCAAAATTTCCATGAGAAGAAAGGAATATTTGATTTTTGGCTCAAGTAACTCTCCACACCATCCAACCACAGACATGCTCCTGAAGTTGTCAAAGTACGGTGTCCTCTTGCTCATAGGAACATCTTCCCTGGACAATAATTGAGTTTTCTTATAATTAGCAGCTGGTTACATTATGGCTATTTGCTAGCTTGAAAATACAATGCTAAGTAACAATTATTTAATGTGTGCTGTATTTCAACTCAGAACTTTAAAGAGCGGGAACACACAATGCCCTCATGGCTTCCTGATGCCTCTCTGCAGGCTGAGTACCTGTGCATCTGTCCTGGATGAGAATGTATTTTGTCTCTTCTATTTTCTACCTTCAACTTCAGGCTGGAAGAAGGGTGTAGAGCTTTTTCTAGAACTGTCTCATCTCACGCTAAGAAAGCAATTCTGTTCCAAAAATGCCACCAGGGATGGAAAAATCACACCTCAACTTCAACAGCCTCAGAATGTTCAACACATAGCAACAGGTTTCAAATGCGAGACGATGCAAACATAGCTTGAAAAATGGTAGGCACACACGAAATACTCGTGATGTCCACAGTGTGGGGTGGATCAGGATTGCCAACAGTCAATCGTCCAAGCCAGCCGCTGTTTTTATTCTTTTCCCATTTCACCCCAATTATTTTTCTCTCATTGCAACTAGAAATCCTTCTCTGCTTTCAGAATTCAGAAGCATCAGTTAGGTCCACCCAGACAGCCAGAAATTTTACTACCGAAAGGTCAGCATCCTTAACCACACACAGTTATTTTCGCTACGCAGTATGACATATTTAAAGACCTTAATGGGTGTTTATTTTCTTTAATACACCTGAAAAAAATATATACATAATTTAAAATAGCATAGAGGAGATAGTCTGATACATTGGGTTGCAAGTTAAGATTGTCCAATAAGTCTAGACTGATGAGTTAAAATAGAGATTTCCTTTATCAAGACGAGACATACCTGGGACGGGCAGGTGACATCTGCATGTCTCCAAGTAGGCTCTGTGTTCACATAATACTTCAACTTGCTATTTAAATTTTCAGGAGATATTCTGTAGTCAGTGTGCCTGTAGATGCCTTATTCCTCCGCCAAAGAAATAAGTAATGCTTCAGATATGTTTAAAACAAATGCTTGTATAAAATCATGGAGTGCTGTTTCTCTCCCTCACTTTCATGCTAAGGAATGGGCTGTGGCCCTCCTCTCCTGTGCCTTGCTAGCGCCGTGCCTCCAGAGGACAAAGCTGCTGCTTTATCCATCTAGAAGTTTGGTTAATAAATAGCAACACTGCATTTGATTCATTATATAGCAAACCATTCATCCAAGAGATTCTTTCTTAGACAGCTCAAGAAAGGATAAACAACAGGAATTCCAAACAGTTTGCAGGAAGAGAAGAAAAAATGCTTTGTATTTATGCGAAGGGAATACATATTTTATGCATCTCAGAGTCATTTTTATTATGCCGTGATCCTGGTAATAAGACCTCTGCACGTGTGTGTGTGTGTGTGTGTGTGTGAAAGATTCAAGCTCCTTCTTAGAACTTCTTTGAAGGTCACCAGGACTGGTGAAGAGGGAATGACAATGGCGGAGCACTCAGGATGGCTCAGGTCATTTCTCACCAGAAACAGCTGGGTGCCATTGGGGTGGGGATAGGAAAATGGACTGAATTCAGACTCTAGCAAAGGGTTTCCATAGTATTGCTATGAACGTTTCATGGAGCAACACAACAGTCACAATCGTATATTTTACTGTGCAGTCCTTTGCCTGCTGTGGATGGATTATTTCACTTAGCTCTAAGACGGACACCATAGAGTAACTATTGCTTATGCTTTACCAGCAAGGAAACTGATGTTTGCAGAGGTTGGCAAAGCATCATACAGAGCCACATACAAAGTACATGTTAGAAACATGTTCTAAACACAGGCAGTGACAGATGCCAATATTCTCTAAGAGGTGCAATAAGGTTCTTTTTATCGTGAACTTCATAAAGAGCTGGTTCAAATGATGTATTTAATAGTATGCATTTCTCCTTTCTTTTTTGTCCAGCAGAAAAATTAGGACAGATGTGGGTTGGACCTGTCAGGGAAAGAAGGTAGCCTGGGCATGGGCATGTCCTCTGAGGACAGAGATGGCTCCTGCTGCAAGTGCTGCACTGGATCATTGCAGCCTTCTTCTCTGAGGTGCAGAACCCTGAATTCTGCTCATGGGGCAGAGGACCCCTAGATGTATGTGCTCACCAGAATGCTGAGGTTGATGGGGGAACCCAACCTCAGAGAAAAGACTGCGGCAGAGACACCGCATGCGCTTTGCTCCACACCTAGTGTTTACATGTAACTGAATACGTTACTTCTACCTACAAGAGAATAAACTATGGCGCAAGATGCAGGGGTGAACCGAAGAGCGCTTTCATGAATGAGACTGAGGACTGTAATAGCTTTGTGAGCTTCTGTAGCTAGAAACTGTCTCATTTCAAAAAGATGCCAGCAAGAAAAGAAGACCGTGACGGTAACGGCACAGAAAGAAACGATAAACAGTTGCATGAAGATGAGCACACGAGGGCTGGCCAAATAGCGCAGTGGACTGAAGCCCTGCAGGCAGGCGCAGGGGCTAGAGGTTTGATCCCCGGGCCTGTGTGCTGGCCCCACCCCTGGGGTGCATTGAGATGGGGATTGAGACTGGGGGTGGTGGTGCACACCTGTAACCCCAGCACTTGGGAGGCTGTAAACAAGAGGTTCGCGATAAGCCCAGTGTAGTTGTGAGACCCTGAACACCCTGTAGACCCTTCCTCCCCCAAAAAAGAAAAGAGATGAGCACACAGAGGATCTGTCTTAGAACCTCCTGCAAAAGCCAAAGATTTTGAATGAAATGCTAAAACAAAGTCTGGCCTCCAAATAATTTATAACACATTATAGGCAAATTTTGATGATGCATTATTCTCTAGGAAAAAATAGTACTATTTACTAGCATTTTGCTTTGGTTAAAAAATTGAAATTGGTATTTTTAAGTGTTTGGGTTTTAAAAGCCAGGAGATATTTTAACCTGATACATATAAAGTCACTTATTCATCACATACAAATTCAAGTAGAATATTTTAGCAAGATGTAAAGATAAGTGGCAAGAAGTATGGGCTTGCTGCTAAGAAATGAACAGCACAACATGGATTTAGCCACGTGGGTGCCATGCTAGAACTCAAAGAGGTAAGGGACACTCACTGGTGCCCATTAAGTGTGGTACTGGCACACCCTAGGCTTCCTTGGGAGTTGAGCAAAGACAAAATTAAAAAAAAAATAATAACTAAAAAAACCACAAAATCTTTGAAAACCTCTGTCCTTTAAAAAATTACATCTCTATAAACTATAAAATTTAACACATGAAAAAGTCAACTACTTCCTTGTATTCCAGAAATTGTTCATTCTATTTTCAAATTGTTATGGTTTGCAGCCAAAATGTCCCCTGAAAGGTTCATGTGTTTAATCAAAGGTGACTGGACCACAAGGATGCGACATTTTCCCTGGCTCACTCCAGGGATGGATGCACGATTGATGACATTGATGGAAGGTCGCAGGATGTAGGGCTCACGGAAGAGACCGGCACGGGGCCAGCCCTTCACCATTTCATCCGTCCGCCGCCGCTTGGCCTGGGCTTGCTCAGCTCTGCTTGCTCCTGCCCACCCTGGGGGATCAGTGTTCTTCCTCCCTGGGCGCTTCTGCTGGGCTGTGGACTAGGAAGCACTGGAGCCAGCTGGCCCTGGACTGACACCTCTGCAAACATGAGCCAGGGTAAAGTCCTGGTTTAACTCGCTCTTCTTCGGCAGTCTGCTGCAGATGGGAAGCTGACTGGTGCTCAGATTAAACACCCAGTGCTGCTACGCAGTGCCCCAAAAAGTGAAAATGGGGTGGGGATGTAGTTCAGTGATGAAGTATATGTAGTGAATGTGCAGCTCTATGTTCAAGCCACAGTACCATAAAACAAGCAACTAACAAACCAAAAAAAATGTGAGTTACTAGCAAAATGTGTGTAGGATTTCAGAAGAATATTCATTTATTTGATACAGGGTCTTACTACCCAATTCAGACATGTAGTGATCCTCCTGTCTCAGCCTCCCCAGCTCTGGGATTTTAGGTGTGCACCACCTTGTCTGGTTTTGGGGCTGGCTCGGCACGCTTGGGATTCTGGGGCCGGCATGGCATGCAGTGCTGGGGATTGAACTTGGGTCCTTGCACTTGCCAGGCAGGCACTTAGACCACTGAGCTATCTCCCCAGCCCTGTGTGTAGGACTTTGTGAGAGTAAAGCTAAAATCTGTTGAAGGAACTCAAATATCTGCATAAATAGAGAGAGATTTCATGTATATAGAAAGAAAAATTCAACACTATCAAGCTATTAGTTTTTCCCAACTAGAAATTCAATGTAATTTCAGGGAATTCCCAGAAAATTACTTGGTGGACATCTGTAAACTGATTCTAAAAACTAGATAACATTATACTTGTCAATGATGTCTTAGAAACACTGCAGTGTTGATAACTTGGAGCTTGATTTGAACTAAAATTGTCTCTGTAAAGAACATTGTTAAAGGGGCCGGGGAGATGGCTCAGTGGAATAAACCCTTCCCTGGCAAGCGCGTGGACCTGAGTTCAATCCCCGGTTCCACAAAAAAAAAAAAAAAGAAAGAAAGAAAGAAAGAAAGAAAGAAAGAAAGAAAGAACATTGTTAAAATAAAAATATACCCCACCACCTGGAAGGTGGAAAATCTTTGAACAATACATTTCTAAGAAAAAAACTACTATCTAAAATTGACAAAGAACTCTTAACAACACAATAGCAAAACATACCCTATAAAGGAGGTGGTCAACAGGTCTCAGGATGTATCTCATCACAAAACACAGACAAACAGAAAGACTTTGCCAGGTATCATTAGAGAGTTGTTGGTTAATACTATGAGTTATAGAGTTATACTACATTCTCAGAGGGTGGCTGAAGCTTAAAATGTTGACAAGTAGGGAAAACTCAAAGAGGAAACTGATCAAATTTATGGATACTCTATTTTTCCATCCAACTTTTCTGTAAAACCAAAATTGCTACAAAAAGAAAAATAAAATTTATTAATTTAAAAAGAGTTATAATATAGGCTCTTAGTGATAATACTTTGAATGGTGGTAGTTTAAAAAGGGATCAGAAAGTCAGGTGGAGAAGCAGATTTAAGCATTTAAAATACAGTGATAGAACTGGGGAGAGAGCTCCATGATCTAAGTGCCTGCCTGGCAAGCACAGTGTCCCGGGTTTGATCCCCAGTACCACATGCCACACTGGCCCCAGAACCCTGGGTGCACTGTGCTGGCCACGGACACTGGGAATGATGGCTCACACCTGTCATCCCAGTGCTGGGGAGTCTGAGATAGGAGGATCACTGTGAGTCCGGGTTGTGCAGTGAGACCCTATACCAAATAAAAGATTTAGGGCCTGGGGGTTAGCTCAGTAGAATAAGTGCTTGCCTGGGAAGCGCAGGATCCTAAGTTCAATCCCTGGTACTGGAAAAAAAAAAGATTAAAAAAAAAAATAAAATGCAGTGATAAATACAGTTTGTCCTTTTTATGACTGAGTAATATAGATAAGTGGATGCAACTAGAGACCACATGTGTAAACATCATATTGTCTGCTTAGAGTTAGAACCTGAAAGAGTAAATAGGATCAGAAAGGAAATGGACACTGTGAAAGGGAAAGAATCTGTTCAAAGGGAACAACTAGGATGAGGGAGAGGAGTAGGAAGGAAGGAAGGGAGGAAGGAAGGAAAGAAGGAGAAAGAGAAAGAGAAAGAGAAAGAGAAAGAAAAAGAAAAAAGAAAAAAAAAGAGAAAGAAAAAGAAAGAAAGAAAGAAGGAAAGAAAGAAAGAAAGAAGGAAAGAAAGAAAGAAGAAAGAAAGAGAAAGAAAGAAAGAAAGAAAGAAAGAAAGAAAGAAAGAAAGAAAGAAAGAAAGAAAGAAAGAAAGAAAGAAAGATATGTACACAGGACAGCTGAATCATCATACTATTGATTTCTATTGGTTTATTGAAAGGAACAGTTAATGCCTTTTTTCCTTCTTTTTAATTTTTTGATCAATTTTGCATGCTTATATCTGATATTATGAACAACTAACTTGAAGACAGCAATATTCAATATAACAGCCATTGTTGAATTCCTATCATTTTGTTTAGTGAAATTCTGTTTTGTTTCTAGGTTTTTTGTCTTGGTTTGTTTTCTTACTATTTCTCTCTCTCTCTCTCTCTCTCTCTCTCTCTCTCTCTCTCTCTCTCTCTCTCATTTTAGTACAGGATCTACAGGGTGCTCAGGGTCTCACTACGTAGATTGGACTCATAGCCATCTGACTGTGTTCAGTCTCCCAAGACAGACAGAGCATGGGGGACATAGTGTGCATTAAAGAAAGTGGAAGAGAGGCAAACCACGTGCTCCACACACACATATGTAAATGCGTAGCGATTTGTCCGAGACCTTTAATCCTGGGTGTCTTCTGGAGAAAACCATGCCATTTCATTACAGAAGAGACTGCACTAACTGGTTAGCTCTCAAATTTGCCTGTGTCAAGGAATAGCCTATGGTGGCTGCTTCTGAGACTAATGGGCAGTCTTATGCTTTTGGTCTCTAATAGATCCTTTGGATGAGAATTTAAAAACAAAACAAGTTAATGTTGCAGTTTTTAACCTCTACTTTGAAAACAAGGTTGTTAATGTAATACTTGTGCTTTCAGACTCCACAATGGCAGCCACAAGGGAAAGCTGTGTTGATTTTTGCTCTGGTCAATGACATTGATTGCCATTCAATTCCACAAATATGTGCTGACACAAGCATTTGTATGGCTAGAAAAGCATTAAGATCTCAAGCTCTGACATGTTAAATATTGTCCATGCTTTTGCAGGGAAGCAGGAGGGAGTGATGCCTCAGTAAGAGTACATCATAAGGCAAGAAGTGGTGTCATTTTAACCTTTAACAGTTGATCAAAGATATATCGTCTTAGTGCAAAATAAAGTTTGCATTTCCTTTCGGCTTGTCTCCTGCTGGTCGTTCTGGAACTGTGCTTAACTAGCATTTTATAAAATGTAACTCAGGATACCCAGTCCTAGCCCAGGTCTGGTGAGTTAATTATTGAAACTGTCCTACCGATTTGATTTGAAACTGCCTGATTGCTATTTGTTTATCAATAAAATTATGGCCCCAAGAAATGTAACTCAGAAATGCTGATAGTATAATAGTAGTTAAATGATTGAACTATGATGGAAAAATCTGTAAAAATCTAAACAGATGTGGATAGTATAGTACACGAAAGGATCCACAAACTATGTTATGATAGAAGCTCACTTAACTTCTTAGTGATTACATAGTAATGCTCATCAAAGTGAGTTATAAAAGGCAATTCATGCCATGGTACGAATGCATTGCCATCTCTTGGCTTAATGAGTCACATTATTTCCTGTATCTCTCTGCCCTTTGCATTTTTCTAATACCTCCTTCTACTACTTGAAAGAGACTGGCAGGTCAGCGGGAACTCTGAGCACAGTGAGGATTGCTGGGAAAGAAGTAATACTAGCATTCCTTGGTCTTTACATCAACAGTAGAATGGGACATACCTGGATCCATAGAAATGAGTAACTTAATATTCAGAAAGCTTAAATGTAAATGCTCTTTCACATGATGCTTGCAGGTTACGTGGACTCACAGGTAATCGATGGCCCAAACAGCGGAATAATAAAGCTGGAATAGTCAAAGTTTTTCTTTATTTGAGACATGTGGGTGCGTCTTAATGGCAATTGGGAAAGATTTAGATCCAGCCCCGTTCTACTGGAAACTCTGATGAAGCAGGTTATATGAATCTAAACAATAATAAGCAGGTACAAGTATTTGTCAATGAACAGTTGCTGAAGGAAGACTTTATTATTTTAAATTCTAGGTATGAATTTTGGGGCAGAGGTTGGTTAGGATACTAAAGAAAATGAATGAATGTAGGATGCTCTCCCTCAGGAAGCAGTGGTACCCAGGGGGCAACAAAAGCTGAGGCGTTATAGTCCGAGGGCACACAAAAAGAAAAAAGCTGCGGCATCCCATTACAATTTCATATTTCTTCTGTAAGAGTCTTTCCTTCTGTGTGTTTTGAACCAGAATAACTGTTTTGACAGGATTAATTTCTTCGCTCAATTTTGAAAGAAGGACAGCAACTCCTGATGTTATCACCTTCCGCTTCTGATTCACAGACATAGATGACATAAAATCCTTCCACGTCTGTTTATTACTTCCAGACAGTGCATGTATTTAGTAGGAGCTTCCTGCACTAATGGGGATGTTAGTGCAATAGCAGCCTTGTTCTGTCTTACAGATTCTGTCTCAGCTCCCCCCTTTACTGACACAGAAACTGACCTGCTCACAATGCACAGCCAGTTTAATGCATGCTGATTTGTTTAATAATTTAAGAAACTGTAGGGCAAAGAAAATATGTTCTTCAAAAGAAGTTTGAAATCCATTCTGAAGGCACTGGAATATTTATAAAGTATTTGGAAAAGGTCCATAAGTCTGGTGACAACAGAATGTTTCTCCAATTGCACAGAGTTGTTTTGTTTGTCCCTAATTAATAAATATAAAATTACCTTATATTGGTTCTTAAACTTGAAATTTTACTATTTCCAAATTTCTTTTTTCTTTGTTTTTGCTTTTGTATTTTTAGGAAGGGTCTACAGGGTGTCCAGGGTCTCACTACTAAATGGGACTCATAGTGATCCACTTGTTTACAGCCTCCCAAGAGCTGGGATTATAGTCATGGGCCACCATGCCCAGTCTCAATTGCAGTCTCAGCGTGCCCTGGGGGTAGGCTGGTACTGCAGGCTCGGGGACCAAACCCCTAGCCTTGCACCTGCTTGCAGGCACTTTAATCCACTGAGCTATTTGGCAGACCCTCAAATTTATTTCTTAAAAAGACTTCTTCAAAATTTTGTTCCTGTAAAAAGAAACAGAAACGGAAATGACACAAGGTTGATTTTTTTCTTTTTCTTTTTTGAGACACGGTCTTGCTATGTAGTTTAGGCTGGCTTTGAGCTAACTCTGTAGCCCAGGCTGGTCTCCAACTCAGCAGGTCTCCTGCCTCAGCCTACCAAGTGCTGGAATGACAGGCACACACCACTGTGCCTGGCTTTAAGTTGAAATTCTAATGTACTAGTAATAATTTAAAATACGCAGGCTGCTTATATATTGGGGCTCACGTGCTGTCTTGAATACTTTTAAATGCACAGGAGGTTAAAAACGATAACTATTCAGACCGCAGTTAAAAATATTCAGACAAAAGTAGAACTAGTCTGGACTCTTTAATTAATTAAAATAAATCTAGCTAAAACATGTTGCTGTTCTTTCTTTTTTTACTGTCTTTATCTTCTTTTGAGAATGTCATAGAAAAAATATTAAATACATTGAAATATGAATGGGAAACCACTTGATATTAATAGAATCCTGTAAGAGTTCAGCATTATAATTTCTGTAACTAATCCCTGGATCTAACCATGATCGTCAGTAATAAATACCTTCAATCTCAACGTATTCATTGCAAAATGAGCCTGATAATGATGACCACCAGACGTCTGCGAGAATTTCATAAAATTCAATGCAGTAAAATGGTTAATGTACACCTAAAAGATGACCTTATGCATGTGCTATTCAAATTCCATTTACTTTCCTGTTTGTTGAATTCATTTTGTAGAAGAAGTAATACTTTAAATAATTCCAACTTGACCATCTGACCAGTAAGTCTCTGTTGACTTGTCCTGACCTCGATAAATTACGACTGACTGTGGGACTCTCTATCCTGCTTTCAGACTTTCCACGCAGCCGCAACGACCTCTGACCTTGGTTGTTCTTCCCCATAATAGGAGCTCAGATTTTATTTGTAACCTTTAGTATTTGGCTTCCCCACTGAAAGGCAGGCTTCAAGAGCATAGAACATTTTGCAAGCTTATTAACTATTTTTTTTGCCCAGAGCATGACTTTCAATAAATACTTGATTAATAAAAAATAAAATAATAACCAACATTTTAACCATTAAAATAGAGTATAAGAGGTTCATTTAATCAAGATGATACAGTAATTATACATACCTATGTACCCTGGTAGAACGGAAAGAAGAAATTTAAATATTCAGCAATAGCTCTTTATCTGTAACTTTAAAGCCATCTCTACCACAGTCCTAAATACTCCATTTTACAACTTGACCTGTTCATAGGAAAGCTCATATAAAAACTCAAGGAGGGGCCGGGGAGATGGCTCATTAGAATAAGCGCTTCCCTGGCAAGGGCAAAATTCTGAGTTCAATCCCTGGTTCCACAAAAACAAACCAACAAACAAACAAAACCCTCAAGGAATCCATTATAATCACATTCAAAATTATTAAGTGTAGAGAAATTACACATTTCTGTATCAAAACCTACTATAAATCAACACTGAGCAAAACAACATGGTACTGACATGAGAACTGCCATACATAACAATGGAACAGGATTAAGAGTCTAGAAATAAAGTGTAAGATTCGTAGCAAAAGAATTTTAATGAGGCTGCAAGATCATTCATTGTCTAGTTGTAATTAACATTTTAAAAATCATTGATAGTAATATGAATAACTAGTATTAGTGTTAGTAATAGTATTACCAATAGTATTGCTAATTAGTAATAAATAGTAATAATATTGCTAATTACTAATAGTATTACTAATTATCAGTATTAACACTAATTACAATAGACAGTATCACCAATTAGTAATAGTTATTGTATTAGTCAAACCTAGTATCAGTATTTTTTCATTTGAGCTATTTTCAATGCATTCTTTTGCAGCTATAAGTCAACAAACTGGAAATATATGGAGGAAAAGGAAGAAGAAAGAAATCAAAATAATCTACCACAAAAAACTCAACAGAGCACCAAATAATAATGAAATAGTTGAGAAACAGTCCTCAGTTCCATGACACACAGAAAGAAAATCCCTAAGTACGTGCACCTCCTACCTTGTTACTAACTGCATGAAGTTTCAGCTGATAAAACTCTGATTAAAAGTCACAGACCATAGGTTGCGTTAAAAACCCAGGGTCACTGTGCATTAGCAAAACACAAACCTGAGCCACACTGAGCTAGAGGCTGCTGGTGAATGGGGATTCCGTGAAGGAAAGCATGCTGGATGGATGAGAAGTGCTGATGAACAGGTCCTTAGGGCACAGGCGGGCCGAAACATGGAGTGCTGGGTGGCTCTGTGCAGCATGGTGACTGGGGACAATGAGTGTGCCCTGCACACCTCCAAAGGTAGAAGGAAGGCTTCTGTAGGGCAGGTGGACAGACAGACGAATGAAGACTGGCCACAAGAAGTGATAAATATTTGAGGAGATACACATGTTTAGCCTGATTTAAACATTACGCAATGTTTACGTCTACCTGACATTACATGGTATCCCATTACTGTGTACCAATTTTGCATTTCTGCCCAGTGTTAGGTTTGCAAAAACCTGCTATGAGACACCACTTTACAAAATTAAAATATTTTGTAGAAATAGAAAACAAAACAAAAAAATATTCTTTACAATTGTACTTTGTCTGAGGAACAGTTGAAAAAATTTTCCACATTCTGTGAGTTGTCTCTTCATGTTGTTGTAAGTTCTCTTGATGTGCAGAAAAGCTTTTTCCTAAGATGAGGCGGTTAATTTTGTGTAACATTTCCCTTGCATTTGCCTGCACCTGTGTCTTCAAGAGTTCCACCTATTTTCTCTTTTGGCAGATTAAGTGTTTCTGTTTTAATATTTAGATCTTTGACCAAATTTGATTTTAGTTTCGTGTATTGAGAGGCTTGTACATGGGTCTAGTTTGAGTCTCTGGCACGTGGAAGCCAGTTTTCCCAGCACCATTTATGATAGAGTGTCCCGAACCAGCGGGTTAGTCAATGAAGGTCACCTGGGGGAGGAGCGGGGAATTGAAGAGGGGACAAAGGACAGGAGACGTGAGAAATGGAGACAAGACAGGATTCTGATCAAGTCTCGTTTATTCAGGGGAGGTGCTGAGTACATATAGTGGAGGCTCAGGGAAATGACCTATAGGGGTAAAAGGCGCGAGTAACTAGGCAACCGGGCTATGACAGGAAGTCCCACCTCCTGGGCATAGCAGGAGACTTATGGGAAATAGAAGAGGGAAGAAGAATTAGGAGCTTAGCTCAGCAGACCTAGGGGAGGAGGAACCCGGAAACCCACTTGCAATAGGATTGGAGGCCTGGAGTTATTGAGCCTCCCACAGGTTCCCCTTTACTATTATATATGTATGTAAAATATGGCTTCTTAGACAGCTGATTCCCTTGAGGGGGCAGTGCCTGTTTTAGGTCGAGGGGTCCTCTACACAGACCTGACTCAAACCTTACCCATCATAGGAGACTAGGATGGCAGAAGGTCCTGTTCCTGTCTTAGGCGGTGAGTAGTGTCTCGTGTATGCCCCTCATTACCCGTCTCTGGCTAGCCTGACCATCTCACCAAGGGTGGGAGAACTAAGAGGTCTCCGGACCTTCATCATCATAAGCTGGTTGTATTCCAGTGCAGTTTTCCCTTTCAGCCATCTCAAGCCTGTGATAATGAGCCTGAATAGGCTTCATTAAGGCCACATCCAACTGCTGTCGAATGAAAGCCATTAGCCTATTAAAAATGCACGGGCCAACTGAAACCAGAAGTAAGAGGGTTATCAGGGGTCCTAAGATGGGTAGCTTTAAGAATGTCTAAGGCTTGAGTATCTCTGTCAGCTCCACGTGATTTGGGGAGTGCCGAGGGATGGTAATGGATCTTTGGGAACATTCGTTCCCAGATCTCTTGTAATCTCTTTTCTACAAAATGTTCTCTGAGAGAATCTTGGGGCCCTCCTCTATTAGAAACATGAATGGGGGCACTCTGGCTCCAGCAAACTGGCTTCCCTGTCGTGCCTGTGCACAAGGCCTGTGCCATAATGGGGGGGGGGGGTTAATTCTGAGGACGCGCCTCCTTTACAATCACGCGGATCACCATAAAGGGATATGAGTAGGTCCTCCTGGGACGCTGGTGTCCCAAAGCCGCCATCGATGGTCTTGACCAGAACTAGGAAAACTCCCAGAGGTAGGATCCATCGTAGATGACTTGTTATCTGTAAGGAAACATGAGAATATTCTCAGGGCACACTTGAGTCCCTGGAACCATCTATGAGGTCATTCTCTGTCTGGCCAATTTGCTCTACCTGTTTAACCAGTCTTTCCGGCAGCCATCTGGCAGATTTCATTTCTTTGGAGTAAATGCATACTGACCCTCGTCCCCAGATGAGGACCAGATCTGGGCCATGCCATGAGTTGGTTAGAGGGTCTCTCCATAACACCAAGGCAAAGTGTTTTTGTGTCTCAGAATGCCAAAAACAGGTGGCTGCTGATTGTCCTTTGGCATCCAGTGTTAAAAAATTTAAAATGAATAAGGAGTGAACCAGGATATTTCTAGGTGATCCTTAGTTGGGTACCAGTCTCCTCCTTTTATTTTTTCTATACTAAGTTTTAATGTTTGGTTGGTTCTATCTCTGCACAGAGGCGAATGTAACCCGAAAGGTCAGATCCCTTTTTATGAGGGCGTATCGCAGCTTGGCAGGCTGCATTTGCATTCTCAAAAGCCAGTTGTTTGATTAGATCAGAATTAGACTCTACACTACTGAACGGTCTCTCGGCGGCCTGAAGCAGCCGATGGGCAAAATCTGGAAATGGCTCTTCTGGGCCCTGTTTCACGTTTGTGAGGGAAGTAGTAGCCTCTCCATGGGAAGGCAACCTTTTCCATGCTCCGGTTGCGGCCAGCTGAATCTGAGCAAACAGGCCTGCATCATACCTAGATTGAGCTTCAGGGTGGAAAAGTCTCCCACACCTGCCAGCATCTCATAAGTCCCACCATTTCTAGCTTCTGCATTTCTTCTGGCTATAGAGTCACAATTTTCTAGATGCTCTGACTTTCAGCTCAAGCAATCTCCACCAGACAAAGCAGCCTTGGCTAACGTATACCAGTCTTTAGGGGTGAGCCATCCCTGAGTCATGGAGTCTAATACAGTAAGTGTATAAAAAGCCGTGGTGCCATATTGTGTGACAGCAGCCTTTAACTCTTTTAACAGTTTGAGATCAAAAGGTGTGTGTGTTCTAATAGTCTGGGGTTGTTCCCCTTCATTTCCTGCCCTTTGTGTCTTGGTCACCGGAAACGCCCAGTTGGAGGCTGTTTTGTTTTTAAGATTTAGCCGAGAAGGTGGGGGGCAGAATGGCAGATGCCTCGTGGTCATTCCTCTTACTGCGAATCACTGCAAGCTATTGGGCAAGGTTAAAACATTGTTTCTCTAATTGAATCTGCTTTTGGAGGTCTCTAACTTTATTTTCTAGCCCCTTAATCACGTTAGAAGATGCCCCGTTTTCCTTTAAGTTTGAGAAAGTGAAATCTGTGGCAATAGCGGGCGGTATTTAGCAGCCTCATCACCCAGAGGTTTCCAATCGACAGCTGCCTCCTCAGAGCAGCCATTATTAAGTGTTCGACTCTGAAGGGCGGGGAGGTCAGGGTACACACTGGGAACCTCGGGGGCAGCGGGCGGCTCGGAAGTCGCAATGGGTGTAGCAGCCTCTTTGCCAGGGGGAGTGGATGGAGGAGTCATTAACTCCCCCGGGTCCTCCTCGGAGGAGGAGGAGGAGGAGAGAGAGTCAGAGTCTGTCTGAGGGGGAGCCGGCGTGTTTTTTGCCAACAGTTGAAGAATATGTTCCCCTTCTGAAACAACCTGTTTAATCAGGGGAGCCCAATGCCTCTGGGGGAGAATTTCATTAATGAGATTCCAAAAGGAAAAGACTGTAACAGAAATCTTTTCCGGTCTGAAGACCCTATAATAATCTTGGAGGGCATCTCCCACTCGTAACCATCTCGTAGAATCAATTGTACCCTCCAAGGGAACCAAGGGCACACCTGATGTATAAACTGAAAATATTCACATAACTGTTTAACTTTAACCTTTACTCCTTGCGCCTTTAATGCTTTGCTCAAACTTTCTACAAATATCTCATGTTCACTTAATGCCTGTCCCATTGCCGAAGGGAAGGGGAAAGGCGGTGCCGTCCACTTACGGAGGTTCAGACGTCGCAGCAGGCAACTGCGGTGCAGGCCTCTTTTATTCTCTCTTTTGCCTCTTTTACTTTCTCTTTTGCTGGCTTTCTCTTGCCAGCTCTCTCGGATGGTTCCATCGCTGAATCCTCCGTACCAGGTGCCCTATTCGCTGGGCGCCACTTGTCCCGAGCCAGCAGGCAGTCAACAAAGGTCACCTGGGAGAGAAGTGGGGAATTGAAGAGGGGACAAAGAACAGGAGATGCAAAGAATGGAGACAAGTCAGGATTCTGATCAAGTCCCGTTTATTCAGGGGAGGTGCTGGGTACATATAGTGGAGGCAAAGGGAAATGACGTCGGTGGGTAAAAGGCGAGTAATTAGGCAACCGGACTATGACAGTCCCACCTCCTGGGCATAGCAGGAGACTTATGGGAAATAGGCGGGGTAAGAAGAATTAGGAGCTTAGCTCAGCAGGGGTAGGGGAAGAGGAACCTGGAAACCCACTTGCAATAGGATTGGAGGCCTAGAGTTATTGTGCTTCCCACAATAGAGGCTGTCCTTCTTCTACCGAATGTGTTTGGCCCCTTGGGGAAAATAAGGTGCCTGAGTGTGTTTGGGGTTGTTTCTGCAAAGAAACAAAGATTAGAACCCCAAATTTAAGGATGCAGTTCAAAAACAGGCATCTGACGTAAATGCATTTTTTTCAACTGAAGAAGTACAAACAGCACCTGGGGGACAACCCACACGGCACCCCCTCCTGTTCCTTTCTTGGACAGGAGCTTTCTTTTTCTCAATAAATATATTCTGCTCATTAAAAAAAGAAGTACAAACAGCACATAAATTTATGAAACCTTATTCAAAATGGCTGGTCACTTGAGAGATGCATATTAAGACAACTTTATGATTCTCACTCTAGAAAGAATGGTTATCACCAAGAAATCAACCAGTAACAAATACTGGTGGGCTGTGGGGGAAAAGAAACCCTTCTCCACTGTTGAAGGGCATGTAAAGTGGTAAAACTGCTGTGGAAATTAGTTTAGAAATTCCTCAAAATCTGAAACAAGAGGTTCCCTTTGACCCAGCTATTCCCCTTCTTGGTATCTTCCTGAAAGAATTTAAAGCATCACACCACAGTGATAGATGCATGCCTGTGTTTATAACAGCACAATTTGTACCTGCTGGGAACAGCCTAAATGTCAGTCATACAATGAATAGATAAGATGTGGGGTCTTTATTATACTCAGCCATAAAGATGAATATATTTGAGACATTTCCAGGTAAATGGATTCATCTTAGGATGATTCTTTTTTAAAAAATTTATGTATTTGATACAGGGTCTCACTACGCAGCTCAGACTCATAGTGATCCTCCTGTCTCGGTCTCCCCATTACTGGGATTACAGGAGTGCACCATCATGTCAGGTTTTGGTGGTTGGCTTGGCCGGCAGGGGCGGGCTGACATGGCGTGCAGTACTGGTGGTTGATTCCAGATCTTTCTGCTTGCCAGGCAGGCACTTAGACTGCTGAGCTATCTCCCTGGCCCGAGATAATATACCTTTTTTTATTTTTACTTTTTTCTTTTTTTAATGTTTTTTTACAGGCTCTCACTATACAGCTCAGATTTGTAGTGATCCTCCTGTTTTCAGCCTCACCAGCACTGGAATTACAGGCGTGCGTCTCCATGCCGGGTCTCAGTGGCCGGCTCCCTGTGCCTAGGCTCAGGGCCAGAGTGGTATATTGTGCTTGGGATCAAACTGTGGTCCCTATTGGGATGATACTCTTAAGTGAAATAAATCAGACATATTTAAGTATCAGTAAACGCAATTTTAAAATAAAAATAACATGTATTTTAAAATTAAGATTAAAATTTAAAAAAATTACATCTTCGTCTATCCCTGGGAAAAGGAGAAATGAAGCAGCCACTGTGGCTGCAGTAACCCCATGCGAAGCCGTAGTTCCTTGTGATGGCGTGTACTACCACGTGCGCCATTGCTCCCACGTGTCACAGCACCTCCACCCCTAGGGATTCGCTCTGAAAAAAGATACCTGGAACAGATAATATGAACACACACTCATGTGTCAATGTTCACTGTAAGTTTACACACAGAGTTGGAAACAAACCCACCGTCCACACACGAGTGAGTAACTAACATGATATATTCTCAGCAAAAGGAAGGGAGCTCTGACGCAGCCTATACAAGCTCCATAGGCTCCTCCTAAGTGAAACAAGGTAAGCAGAAATGGATGAATGGTCTGTGATTTCATTGCTCTGAGGTGCCTATGTGTGGGAATTCTAGAGCACAGGGGGGTTACCAGGGCTGGGCATGAGGTAACGGGGCAAAATGTCAGGAAAACTGTTCGTGCCTACAGATCCCTTCACAATGATGGACCCATTTTGGAGAGAGTATTGACAATTGCCCTGCATAGGCAACACAATTAATGGTCATTGGGTTGAGGAGAGAGCTCAGCAGTCTAAGCGCCTGCCTGGCAAGCGCAGGGACTGGGGTTTGATTCCTGGCACCTCAAGCCACACAGTCCTTGCCCCGGGGGAACCCAGCAGGCCACCAAGACTGGGTGTGGGGGTGCACACCTGTAATCCCAGCATGGGGAGGGCTGAAATAGGAAGATCACTGTGAGTATGAGCTGCATAGTTAGATCCTGAGCCAAAAACATAAAAACAAAGATTAAATTAAATTAAAAAATATGATCACATAATTGTACATTAAATAGTCAAATTAAAAAATAAATTACAATTTTATGTTGCATATATTTTATTGCAATCTTTCATTTCATTTTTTAATATATTTGGTTGTGGCAGGGCCTCACTATCCAGCTCGGACTCAGTGATCATCCTGTTTTCAGTCTCCAGCACTGGGATTGCGGGCGTGCAGCACTCCGCCTATTCTCAGTCTCTGGCGCAGCCCATCCTGGGGGCGGGGCTGGCGTGGCATGTGGTGCCGTGGATCGAACCTTGGTCCCCGTGCTTGCCTAAGCTTGCCTAAGCAGGCACTTCTGTCCACTGAGCTATCTCACTGGGTCCAATTTTATTACAATCTTTAAAATTTAATTATGTAATTTACCAAAATCATTAAATTATACATTTAAGTAGGTGAGTTATTTGTCATATGAATTGACTTCAATAAAATTGTTAAAAATGAACAAATCATATGAATGAACGCATCTCAATAAGCAAAGTGGATGGCAATAAGCTCCTGAAGAGACACTCTGCATTATTAGTCATTAGGGAAATGCAAACCAAAATTCCAATAAGATACCGTTTCCCATCCACTAGGATGGCTGTAATAAAAAAGACAGAGGACAGCAGTTGAGAAGGGTATGAGGACTCAGGGCTGCCCTCTGCTCCTATTGGAGATGGGAAATGATTTTGCCACTCTGATACCTTGGCAAGTCCTCAAAGAGTTATGCCAAGAATTACCATCAGAATAAAAGTTAGAGTCTAGAAAACTTAAAACATACATCTACATAGGAAGTCACCCATAAATGCTTATAGCAACATTATTCATAATAGCCAAAAACTCACATACACATCTTCAACTGATGAAAAGATAAAATGTCATCGATCTATTGGACCTACGATTATTGAGATGTGACCAAGGATGAACAACATTTATAAATGTGGTCACAACATAAAAGAACCATGAAAACATGAAGTAAGACAAAGGATTTAACATTACGCTACTTTGATTGTATGAAATGCAAAAAATGGACAAACATAGAGAGAAAGGGAGTGGTTCTATGGTGGCAGAGGATTTTCAGAGAGGGGATGGATTCACACTGACTACTAATGGGCGTGAAGTTTTTCTTTGGTAACCAAGGTATTTCAAGTTAGATGTGGGTGTGGCTGCACAACTCTGTCTATATACCAAGTACCACGGAGTTGTACACCTGAGAGCGGACTTTTGTGACCTGTGAGCTACACCTTAATAAGACGCTCAGAAACACAGGCATTCATTGCAGATTATGACAGCTAAAGTTGAGATAAAGCATGCCTTATGTTCATTTGTTTTTTAAGACTGAAAATCAAACCTTGGAAGATGATCAACAAAATTTAAGTCAGTGTAAACCAATGTGTTGAAGAAGAAGTCTACAGAAGTCTTCCTTAACCTCAATCTGTATGCATGCATTATGCAGAGTTAAATTCCAATGCACACTGTCCCTGTTTACACTGCACTCTCACCATGAACCCTGTGGGCCAGCTGGTCAGCTGCTTCCTGACACACAGTCAGACAGGACGACTTCCTACGTCCTTAGCTCCTTTCACCTTGGCTCTGTGCCTCCTTCACCTGGGATGTTGTCTTATTACTTGTTACTTGCTACTTACTACCTGATTGTAGTACATGTCCTCGTTGATCTATTTCTCAAACAAAAACAACCAAACTTGATTTTTATGCAGAGGGATCTGACTGCACTTCCGTTTGGCTTCCAATCATAGCCAATTTCAAATGTTCAAATCTGTGAGGACAGCATATTTTGGTTTCGATTTTGTTTTTATTCCCCATCGTTGGTTTTTTGGATGAGGGGATTTGTTCTAAATTTCTTAGCATCCTGAAGGGGTTGGAGTAACTCAGCATAGTGCATCTTAAACAGCTTCTAATAAGTAAAAAGCAGATTAAACTGGATATGGTGGTACCCGTCTATAATCTCAGAACACTGGGAGATGAGGCAAAAGAGACAAGGTAAAGGTTTTAACCTAGTTTGGGTAAATTAGGAAGAACCAATCATTAAATGAGAGAGGGAGGGAAGAAGGGAGAGAGAGAGAGGGAGAGAGAGACCTAATATATTGTCCCTGGGTTCAATCCCCATTATTGGAGAAAAAGTAGATTAAAATACTAGTTCCCTTGATAAGGCTTTAGCAGAGCTAGTCATTCAATTAATATTTTAATGACTTGCTTCTATAAGCACAGAAAATTATAAAGAAAAATTAAGATTAAGAGCCACAGCTACGGTTTGTTTGTATTTCCAAAATAAACCAAAGAAATTAAAAGTTCTTTATATTTCCAAGATAATCAAACATAAGAGAGTGGAAAAATTATTTCAGATGAAAAAATAATTAAAACATTTGATGCCATTCAGCTTTGTTTTATAGTTTAAGCTATTTAAGCCTAACCTTAAAAAAATCTATAGTTCAAGCCTGTCTCTGTTACTCCTGGTTTTCAAGGTGGATTTTATTTACAAAGCTGAGCTCACCTGGTTCTTTGATGCCTTGTCACTTGGAGTTCACTAAGGTATTTCTAAGAGGGATTAGGAATGAAAGGAATTTATCACTGAAGACAATTTCAGACTTAATGCTTCATTCACAAAAAAGAAAGAAAAATAAACCCTCCCATTTCTTCAGCCAGTCAGGATTTTAAATTTGTCACAAATGAAAAGCTGAACTTGCTGGGAAAGAGTGATTTATTTGTTTGTACTTACAAAAAGCAAATAAAAAAAAAGCATGAAAACCCCACACCGACTCCTATTTCAAGAAATAACTGGAAAACATTGCTGCCTTCAGGGAAAAAAGCATTAAATATTTAAAATACTTGGCTTTGCACACTCACGCAGTCTCCTTTGTTAGTCTGAATATGTATTTGCTAGAAATCTCTTTAAAGTTTTGCAACGCGGAGTTCTGTTTCTTCATTTGAACCCGAGAGCCGGAAGGTCAGGTAAATGTCAGTGGGCGGTTAACACCATTTCAGGCTGAGCTTTGAAGATGTTTATGAATCTCCATCCCTCAGCCTCCTGGCTTCCAAGGAAACTTCTAAAAGAAGAGCCTGTTTGTTCGGCTGCTTTGGAGAAAACATCTGTCAGTGTCCAGCTCGGAGAGTAGCCGAAGCCCAGCCCCCGGCCGGGGCGCTACCAGCGCCGTCACAACTGGGAGCCCCGTGCAGTGTCAAGCTGGCTTTGTCTGCAACCTTTCTAAGCCACGAAATAATTATAACAATAAAGTGAGACAGCATATGAGAAAGTCACCCACCCATCGTCACTTTTTTCATGATTAAAAATTTGCCAACTGATACCATTTCCAAATGTGAGGACACTTTTGGGAGTATAATCGCAAGAAGCTTCTCAGGTCCGAGGACACTGGACACGATCAGCGCATATGTAGACTTACAGTCTCCGACACCCACCCATCCCGGCTTTGGGTACATCATGCTTAAATGCATGCAGGCATGGACAGAGGAGCCTGGCCCTTCAGCAGGAAGCCTTAGTTTCGACTCTGGTTTTGCTCTGGCCGGCTGACAGTGGTAAACTTAACTTTTCTGCCTGCGTGTGAAGCAAGAGCCCTTGGAGTCGCAGCGTGCCCAGGCAGGTAGCACACAAAGCACCGCTGGCAAGTCGAATTTTGTGAACTCAGATCTGTCTCCTCCACGTGCACAGAAGTCAGCTTTTTGTTACTGGAATAAAATTGGAAACAGAGCAACGAGGAGAGAGGACGGGTTTATTTTGGCTCGTGAACTCCAAGGTGCATGGTCAACCGGCTCCGTGGCCCGAGTCTGCAGCGGCCCCAAGCACTGTGTGAGTGGACTGCGTGGAGGGGCCTGCTCACTGCGTGCAGCCAGGAAGAGAAAGGAACAGGGACAGGCAGGGTCCCCATGTCCCCTTCAAGGCCCTTGGTGAACTAACCTCACAACTGCCCTCGTTATTTATTTATTCATTTATTTGCTATAGGGTCATGCATGGAGTGCGAGCAAGGGATGTGGTACCAGGGATGGAACGCAGGTCCTTGCACTTGTCGTGTAGGCACTTGGACTGCCAGAACAGTGCCACAGGCTGGGGATGCAGAACCATTCCTGATCCAACTACAACAATATGGCGAACCATTTTTTTTTCTTCTCAAATTTAAAAACAGTATTTTATACTCTGGGACTATAACTTTGATCCATAACTTATTTAAGGATACATTAGCTACTTTTATCCTTTTCATTTTTCGCATTAGCAGAACCACGGAACTCCTGGTTATAGAAATCAATTTGAGTCAAACCAAGACTGTAAAGTATATATTTACAAAACTATGCGTGAAAACCAACTTCTTAAGTGACACATGGCCACATGGAACTGTAAAATTCAGATTGCAAGGAATTTTTCACGAAGGCCGATTGTTATCTTCAATAAATAAGTTGTAAGGAAAAATAAGCACAGAGAAACATATATATTACAACAACACATCAAAATGCAAGATGTGAATGTCTTTGAACTCTAGTTCTAGCAAAGTCATTTAAGAACAAAGCCGAGGGAAAGCTCTAGTACTGACGCAGGATTTCAGAACCACACAGGGGCTCGGCCTCCGCGGAGGAGGCCGCGACCTCGGGCCGAGCCAGGACTAGGGAGCGTGGCTGCCGGCAGTCAAGCCTCGGTTCCTGCGGCTCCTTCACCGATGCTGAGCGCAGGGGAGACGCGAGCACTTGCGCCCTCGGCCAGGCACGCTGCGCCCCCCAGGTGGGGCGTCCCCACCCGCGCTCGGGGATCTGGCCGCGGACTGCAATGCTGAAGACGGACCTGCTCCAGCCGGCGAGCCCCTCCAGGCAGGCATGAAAGCGGAAACACACACACACACACACGCACCGAAGCACACTTCTGGAACGCAGCGGAGGCAGTTCTAAGAAGCTAATGCAAAGCCATCATCTCGAAGAAGCAGCACTCCAAGTAAACACCCTACCTAGTATTACACTTCCGGGAACTGAAGGAGAACAAATTTTCCCACACTTGGCAGACAAAAAAAAAGTAATAAAAATGGAATGAGACCCTTAAATACAATGGAAAAGATTAACAGAGACAACAGGAAAGTGACAAACACAAGTTTTTTTTTTTTTTTTTTTTTTTTTTATCACTCCCTCTGTACTTCCTCGAAGGTCAATGCACCAACATCAGATTAATTCCAACCAAATAATACTCTCTGTTTAAAGCAAATAAATAAACCTTCTACTCATTTCTTTCTTTTTTTTTTTCCCCCCAAACCGGGGATTGAACTCAGGTCCTTGCACTTGCCAGGGAAGCGCCTACTCCACTGAGCCATCTCCCCAGCCCCCTTTCTACTCATTTCTAATCTCCCACTTAGCCCTTGCGCCCTTCCATCTGGACCTTCAGCTGCATCTTCCTTCCAAAGCACACACCTTGATGGAGCGTTTGCGCTGTCCTTGCCGCCCGCGCCCTGGCTGGAGCCGCCAGCACTCCGTGGCGGGGCGCCCGAGCCAGCACACTCTCAGCCTCCTGCTTCCAAGGTCGGAGCCCGCACCTGCTGGGCAGCCAGAGCAGCTCTGGGCCTCAGCTGGGCAGGCGGTCTGCGCAGTCACACACTCATCAGAACCGAGCCCGCGCGCTAGCTCGGGTAGGAAAGCCTCACTACTTCATTGGACTCTGCCTCTCCACTCCTGCTTGCTAAATCCGATCCTGCGACCCCCAAAGACTGTGATCACTATGCCAAACGTCTGTGGTGATACCCCAGGGCTGCCCTGTATACTGTCCATTATGCACGCATACAAAAAATGCCAACCTGGTAGACTCACTGAAACTTTTTCTTAGAGCACCTCTAAATGTCATCGGGCTGATCCTGGTCGAGTGGTCTTGGCTGCTCCACGCGGTTTGGAACACTCCCTCTGTGATGTGTACTCGGAACAGTTCATTGCCATGGAGAATGTGGTGCGCCAGGCACTGACTGTGGAACAGCGGGGCGCTTCTCAGGGGAATCTTGAGCTTCATCCGCCTTCTGGAGGCTGTGCTGCGCCGGAGATCGTCGGAGCCACTCCACTCAGGTGGCCCATTTTCACAGGGTTTATCGCATGTGCTCTTCTGCAGACTTACACTGAAATCATGCAAACATTTCTTCCTCCTCAAACTTTCTGCTCCATTTTATTTATCCCCAGTGATGCGAATTCACAGAGGACTTATTTATTCACTGGCTGTACAATGTTACAACCACCATCTTCTGTGATTCGGACAGCTTTCGCTAGTGGAAGCGCTTGCCAAACATTTAGCCTTTCTTGTCCATGTCTTCTACTATACGCCTCGATCTCTCCCAGCTGAAGAATTTTTCTTTATGAGACCCCGGGTCTTTCCTTTGCATTTATATGCTTTGGATCACCATATGTTTTTGCATCAAAAGCTATAAATAAAGCCTGATTTTTACATGCCATATGGTGGGATCTGTTGGTTGTAATCTGTCTCTGTCATCTTGTAGATTATATGCTCTTACCGCATGCCTATACTTACTGTTTACATTTTAGTTTAATTAAAAAAGAAGCCAGCTGTACCATGTACCCATCCCCCGAGATAATTATAAAATGTGTATGCTGCAAACATGTTCTAACAAAAAATTGAAAAAAGAAATCTCCCCCAGGGATAGTCCATCAGCCAATTTTTTTTACTACATGTTTATAAGTCCTGTAAGTGAAATCTTGTTGGCACACACTTTAAGTGTTTCTATAGTTCGGCATTTCTGTCCTGTGTGGCAATCTTCTATCCTTTGTAGAGTACGTGTGTATTCATACCTAGGAATACATCCATATTTATTTCTATCCCCTTATTTTGCACTGTTTCTTTATATTTTTCCATAGTTCTTGTTATGGAAAGTTTTCCCTGGTATAGAATTTATCCACTAAGTAGCATCTTTTAATGGACATTCATCTTGTTTTACTCACAGTTAAAATCCTCTTTTATTGCACTTTTCAACTCTGCAAAATAAGAATCATAATTATCATGTAGAATTCTGATTTTCAATAGGATTTAATCATGATAAACGATGTGTGCACCTTGAGTTTCTACTTACACATCAGGGCTTTTTTTCTGGGATCGCTTTTCTTGTCACTGAGGTACATTTACAAGTTATTTCAGTACAAACATGATGACTGTAAATTGTATTGATCAACATGTTCTCCAAAATGCTTTTGTGTGGTTTCACTTCCTCTATGACAGCCACAAATATATAGGGATCTGGGTAGTGTTTTCTTTTCTGTGATATGTTTGTTCTAAATTTCATTTGTGTCACTTTTTTACTAAGCATTTTTTCCAACTGAAGCAATTTTTCTCTACTTTGCCTAGTTATCTGAATAATTACACTTTAAATCTTTAGAGAGTCTTTATTTGGTTTTGGTTTTTATTGAAAGTAAGATTTAATATTTAATTACTTGATCATTCCTCATACCTATACCTGTTAATCTAAGTAGCAGATTTGACAATAAAAATATGTAATATAACACCCATTGTTAAATTTTTATTCTTGTTTTGAAATTCTGTAGCATGCATGCTATTGTTTGCTACTCTTTCCGTCTTTCTTTCTGCTATTTGTTTTTGCTTTTGGCTTTGTTTCTATTTTTTTAAATTTTTTATTAATTTTAATGAGAATAAAACAGCAATGAGATAGTTTCAAAATAGATTAGTAGGACAGTTACAATAATTAATACATTTTTTAAAAAATTTTGATTAAAATGCATCTTCCTTCTTAACCTGAAACATGTACATTCCTATTATTGTGAGAAAACTTGGGGAAAAGCCTTTATTCTTTAAAATATTCTCTTTGAAGTTTACAGATTAGTCAGCCTGAAGATATTAGTGCTCTCAAAAACAATGACAAACAAGTCAGCCCCAGCTGCCTACAAGCAGCTTACGCGCCGGCCTGCCCATGCAGGTGGATGGAAGGCCATGAGCTTGGAGACCCAGGCACTTCCCAATCTACTCTGCTGCTGACAGCGGGGACCCTGTTACATCTTGTGGGGTCACAGTATTCTTGCTGCGAGGCCTCAGGGGTGGCTGTGACCCACAGTGCAGCCACACATGCTCCATGTTAAGGAGCCTACAAAGTTCACCTCAATTTTCTGTAAGGAACAAAGTCCTAGCATGAAGGGAAGGTCTTCATGGTGGTTGTGCTGGCTACACTACATGACGCTGAACTCTAGATGGGTGTTTTGAGTTGACCAACTACACAGCTTCTTAAAGGAAGAACTTTCCGTCGGCTGCAGTGAGGATCTCGCTCACTGTATCACACCTGTGTGGAAACAAAGTGGTCATTACCATTTAGTCAAGAGTCAGGACAAGTTTGGATATTTTTGTTCTATGTTTATCAGCCATACTTATGCTGCCTCCCTTTGTTCAGTGAGAAAAAAAATGACTATGCAATAGTAACAGCACATCTGACGTGGCTTTTATTAAAAGCCACTGGTTTATTTATTATCAGTTTATTAAAATAAACCACAGCTCTCCCCTCTCAGTGTCTCTCAACACATACAACAGTGAAATCTGCAGACCCGTGTTGATAGAAGCACAGTTTATAATAGCTAGATCTTGGCAAAGGCCCAAATGCCCGTCAGCAGATGAGTGGATACGGAAAATGTGGTGTGTACACAGAATGGTGCACTTCTCTGCCACCAAGAAGGATAAGTTGAGTCCTTCCTAGGCAGATGGTTGCACCTTGAGACCATAATTTTGAGTGAAATAAAGGAGACATATAAGTTAATTATCATGTTGTTTCTAGTGTGTGAGAAACCCGAAGAGGAAATAAGAAGGAAAACAGGGTACAGGTCTTGGAAGTACGAAGATTGTATTCAAATGGGAAGAGGAATGAGAGAGGAGCTAGGAGAGGGGAGGGAAGGAAGGGAGGGATGTTTTAAAAATGAAAATTGAGGGAAAGAATCAGAAGCACCTTTTCTCATTGGGAAGGGGGTGAAAGGCTGAAGTAATGAGAGGGGCACGGGAAAGGGAAAGAAAAATCAATATGTATCATGTACAGGTAGGAACTGCTTTTGATGAATGTGGTTATTAAGTGTACTACACATGCACTAATGAAAAGACATACAAGTTTTAAATATTTTAAAAAGATTAAAAGAAGGAGATAAAAAAACAAAAACATAGCTCCTTGGAGAAATGTCATTATCTAGGGTTGGATGAGAAACAGGAAATTGAGCTAGAATGTTTTGTTCACCTGAAAGGGGAGGAAATAGTCAAAGAATGAGAAAATGCAGGACAGAAGCCAACCTACAAGCTCTCCCATCAGTCAAATCTTGAACGACTCAAGCACCAAGAAGAGTGTTGACCGCGTCAGGCTGCCTGTGAACCGCTCTGTAACCTACGGAAATGGGATGATGGCTGCCTCCTCAGAACAACCAATGAGAGGCAGGGGGTGTGGAACCAAGATGATGCAGCAGGGTGAACATCATTTTATAAAGAGTTACTATTCACCACTGAGCAAGCCAGCTCTATAGACGGACTGAGCACTGGCAAAGAGCTTACTACTGCTGATTTCTGCTTTAAGTTGTCTTACATTTGTTCTGTTTGGAATCTAGAGAGAAAGTTTTTCTAAAATGGAAGATTGTACAGAGCTTTCATACTAGCCTTTGAAAATGAATACAAGAAACTTCTTTTTTTGTTTTTTAAAGATTTATTTATTATTTGAGACAGGGTCTTGTTATGCATCTTGGACTCAGTGTTCTTCCTGACTCAGCCTCCCCAGCACTGGGATGACAGGTGTGTACCACCATGCCCCATTTCTGTGGCCAGGCTCAGGGATGGCATGGAATGGGGTACCAGGGAGTGAACCTGGGACCTTGTTCTTGGCAGGCAGTTGCCTAGACCACTAGCTATCTCCCCATCCCAAGGAGCTTCTTCTTAACAGGAAAATGTGGAGGTATATTTATGTAATAAATTAGTTATATACACTTATTCCTAAGAAGGCTCAATAATTCCATTTTAATAAAATGAACTTTAAAAATTTTTCAGAATAGTGCTGAACAAGCTTATACAACTTCAAACAAATCTATTTTTTGTGATTTACCCTTCATGCAAAGAGAAAATATTTAGGATTATTTAGTGGGCACTCAAAAAATTTTAGATTTTTCAGATGTAAAGTAAACCTTGAATCTTATAGATTTTTGGACTTGAGATCTGAATTTTGAAGAAAAGAACTGATAGAAAAAGCCATGAGAAGAAAAATCACAGTCATTAAATAAAGTGGCAATCAGAATTTTTTAGGCAGTAGCATATGTAAAATATAAATACTTTAATTTTCATATATTGTTCTTAGATAGGTCAGAGCAGTATATCCATGTCATGTTAGAGGTTTTACAATTAACCCATGGTTATCTCATTTTGATTTTTAAATTATTTATTTATTTATGCATTGGTGCAGTATCTCAATATGCAGCTCAGACTCATAGTAATCCACTATCCTAGGGTCCCCAGTGCTGGGATTATAGGCATGCACCACCATGGCCAGTTTCAGTGGCTGGCACCAGCATGGCATGCAGTACCAGGGACTGAACCTGGGTCTTCACACTGGCAAGGTAGGCACTTAGACTGCCAAGCTATCTCCTGAATCCCCTCATTTTGATTTTAAATCAGTCTGCTTGGACTAAATGTATAATATTCCAATACAGCAAATACTGGCCACACTAGAAGTACTACCCTATTTGTTCTAGAACATCTTTCTGGCTGATCCACTTCTTGGTAGGTCCAGAAATTGTCCTTGGAATGCATTTGCCCATGAACAAGGTGTTTCCACAAAGATTATGTAACTGAGCCAAGCACACCCTGCAGAGGTTTGTCTTTCTGCACACCCTGGAAACTGACATACCAAGGAGAGAGGGAGAGAAACACTCTCTCTAGGAATAATCAGTGAGTCACTGTTGTCTGAAATTTGCAAAATAGTATAACTCCAGGAAAAAAGAAAGAAGAAAGAAAGAAAGAAAGAAAGAAAGAAAGAAAGAAAGAAAGAAAGAAAGAAAGTCAAAGAAAATCAGTGGAAAAAGCAGTCACTCAGCATTTCACTCAAACGAATATCCCAAAGCTCCTGAGTCGGTGGGTAAGTGTGATGTGTAATGGATTGTAGAGATGTCAGCACATGACTGAGGAGGCACAGCAATTTGTGTTCATAGCTCCTGAGCAAGTGCTTTGCTAGGACACTTGAGCCTGCAGATCTGAGTGAAGATGGGAAGCATATCAGCCAACGAGCCCTCAGTACAGTAGGCCACTCTTTTCCTCTCTAGAAGCTTTCCTAGGTCATGTGCTCCCAACTCCCCACAAACAAGAATGCCCTCATCCATTCACTCAAAAAATCTGACCTGGTTTAGTTTTGTCAGAGATAGGTATTCTATTGCCATTTAAATATTGTAGGTGCCTGAATTCAGCAAAATAATCCAATATAGTCCAGTAGTCCATAATAGTGGGTTATCCGTAGGACTGGCAATATCAGAAGTTGTTGACTTGAGCCCTTTACAGCTCAGCATATTAATATGACTTTACTTTTTATACCTCATTTTTATACTTTTCTGCTGGATGGTTAAGACCAAGATAAAGCAAGACCTATACAACAGAAAGTATAACTTTTGTATCTGATAAGATCAGTCAAATCTCCGCCTCAGGATTTACCCTGAAACCCTGTACTGCAGTTTGTAGATCCTTTGTTAGTGTTAGCCATGTGGATGAGTTATGGCCATTGCTTGATCAAAAAAGGGGATACAAATGAAGGACCATTTTGCATCTATATATACAAAATAGTTAGGACAGATATACAGCTACTTTCTTTTAATTCAAAGAGAAGAAAGATTTGTACTAATAGTGATTGGACAGGATATCATGTCTGCATCTTGTACTATGAATAACCACTACGAAGACAACAGTATACAATGTATTAATTATTGAAACTGTCCTACTAATCGATTTTGAAACTGTCTCATTGGTATTTTTTTCTCAATAAAATTAATTTAAAAAAATCTGACCTGGAATCTGACTCATAGGTTGTGTTTTGTTTTGTTCAGCATCTCAGTCTCAGGCAGAGAAGTGGACTGAAACAGGCCTAGAACATTCCCCTTTACCCAACGCATCATCTGATAGCAACACTGGAAGTGAAAAGCAAGGAATGAAACCACCAGAGCTGGAAAGGAAAGTACTCAAAATCACACACTGATGATTGATTCCTACTCTTGTCTTAGCGCCACGGGCAAAGAATTGTATGATTTTCTTCTCACATGAAAACACAGGGCAAGTAGGCAGCACATTGTGCTCTCTGTTCTTGAATCTTGCTTCTCTTTTGGCAAGCTAAATCCATCTTCTTTCTCACAGTTAGGTCAGGGGCCTGCTCACTGTACAGCCCACTGGAAGGGGAGCGAGACCAAGGCACTCAGTGTAATGAGTTATAATGTGGCGTGGAAGTAATACATGTGGCTTCTGCTCCACTTCGTTGGTCCTGATGTGGTCAAGCTGCATAGTGGGTGGAACGCCAGTCTCTAGACAGGCCGTTACATCCATTGCCGGCTTGAAGTCCATTATAATGGACAAAGAGGGGCATTTGATTTAAGGGACAACTCATGATTTCTGCCAAACCCGCATTATGGCTGCCATTTGTCTATGACTGTAATGCAACAAATTTTTGCTAAAATAATCATCATCGATCTTTTAAAAATTCAGCTCATTAATTAGTGAAGCAAAGCACACGATTGTGCAGCCAGCTCGAAGAGTGGGATATACAGTTTTATGTGTCAGCTTGTAAGTTTTCAAAGGTATTTCTGAATGAGATTTGTGTTTGAATCAATGACTGAGTGCCTCAGATTATTCCCCTAATGTGGTTGGGTCTGATTCAATAACTGAAGGCTTTAATAGATGATGACTTCAGAGGGAATTTCTCTTGCTTGGTAGCTTGCCCTGGAACATTGGAGCTTTCTGACCACGGGGCATGGAATGAAACACTCACTCCTCCTGGGTCTTGATGTGCACACTGGATTCAAGACCATCATTGCTCCAGGTTCTCTGGCCTTCGCACTTGGACAGGAAGAACTGGAAGAACAAACACACCAGCTCTAGTGTTTCCAACTAGCTTTCATGAGCAATTTCTTATAATCTCTCTCTCTCTCTCTCTCTCTCTCTCTCTCTCTCTCTCTCTCTCTCTCTCCATGTATGCATACAATAAATATCACACATACAAAATAGTTACATGTAATTTAACAAACATAATGCATAACATAGGCAATAAAGCAACGTTAAACAAAGCTAAGAAAATCAAAGGGAGATAACACCATAGTAAGAGATTATTTCTAGCTAACTGAATGTATAAATTAGAATAAAGGCCAAACATCATGTCACTGTATTATGTTTGACAGTCTAAAAACCAAGAAATACAGTGTAGATATGTGACAGTAGAGAAGATGTAGGGTGAACCAGGAAGTAAGCCCAGCTGTGTGTGACCTGTGTGTTGGCAGTGGACTAGCTGAGGTGTGAAGGAATTAATATTAGATTTAATTTTGATTCATGTATCCACACAGCCACACATTTCTTCAGAAGGTCTCACAGACCCAGCAGCCGTGGGTAAGCCAGGTGGAGGGCGTCCCCTCTGAGTAGTGTGCTCTCTCAAGGATTCACCGAGAGTCATTTTCTTTTCAAATCAAGCAGCATAGCTAGAAGTTAATGCCCTCATGAGATCATATTTTAAATTGCTCTTTGCTTCCCCTTCCACAACTTATTAAGGTGTACAATGAATCGCCTTCCTAGAGGTGTATCTCGTAACTTTCGTTGTTTTGAGAGCCATTGTTTAATCTCCTTTTTGCTCCAAGAACATCCAAAATATGTTTCATGTCCTTTGATTTAAACCAAGCCCCTGAAAGCATAGAATGTGTATGAATAATGGATATGTTTTCTTTCACCAAAAATGGTAAGTTATATACCTATACACTCAAAATGTAATTTAGTTTGGGGACACACAACACATTTCTGGAGAAGTTTACATTTTAACGCTGCCGTGCAGAAGAAGTACTCCTCTGAAATTTCCGATATGCTCAGAGAGGGTGGGCTTGTGGTTAATGTGCCGCAACACAATTTATTTGGAAAAACAAATTCATGAAAGCATGCATTGAAAAATAAACTATCAGAATACTGGAGCACTCCCACCTACATCCCTTTGTGTTTAGGTCTGGGTTGAATGACCTGCAAGGGACAAGAAGCTCTGAAGCGTCCTGCGCTGATTTTATTGGAATCTGGCAAGTGGCCAGGTGAGAGGAGGGGAAGCTAATTGGACCTGCAGCCTCCAAATAAGTTCTATTTTGCATGTATTGGAAGGCAGCTTGGAACACGTTCATGTTGCCTAGTTATTGTTTTAATACTGGAAACATGAGGACAAGAAACACACACGTAAAAGACAAAGCATATCGATTTCTATTACCATGCCGGTTTGGTTACTTTGCACAGAATGCTTATGGGATGTCATTTCTCGCACAAGTTTTGTGTTCTCTGGCACAGTGAACCACTCATGTGTAATAACCTGCGGGTTAGGATTGCCTACGTGCTGCTCACACGGAGTACACGCTGCACTAATTTTGCAAATTTTGCCTGCAGTCACTCTTAGCGTCATCACATAGGTGCCCAAGGACCCTGGTCTTTCCTGGAGTTTCTCCTCATTGCCGACCTTGTATCTGCGACCGCAGGGTAGAAAGGGAATTGTGCACCTACACTGAAGTGTCCCATGGACTGTTGCCATAGTTGGCAAGAAAAGCCCTGTGGGGGCTCTGGGAAGGACACTGGAGCACTGACTTGTTGAGGAGAAAGAGCGTCTCAGGTGGGCTCCGTGAGGAGGGGACAGGGCCAACCACAGTGGGGACAAAGTGAGTGACTTTAGAACTTCAGTAGGAGGCCAGGTGAGGAGGTTCCCAAGGTCTTTCTCTGGCCAGGTGCAAGCGACAGCAGCTGTGGCTCTGGAGAAGCAGGGAGCTGTGCGAGGAAACAGCACACTCTGCCGAGGCAGGTGGGTCTGAGAGTGAGCTGCATCCGCTACCTTAGAGCCCTGGGTTATTGTTATATAGTGAAGCAAGAAACTCACATTTAACTCAGAGGGGCAAATGATCTTCCACATTGAGAAGAGAGAGCAAGAGTTGTGATACTGTGTGCTGTTCATTGTGCTTTTATCAGCAAAGTTACAGAGTTGTGATTGATAGTTATAAAAGCTTTAAATGATGTTTGCCCCTGTGAACTTTCATCTCTGCTTCCTTAAGTCCATCTGTCTATCTCTCTATCTCTCTATCATCTATCTATCTATCATCTATCTTCCTATTGTCTATCTATCTCTATCATCTATCTATCTTAAATCTATCACCCATCTATCTATCATCTGTCTGTCTATGTATGTATGTATCTATCTATCTATCTATCCCTGTCATCTATCTATCTGTCTATCTATCATCTACCTACCTATCCCTATCATCTATCTATCTATCTATCATCTATTTGTTTATTTATGACATATATATGAGAAAGAGCAAAAGGGAGGGAGGGAGAAGGACAGAGGGAGAAAGGGAGGGAGAGACAGAGAGACTGACTAGTAATGAGTTTCAGTAGTAGATTGTAATAAACATCATACAGTTTCTGCAAAACATTTTATTGACTTTTCTTTCAAGTAATTATTTTTTATATTATGTACATGAAGAAATGCATTCATAGAGTTCTGTGTTAGGTATCAAATCACTACAAAATTAGTTTTAAAATAGCTCCCTTATATTTTAAATTCTTGGAGTCACAGGAACTTGACATGAAATCCGTCCTTAACACATTTTAAGTGCACAAAGCAATACAGTTCAGCACAGGCGGAGTGTAGTGCTGTGAATTGCTAGAAATTATTTGACTTGTTCCCCTGATTTTTATGTCTGTTGAACTGCAACTCCCCATTTTTCTCCTCCTGCAAGAGCTGCTTTGTCTTGACACAACACATAAGCAGAGTGCCAGAGGGTTTACCCTCTGGGCCTGGTTTTCCCTCCTTAGCACAATGTCCTCCAGCAGTCCACCTGTTCTCACATATGACAGTATTCTCTCTCTCTCTCTCTCTCTCTCTCTCTCTCTCTCCCCCTCTCCCTCTCTTCTCTTTCTCCTCCCCTCCCCTCCCCTTCCCTTTCCTTCCCCTCTCTCTCTCTCATTTCGTGCAGGGTCTCACTAGGTAGCTCAGACTCATAGCTATCCTCCTGTTTTCCGCCTACCCAGCGCTGGGATTACAGGTGTGCACCACGACACCAGGACTCGGTCTCCAGCTCAGCGCGCCCAGCGCCGGCCCAGTGCGACATGTGGTGTCGGGGATCGAACCCCAGCCCCTGCACTTGAATTCCTTTGATTTTAACATTTACCTCAAATGCCATTATATGTGTGCACCACGTCCACTAAGGGAAAGGAGCCGGTCTGAAAGCCGTGCATGCGGCTGCTCTCACCCCGGAGGAGCTCTGAGAAAGCCTGCAGGTGCTGTGCAGAGGGAGGCGCGCCGCAGAGGGGCAGTGATGGAAGGACAGCGGAAACCCCCGCGTGACATGTTCTGTGGGGACCTGCCCGGACTTGTGTCCCCAGCACCCGACGCAGCGCTGGCGGAGAGCTCAAAGGCAGCCGCGGGTCGCGCTGTGACTTCTGCGCCTGGAGACCTGCTGGAGCGAGCGCACCGCGGTGAGCGCTCCCGGAGACGGGCACGCGCCAAAGAGCCAAGAGGGAAACTCTATTTTCTGCAAATATATAACTGTTTTAAAAATCTTCCAATAAAAACTGTGCATGTTCACACTCAGAGAGAAGCTATAACTTCTGCTACATAAGTTAGTCTCTTTGTTCCTTCCTATTGTAAGGGTCAAGTCGCCGCGAAGGAAGACCCCAAGAGTCGGTCTCTCATACAAATCACAAAGGGGAAGTTTTATTATCTACGTATATGCAGGGCGGTCTGCACACCCAGGAACAGAGCGCGCCTTCAGTGTAACAGGCATAGTTTTTTTTTTTTTCAAAATTTTATTGATAAACAGATAGCAATGAGACAGTTTCAAATCAAATCGGAAGTACAGTTTCACAAATAATACACAGCATACATTCTTCTTAGTGGTTAATTGCTGTACAAGATGCGAACTTGAGGTCCAATTTACAAACACAATTAGAACAAAACATTCTATTCATTAAGAGAATACAACTATATATCTATTCTAACCACTTTGAATACACGGATACAAAATGGACATTCATCGGTATACCCCATTTTTTCTAAGTTCCGTTATTGAATATTATAG
>NW_004524611.1:2528783-2557621 GCF_000260255.1 Octodon degus
ACTATGAGAAAAAAAAGAAAGTAAAGAAAACTTCATTGAAAAGTACAATAATCTGGGAATCAGTTTTGGAGGGTGAGCATTTGGAGAAAAATAACTATAATTTTAATGCAAATGGAAAATAAATCTGACTCCAGTAAAGAAGTATTGTTAGCATTACAAAATTAAACATGCTTTCATTTTATGGTAATCAGCGTCAAATATCTACACCAAATAGAAAGTTACTCCTGTCTATTTCTACTGAGGGTTCGTTTTTAATCATAATTTGGAATAGCCAATAAATCAAGATTAGTTTAATAAACTAAGACACACATAAAGATCATAGTATTTGAGAAAAGAAATGTTTTAGTAAATATCATTTTGAAGTAACCTCTGAAATACTTCAGTTAGGAGGTTTTATTCTCTCTTATCTGCTAGTAACATTGTGTTTTGTGGAACTTAATTTCATGCTCCTATTTTCAAAAACATCTTTTTTAGAATTAAGGATTTCTAAGGAGGATTTAAAAAGCAAAGGTATGAAAATCTTCCTCAGAAATTTTAACATGGGTTGGTATTATTTAATACAATAAAATATTATTTGAAAACAGTTCTTTATCATAAGAAAGAGAGGTGATGAGATTATGATAAGTTTTGAGTAGCTGAGATAGAAATTGTGAGCTAAGTGGCCATGTATGTGTACAATCATGAAATTAATGCCTAAATTGATCAAAACATAAATATCAGCTCATTATCATTTTCAAATTATGTTATTTGAATTATTAGTATTTTTGCACACTATAATTTTGTGTTTGGAATATTTTTCATTATTTATTCATTTATTTATTTTTGTATTTTAGGGAATGGTCTACAGGGTGCTCAGGGTCTCATTACTAGATCAGACTCATAGTGATCCACCTGTTTACAGCCTCCCAAGCACTGGGATTACAGTTTCATGCCACCACGCCCAGTCTCAACTACCATCTCAGTGCACCCTGGGGGAGGGGGTAGGCGGGGCTGGCAGGGCAGGTCCTGGGATCGAACCCTGGTCCCTGAGACTGCTTGCAGGTGCTTAAATCCACTGAGCTACTTGGCCAGCCCCCGGAATACTTTTGAAGCAATAAAAATGTGTCATCATCATGCGCCTTAGCCCCAAGATGTGCTTTCTCCTAAGCACCGCCGACCACTGGGAAGAAGTAGAGCTTATTTCAGCCATGATTGTGTAGCTCGGAGGATGTGGACAGCGCCTGGGAGAGCTCCTCTTGGCAGGAAGAAAGCACATCTTTAATGCACCCAGGTGATCCGCCTGGCACCCAGTACCCAGAAGAGAAGCTGCTCTCATTAAAATGAATAAAAAAATTAAAGAAAGAGAAGCTGAAATCAGTGAAATTTTAAGTAAATATAATATATATATATATATATATATTTCTATATATATATAAAGAAATAGACAAATATATGAAGCCACACAAGAAAAATGGATCATATATGTGGAGTACATAAAGAGCAAATAAAATAGATATCGGAGAAGAGAGTATTATATGTAACAGACTTTTTAAAACTACTAAAAATTAAATAAGCACACATTTTATGAGAGTAAAAGTATAGATTTCAAATTTAATAAGAATGTGCATCTCTATTTGTAATATTGAAGTCCAAGAAATATCTTTAAGACAATGGAAGAGCCTCCTCCAGACTGATAAAATATATAACCTGAAGATATAACACACGTAGACTAATAATCACATAGAACATATATTCACAACTGAAGACATCTAGCTTCTTTTCAAACTTACCTTATAGTGACATGAAAAATGATCCTTCAGTGGGTGAAAAGATGAATTTGGACAAATCACCCAAACTGTGAGCAAGTGACTAGACTGATGAATGTAAAATTAAATAACAGCAAGAAAGCCCCAAATGATACATAGCAGGAGATCTTTCTGAACATCCAGTATCTTTCTAGATTTCTCCAAATAATTCTTGGATTCCAAGGAAATCAGTTGTTGGCTGATGACAATGAAAGTGGATGATTTGCTAATTCCTTGCCCCCCACGGGAAGCATTTAGAATCCTGGACACAGTGACACAGCAACTACCCTTATGAAGTAGAGGATGAATGGAAGGTTACTGTGTGCGGCTCAGAGGATTATGAGAATGAGGAGAGAACCGACCTGCTGAACGTGTGTCTTTTGGAGCTCTGAGCCCTGAGATAAGTGCAGTTGCTGTAATGTGTGAAGATAGGGCAGGAGAACCATTTCTGTAACATCCCTCCATCTTTCCAGCTGGAACAACCAGCACGGTGAAGCGGGGGAAATCCAAGGGGTCGTGGAGAAAGAGCCGAGAGGCAATCCACAATCTTTTTTTCCCCTAATATTTTAAAATTCATTTTAATTAGGAAAAGAGATAAAATAGCAATGAAACCATTTCAAAACAGGTTAGTAGGACAGTTACTGTAATTAATACTTTGCATGTTGTCTTCATAGTAGTTATTCAGAGGACAAGATGCAGACGCGATATCTTATCTAAACAATATTAGTACAAACCTTTCTTCTCAATGAACTAAGAGAAAGCAGTTGTATGTCTATGCTAACTGTCTTGTCAGACACTGCACACCTGAACTGTGCGTGCTTACCCCAGACTCAGAGAAACTCACTTAGGGAAAGCAATTCAGGTCCGAGGCTCAGGCTGTTTTCCAACACCCAGATTTGCCCTAAACACAGTCCAAGTTAATTTTCTTCCTGCGCACACAAAACAAAAACAGCCATTGTATAAAAGTACCAGATTCTAAAATCTGTATACATTAGTATCCACAGCATCTGGGATATAACACTAAATTACCTAAAATCGGAAAATCAAGAAAATGGTATGCATATTCAAAGGAAAAGAAAAAAAAACCTGTGACCTTAGGGTGAACCAGGTATTGGCAAGGACTTTACTGTGGTACACAGAACTATGCTCATGGAGAATAAATATTTTCCCAGAGAAAATTGGAGAAAGCCTCCCTGGTTAATAGAAACAGCAGCACAGAACAATACGGGCTGTCATTTGCACTGTAGCCTGGTTCCCTGAGGACTGAAGCAGGGGACAGCCAGTGCCTCCCTGGGGACCTAGAGAGGTGAGCAACGCCAGTGGCTTGGGGAGCTGCCAGCACAGCTCTGGGTCTTTTCTCTGAGGAGAGGCTGTTTTTAGAGCATCCAACAAGCATGGGTGACTAAAATTCTACAAGTCAGTCAACCTTCCTGAGCAGAAGAAACAGAAAAGGAATCCTTTCAGGCTCAAGAAAGTAAGAAAAGGCGATATTTGAATTTTGCGGATTAATTCACATAAGTTCTGGCCTAACCCATGAATTATACATCCATGAGGCAGATCCACAGCAGAATAGAGGAGCCAGCCACTTAAATTTCAGCCTAATCACTGATATATGCACGAGTAGGGCATGCATGAAATGTACAGCTGAAGTTTACAGAAATAAAACCCACACCGGTGCCTACAGGGAGCAGGACAGAAACGACGCTGGGTCTGAACCAGCATTTCCTCCGCTAAATAAACAAATCAGTAGAGCTCGCTTCACTGGCAGTATCCAAGATACATCTGAATGTTTCCATTTCCAAAGAGGTAGAAAAGCCAGCAGTTATAGCAGAGGAGCACATAACACCATGAGGAGTATGTCACAACTAGCAACCTCGAAATGACCCTGATGTTGCAATTATCAGACAGGAAAATCCATCATGAAAATGATATCATAAAGAAACCTGTCACAAAATGTTAAAGTAGCTATCATTTTGGACTCCAGAAGTTAAAGGAAAACCAACCTTAGTTGAAAAGATGAAATTTTCAGGAAAGAAATAAAAGCAATGTTTTTAAAAACAAAATAGAGGGCTGGCCAAATAGCTCAGCCGATCAAAGCACCTGCAAGCAGGCGCAGGGGCCGGGGGTTTGATCCCCAGGTCTGCTGTGCTGGCCCTGCCCCCAGGGCATGCTGAGACAGCGATTGAGACTGGGTGTGGTGACATGCGCCTATAATCCCAGCTCTTGGGAGGCTGTACGCAGGTGGATCACTACGAGTCTGATTTAGTAGTGAGATCCTGAACACCCTGTAGAACCTTCCCTAAGAATACAAAAAATGATAATAATAATCATAAAAATGAATTAAATTAAATTAAAAATAAAATAGATTTGGGAATGGAAACTTTTGCAAGATTGGTGCAATAGCAATTTTTTTTTAAAGCCAAGTTAAATCAGTCAGTTGAAGCATTTCACTGTGGAGAACAGAGAAGAAAAATGTAACAGTAATTTCTGTATAAGAAAACTATGTGTAACTGTAAACAAAGATGACAGTGAAGAAAATGAAGATAATGAGAAAAATCTTCAAAATGAGCTAAAAAAATTAACACTGAAGTGCAGAATCAACAAATGTAGTGTGAAATGCAAATGAGTGGTTTTAACTGATTTATTCAAGCGTGTATCACCTTAATATCAAAACTAAGCAAGACTTTATGAAGAGAAGGGCCAGGGAGATGGCTCAGTGGAATAAGCGCTTCCCTGGCAAGTGCAAGGGCCTGAGTTCAATCCCTGGTTCCGCAAAAAAAAAAAAAAAAAAAAAAAGACTTTATGAAGAGAGAACCAGAGTCATACTTCTTATGAGCCTAAATGTAAAATTCTCAAAATATATACTAGCAAATGAAATCCTTCAATATATAAAATCAATGATATTCATCCCTGAGTATAATTTAATCCAATGGTTCAGTTTTGCTATGTCAGTTAATGTAGTCCACCACACCATCAGCAGGCTAACACACTGAAAGGTTTTCTGATCACATCAGTTAACACAAAAACAATATTTTACAAAAATCCAACTCCTATACATTCTAAAACTCCCAGTAAAGTAGGAATAGGGGGAACCTTTCAAAATTTGGAAAGTAATCTGTATACACTGTACTAAAATACAAAAAAAATTTTTTTTGGAAAGTACTGTTAGAGAACAGT
Source organism: Octodon degus (assembly GCF_000260255.1). Lineage (NCBI taxonomy): Eukaryota > Metazoa > Chordata > Mammalia > Rodentia > Octodontidae > Octodon > Octodon degus. The sequence continues at coordinate 2,533,745 of NW_004524611.1, forward strand.
AGCATTGAATTGACTTGGTGATGCGGGAGGCCCCTTCCTCAGGGTCACCAGCAAGGCAAAGGCCTCTTATACCGCCTCTACCAAGTGAGGTCATACTGGCTTTAGCGCTCCCGTGTCTCCTCATACCCTTTTCTGGTAGTTTTAGATGTGTTTTATGATCAATTTTTTTTCAATTTAATTTAATTTTTAACTTTACTAGCACAAAATAGATACAGAAAATGATCACATTCATCATAGGGAATTTGTACTGGTATGGGATATATCTTAGCTCCTCTTTATCCCAATCCCTGACCCTACCTTCAACCCCTTTCCTTTCTTATTGACAAAGCATTGTTTCCATTTTACTCTTTCAATATTTTTCCTTCTCCTTCCCTTCCCTTCCCTCTCCCCCTCACTAGTTCTCCTTGCTTGGAACCATTTCTCCCTGTCTCACAATATCTACCATACGCCTTGCTCCTTAATTACACAACTCTGTTTTGATTTAAAGCATGACACATAGGTTTAGTTTCGTTTGTGCCTATGGATTTTTTTTTTAATGTTGGTTATTTGTAAAGGTTAATTTTCCTCCATTTAGTTACTTCTTCATTCATTCAATTTCTTTCTTGTTCATACAGGCTTGCTACGCAGCGTGGACTGGTAGCGATCCCTCTGTGTCAGCCTCCCCAGCACTGGGATTACACGTGCACATCACCACACCCAGTTTTGGGGGCAGCATGACGCAACTGGTGTTCTGGGACCGGCATGGCTCGCAGTACTCGGGACAGAACTCCAGACCTTGCGCAGACGCTATCTCCCCAACCTAATTGTTCCTTTAAAAATCTGGCCTATCTGTGTCTGCATGTTTCTGGATTCTTTACTCTGAGCCATTGATCCTTGTGTCCATTCCTCTGCCTGAATTACATAATCTCAATTCCAGTGAATATATAAAAATGCATGAAGTTGTGCGCGTCTTTGTCTGGTCTTAGGATCAGGATAACATGGGCATCATAAAATGAATTGGAAAAAAGCGGTCCTGCTTCTTGTTTCCCAGAAGAGATTATGTGAAATTAGTATTAATTTTTCGTTCAGTGTCTAGCAGAATTCTCTAGTGTACTTATGGTGAAACTGAAGATTTCTATTTTTGAATTTTTTTTTAATTAAACATCCACTTCCTGAGTATGAGAAGGATATTCAAATTATGTGTAAGTATTGGATGAGTTCTGGTTGGTTGGGGAGCAAGGTTGGTTGGGGAGCAAGGTTGGTTGGGGAGCAAGGTTGGTTGGGGAGCAAGGTTCCATTGCACGCCAGCTCCCGAAGTCGCGTGTACAGATCTCACACACTGTCCGCTTATAGCCTTCGCTGTGCGCACAGTCTGCAGCAATCTCTTCTGTGTCATTATCAAAGTTGGGAGTCTTTGTCTGACTTCTGTTTTCCTCATTTTTGCTAGCGCTTTGTCAATTCTGTTGATGGATGCCTTCGAAGAACCAGCCCTTTGTTTCGTTCATTTTATCCATGGTTTTCCTGATCTCTGTTTCATGGCTTTCTGCTGCTATTTGTTGCGTCCTGTCTTCTGCTTCGTCTTCCTTTTACTTGTTTGTGAGAAGTCTTGGGATGAAAGCTTAGATTGCTGACTTGAATATTTGTTTCTTTTCTGACATGTTAGTGCTGTAAATTTTCCTATCAAAATTATTTTAGCTGTGTCTCAGAAAGATTGGTATGTGTGCTTGACTTAATAAATAGTAATTTATTTTGCCTTTTTTTCTTTCACTTTTTAAAAATTTATTTCAAAGAGTGTGTAATAATAACTGGTAAGACATTAGAAATGGAACACATTTAGATGACCAGGATGAGAGGTATGCAGCCATGGCTTTTGTATTACACATTGCTGCCCTTAATGTGCTGCTTGGACCACGGATATCCGTGTACAGAGTTAGTCAGCCTGGAAATTCTAAACATGAACTGCTTTTTTGAAAAAAACTGATGGAAATTATTAGTATAATCATAGAATTATTTGTTCAACTTTTTTTCTTTTTTCTTTTTTTTTTTTTTTTCTATTTAGGTCAGGGTCTACAGGGTCTAATTATTCCTTTAAAAATCTGGCCTATTTGTGTAGATCAGACTCCTGGTGATTCTCCTGTTTACAGTCTCCCAAGTGCTGGGATTACAGGTGCATGCCCCCATGCCCAGTCTCAATTGCTGTCTCAGTGTGCCCCAGGGGCGGGGCTGGCAATATACAAAGAATTTGGTAGTGAATTTTAATTTTAATTTAAGTCAACATAATTATTTAAAAATAACTTGAGAAATCTCCTTGTTCCATACATTGTTTTGGAGTTTATTTTTATTTATTTTCCAAGTGGAAGGGATTTTTTCAGTTATTTTTCTGTTTGATTAAAGTAAAACTATGAAATTTGAGTAATGACTTAAAAAGTGAATTATTTTAGTATATACTTGGGGAATATTTATAATGTCTTTATATTCTGCTGTCTTTGGATAAACTGTTATGTAAACTTCAACTGAATTGGGCATAATAGCACACTTCTGTAATCCCAGCAACTGGGAGGCTGAGGCAGGAGGATTGCAGTGAGTCCCAGGCCAGCCTGAACTGCACAGTGAAACCCTGTCTCTAAAAGATTTTTAAAAAAAATGACAACAAAGCTTCAATTAGATCTTTAGGTTGATGACGATCTTGATTTCTTTTGTATCCTTGATGATTTTCTGACTAATTTTGAAGAGAAGTGTGAGTGTTTCCAACCATGATTCTGGCTTTGTCTATTTCTTTTGGCACAGTTGTTAATTCTTCTGCACATGTGTTGTGGTTCTGTTGTTTCTTGTTGTTGTTTTTTTTAAATTTGTTTTTCTATTAGCACATGTCTGCAGTGATAATGACTCTGTTTACAATGAGCGGTTGGAACATGCACACAACGCGTCTTAGTTCTTTTACGACCAGCCTCCTTCCTGCTCTTTGTGCTGTGTGTTAGGTTAACGGTTAAGCTTGTCACGTCTTCCTGATAGGTAAGCACGTGTAGGCTTTATCTCATGCCTCTCACTCATGCTTTCTTTGCTTGATGCCTGCATGAAACGCTTCTTCCAATTTTGTGTCTTACCCTGCCCATATTATGAGAACTGAAATGCTGACAAAACCTGTAGGTAAATATGTAATCATTGTCTTCTAACTGACTTTTGCATTTAATGTAATTCCTAATATTTTGAAGCCTAAATGTCATTTAATTATTTACTTTCTACTTCATTTAAGTTCTTGTTTGCATTTTTTCTACCTTTCTAAAGTTTACTTGGACATTTTTTAAATCTAAACATTTGTTCCTTTTCGCATACTCTTTCCATGGTTGCATGATAACATGTGTGGACCAGTTTTTTCTCATTAGTATCCACTTACACTAACAAAATAAATGCTAGACAGGTGGCAGGGAAAAAGAAACCCTTACATGTCACCAGTACAATCACTCTGGAAATTCATATGGAAAATGGGCAAGATACTAAAGCCAGAAATTCCATGTGACCCAGCCACTCTCCTTCTCTCCTTCTGGCTATCTTCCTGAAAGAGTTACAGACGTCATCCTACCGTGGTCCACACGTACTCATGTTTATAGCAGTACAATCCATGACAGCTAAATCCTGGCAGTGGCCTCTCAGCCCATCTGCAGGGGAACGGAGGAGGACGATGTGGTATTTTCACCCAACGGAATACTACTTCACTATAAATAAAGGGAAACTTGAGTCATTTACAGGAAAGTGGATACGCCACAATATTAAGTGAAATAAATCAGACGCACAAACCTCCGTGTCACATGGTTTTTCTTATTTTAAAAGCCTAAGTTATAACTAAAGAGAAAAATAAAAGTTTAACCGTAGGAAGTAGAGAGACAGATCTTTCTCAAGTGGTCGGGGCATCAAGAGGTAGAGGGAAGGTGGGGGAAGCAAGAGGATGGGAGAGAGAACTGAAATGGGCCTTGTACAGCTGGCAGCTCTGGACAACATATGACCTGATGTGACACGATATGACATGACATGACATGATATGATATGATATGATATGATAGGGTATGATATGATATGACATGACACACCAGTTTTTATATAGCACTGGCCTGTCAGTATCCATTTAAGTACTGTGTGCTTACCTTCCTTAGTATGCGTAGAGCCTCCCAAGCCTACAATTACCTTTGTTTCATGGCTATATTTAACCACAACGTATAGTGTTATAATTTTTGCTTTATTTAGCCCGTATACGTTTTTCAAAACTCAAGAGGATTAGAAAGACCTGCTGTGTTCATTTCTATCTCTGCCTAGCATCAGCCTTTGTGAAATCTCTCCTCACAGAGGCGCTCTTCACTGGGGGCGTGCCCCCTAGCTACCAATGCCCTCTGCCCGCAGTCTGCTGTCCTGCATCTGACAGCACACCAGTCTCCGTCTCTTTCCTGAGGAACATGTTTACTGGGTGAAAGACTCTCAGTTTGCAATTATTTTCATTCAGTTCGTGCAAAATATCTTCTCATTTCCTCCCGGCTGCTTGATCTTGGAAGAGAGAATCCATTCTCACTCCAACGGCCTTCCTCCATAAGTACGTTACTGTTTTTCTTCATCTACTTTTAGGTTCCGTTTTTCTCTTTAGCTTTCACAAGTTTCTAGAACATCGGAATAGAATTTGTCATGCTTTGCATGTTCAGTGTTCAAGGAACCTCTTGAATTTTTATATACTTACCTCTTCCTAAGTTTTTGAAGTGTTCAGCTACTGTTTCCTTGCACGAGTTATGCACCTTTATTTCCCATTCTTTTGAAACTGATGACAGAACTCAAAGTTCTATCCACTGATTTAGTATATTTTCTTCCTTTCTACAGGGTTTTTTTATTTATTTAATGAAGTGTTGGGATTTTAAAATTTTTATTTTATTAGTGCATGTTTCCAGACGTAAGGTTGCTATTTACAGCGGGAGTCGCTACAGGCACAGAGCGTCTGGCTGGATTTTAGCTTCCTGTGCGCTTCCTTCCCTTCCTTCCCACTGCCCAGCTCTCGGCCCCCAAATGTGTCTCCCTGTGTCCTACGACCTACCTTTGGCTTTGCTCTTCAGCTTGTCTGTACTTAGGTTTCCTCATATCAGAGAAACCATGCTAGACTTGAGCTTGCGTGTCCAACTTCACTCTAAGCATGGTCTCACAGGGCATCTATTTTCTTCTAAGTGACTCAGATATATTCTCTATTGCAGAGTGTTCCATCATGTGTCTAGAACACATTTTCTTTCCCCGTTCATCTCTTGATGGACACGTGGGCCACTTCCAAGACTGATCACTATGAATCGTGCTGCTGTAACATGGCTGTGTACCCATCACTGTGACACTGCTAGCTCTCAGAAAGCTGCCCAGACGGGGAGCGGCAGGGCCGACAGAACTGCTCATTGTAATCTTCTGAGCCATCTTTGTAATGATTTCCACAGTGGTTGCACCGGTTTATGTTCCCATAAACAGCAACCTGCTGTCCTGGCTGCCTGCCCAGCACTTTGTAATTATTTTATTTCCTGCTGATAATTATTCTTTTTGCAGTAAGATGTTTTAGTTTGTATTTCTTTAATTGCTAGTGATCTTGAACTTTTTTCATGCATTTATTGGTAGTTTGTATTTCTTATTTTTATGTGTGTGTATTTTTAGGAAGGGTCTACAGGATGTTCAGGGTCTCACTATTAGATCAGACTCACAGTGATGTGCCTGTTTACGGCTTCTTAAGAGGTGGATGTGTTCCTTTTTCCAAGAAGAATCTATTCACACTAGCTGCCTAGTTATGGATTAGATCTTTTTTCAGGGGGGGGGATCTAATATTTTGTGGGGTTTTTGCATTCTAGACATTATTCCCCTGTCTAATATGTAGCTGATATATTTTTTTCTCATTCTGTAGGTTGTCTCTTCACTCTGTCGGTTGATTTCTTTGCTGTTCAGAAGCCTCTGAATTTGATATAACCTTATTTAGAGATTTGTGGTGTCATTGCTTATGCAGTTAGGCTTCTGTCCACAAAGTCCTGCCTACACATAAGATACCAAGACTTTTATCTATTTTATCTTCCAACATGTTAAGTACTTCTATTTCAATATTTACATTTTTTATCCATTTTTATTTTATGTTAGCATATGGTGAGAGACACAGGTCTAGATTCAGTCTTCTGTAGAATAATGAACCAGCCACAGGGTCTGGGCATGGTGGCACAGGCCAATAATCCCAGTGCTGGGGAGGCTGAGAGTAGGAGGATCACCACAAGTCTGAGCTGTACAGTGAGGCTCTGCAACAACCAAATGCATTTTTTAAAAAATCAGATGGCTGAAGTGTCTGGGATTCTTTGTGCATCCTCTTATGTGCCATCTGTCCATGCACCCTTTTGTTGCTAGTACCATGCTAATTTTTTTTTTATCACCACAGTGTTCAATATCACTTGAAATCTGGGGTTGTGCTTTGCTCAGAAAATTGCTTTTTCTGGCTCCATATGAATTTTAGAACTGTGTTTTCTAGTTCTATGAGGAACACTGCTGATATTTTGATTGTAGTTACATTAAATCTCTATGTAAAATATTTTTCTTATTTGTTTCCAGTGTGTTTATAATTCCCCTTTGAAGCATTTTATCTTGGCTAATTTAAAATTTCTCCAGGCAGTGCGTGCATGTATGACAGTGTCCACATCTACCGTCTTTTTCTTACTCAGTTGGAGACGTTCTTGGTTCTTGGTATATGAACAGTTTTCTACGGCAGTGTGAATATGTGTTTATACTTCACTTTGTGTTTCTTGTATCCTTCAGCTAAAGGAAAAGGGATGCTGTCCCATGCATGTGGTTTACCCCAGACACACATGTTCACCTTCCAACAGATACATGTGCAAAAGCAGAACACGCAGCAATGCACACAGACACATTCATACACCCGCCCACATGGACACGAATACATACCTGGACATACGCCCACACACATAAGTCCAGATATGTTTACACATGCACACAGGTGTGCACATAGACACATGTGTAGACAGAGTTGCACACATAAAGATCCGTTTGTGCGCAGAAACATGTCTACCAAGCAGAACAATCATATGCATGTACAAAAGGACACAGACCTAACATATCACCACATAAAGACACAGGGACACCCTGAGAGATGTGCACGCGCCCATAGGCACAAGCGCACACTCAGACGCTCGTGAAAGTGTGCAGAGGAGCAGACATACATTCAGCCTCCTCTGATACCCATTGGTGCAGCAAGCCCCAGACCGGCACTTCAGGATGGTGAGCCAGTGACAGTTCTAAAATGCTTTTCATTATGCGCCCAGCGGGAAGAGCAAGGGAAATCATGTTAGTGCTGAGTTCAGTGGGATTCCTGACTCACTACCCACAGTGTGGGGGCGAGAGGGTCTTCCCTAGCAGATTGCCGGAATAAAGTCCAAGTCCCTCCTCAGCTTTCTCGGACACGGCCAGAGGTGGTTTGCAGCGGTGTCGTGAGTATGTCCTGGGGTGGGCGCTGGCCGTCCAGGCTGCCTTCTCCGTGCGGTAGGGAGGCATTCACAGCGCTGTCTGTGGTGCTGGGCTAGGGGAGAGTGCTAATGTACTCCGTTTTCTGACTCTGCAGGTCAACTCTTTCTGGTTTTTTGTTTAGAAAGATTAGGATTTTTACGTATCTAGTACGGGGCCTGTAGGGTCTCACTACACAGATCAGACTTGTAGTGATCCTCCTGTTTTCAGCCTCCCCAGCGCTGGGATTACAGGTGGGCACTGCCATGCCCCGTCTCAATCACCATCTCTGTACGCCCAGGGGCAGGGCCTGTAAGGCATGCAGGACCAGGGATCAAGAGAAATTAGGCTTCGCAAGGAGCTTGTTCTGTGGGCTTGCATTGACAGCACTGGGTTGGTGGCTCGTACCGTGCTGGAGTGAAACTTTTCAGGCAAATCAGAAGGTGGAGTGTGCTTGTTTAAAGAATATTTTGAATTCTTTAAAAAAATAAAACCATATTAATATCATAATTAAAATCCAAAACTCATAAAAAATATTAATAAAACTAACAATTTCTTACCAATGTCAATTGAAAAGTGATAGTGTAGTTGTTTAAACTGAAGTTACAGAATGTTAGAACTGGAATTTCCAGAATTTTGGAGACTTAAATATAAAAGGGTCATATAGGGTTAAGTTATAATCTAACATGTAGAAAATGTGGGGATTTCTTAACACCAGCCATGATTTCTGTGTAAAACAAAGATTTTTTTGTATTATGTTTTAGATGAAAAGAAAGCCGTTTCTTCCAACAGGTGCTGTATTTGCATCTCAAATAATATAACTATGATCAGCTCGTACTAATGAATTCAATTCAGCATACATAATGACTATTTTTAAGTTTTTTTAGTTTTTATTTATTCATTTGGTACAGGGTCTCCCTACGCAGCTTGGACTTGTAGTGATCCTCCTGCTTCAGCTTCCCCAGTGCTGGGGTTACGGGCATGTGCCACCACACGCGGTTTCAGGGGCCAGCACAGTAACATGGCATGTGGTACTGGGGATCAAACTTGGGTCCTTGCACTTGCCAGGCAGACAAGCAGGTGATTAGAACTCGGGCCCTTGCACAAGCAAGTGCTTAGACCACTAAGCTATCTCCCCATCCCAACTATGTAATTTTTGACGATTAAATTTCTCAATCTTTTTGTCCAGGGACTTACCTGGTGACCTGGGCTGGCTGTGCAGCCACCCTCTCCTTGCCACAGGGAGATTCCCTTCTGAATCAAACAAGACTTGAGAAAGCATACTTTTTCTTGAGCTCAGGTTTTGCCTCAGAGCAAGATGTCGCTCAGACACGGGACATGAGGAGGACCCCCAGCGCACTGAAGCAGAGACGGTTTCTATTACCAGCTCTACAGAAAGTTTCTAATAAATGTTAATTTATTGTCATTATGTCTCAGGTTATTTCTTCATTGTGTAAAGAATGCAGCACTAGACAGGAGGGATGCACATGCATAAAGACATTCACTAAATTAGCATTCATTATGCCTAAGATTTTGGTGCCCCGGAACTTCTGGTTGTGTGCTTTGATTCTCGTTTTGGGTACGGTAACAGCATGAATTACTCTACAGATGTCACTGGCTTAATGTGCATTATCATGACCACGCAGTCCTGGGGATTAATCTTGAATGGGCACTCATTCCACACCCAAGTCCTTGTACTCAGAAGGAAGCTTCCCAGGCGTCCCAGGCAGCACACCCTTCCCGCGCAGTCTGTCTTTCATTGTCTTTGAGTTGTTTTACAGCTCTGAAGGTCTTCCAATACTGAAAATAATGAAGGCAATTCTTCGTGGAAATAGAAACTGCGTCCTGTAGACAGACAGCAGAGTTACTGGCATATCAGCCGCCAGCTCGTTTCCGGAGTCCTGGAGACCTGCGGATGTTACTTAAAAATTCACCATTGAGGTGACTATCACATTGCCCTATTTCCTTTTTTGACTAGTTAACTTAGTAATTAACATGATCAGACATGTTTGTTCCGTATTTCAGAAAAGCCACTTTGGTCATCGTTTATAGTCCTCATTTTCAGCACCTCAGCATTTTTTTTGGGGGGGGAGGGTAACGTCTTCCTTTTTTAATTGTACTTACTTAGAAATAATCGGTCAACAAAACAGTTTCAACTTTTGTTTGTTGCAATTACAAAGTGGTATTCGGTTAACAGAACAACAATTATTTTCTTTAAGCTTCATCACAGACAGCTGCTGGTGAAACACTGCCGGCCCCATATATAACTAATCTGTGCTGCGCACCATCAAGAACCTGCTTTAAATTTCCATGCCTGGGCCGGGGAGATGGCTTAGTGGAATAGGCGCTTCTCTGGCAAGTGCAAGGGCCTGAGTTCAATCCCAGGTTCTGCCAAAAAAAAAAAAAAAAGTTCCATGCCAATTTACACCCCCCACACTGTACCAGGCAGGGTTAGTGGCTATTGAAAATACCACCAGGACAGGCTATCTAATGACATATTCGGGAGTGTGTTAACCATACAAAAAAAGACACTGCAGTTTAAAAACAAATCTTACACAACCTTGCATTTTAATATTTTTTCTTCAAAAGGAGTGAGTTGTGTACAGGGGGGTTAAATGCTTTATAGAAAAGAAAAAAAAGCTGCGCTAGAACTAACTTATTCATCATTGTCCTCTTCTTCATCCTCATCTTCTTCCTCTTCTTCACCCTCCTCCTCCTCTTCTTCCTTCTTTTTCTTTATTTTCTCAGCCTTGACGACTCCCCTTTTTGCTGTGCCAGCTCTTCCTTTAGCCCGGTAAGCAGCGATGTCCTTTTCATACTTCTCCTTCAGCTTAGCAGCCTTTTTCTCATATGGCTGCTTGTCATCCGCTGCAGTATTATTCCACATTTCTCCAAGTTTCTTTGCGTCATCACCCATGGAGAGGCCAGGATGTGCTCATTTGGTTTTTGGGTGATACTCAGAACAGAACAAGAAGAAGGCTGAAGAGGCCTCTTGGGTGCAATGGGATCCTTGAAATTCTTTTTTGTTTCTCCTTTAGGAGGAATATAAGTTTTCATTTCTCTTTCATAATGAGCCTTGTCTGCTTTTGCCATATCTTCAAATTTTCCTTTTTTTTTTTTTTTTAGCAGACATGGTCTTCCACCTCTCTGAGCACTTCTTAGAAAGCTCTGAGAAGTTAACGGAAGCATTTGGGTGCTCCTCCATGCTCCTCTCGGCAAGTTTACACAAAGAATGCGTAGGATGACATCTTGTCTCCTTGGCCCATGTTTATTTGTTTTCCTCAGCGAGGTACAGACTTGCCCCATGCCCATCCGTCTCTCACTTGCCCTGACACTGTCTCTGTAGAGCTCAATGTACTGTACTGGCTCTTTTTTTGCTAACTTCTGTCCTACCCTGCACAGCAGCTGGCTGTGACAACCGACCTGGCAGTGACTGTACCAGAGAAACCCAGTCACAGTAAGGTGTCGAAGCATCTTAAAGTAAAAACCAGTCCTTCTGGGTCTAGCCTGTTCCTGAGAGCCCTTGCTTCATTCTTGATTTCCAGTAGGGTCTGGCTGTAAGGAGTCCTACCACACAATAATATCCTGCTGCTTGCAGAGCTACTTGGGAAACAGATTTCAAAACCAATGCCATTTGCAAGGGGCACTTATTTCGGGATATCCTATGAGCCTTTCATTTAGAAAAACGAATCAGTTGGCTAAGTTTTCTATTGAGTTTTGAGAATTGCAATTACCACTTCTTTAAGCTATTTTGCTTTATGTAGATCTAACCTTATATTAATGATACTGTATTTCACAGAGAGCACATTGGCCAAGCAATGGCCGTGACTCATCCACATGGCTGCACTGACAAAGGTTCTACAATCTGAGGTACAGGATCTCAGGATAAATCCTGAGGGCATTTCACTGACCTTCTCAAACCAAAAAGCTACAACTCTTGTGCATAGGTTCTGCTTTACCTTGGTCTTAACCATCCAGTAGAAAAGTATGAAGATGAAATATAGGAAGTAAAGCCATGTTGTTATGTTGAGCTGTGGGGGACTCACGTCAATAATTTCTGACATTGCCAATTAAACAGAAGACCCAATGCTATTATGGGCTTCTGTACTCTTTTAGAATATTTTGCTGAGTTTACACACCTATAATATTCAACAACGGAACTTAAAAAAAAAATTGGGGTATAACTATGAATATCCATTTTGTATCTGTGTATTCAAAGTGGTTGGGATAGATATATAGTTGCATTCTCTTAATGAATAGAATGATTTGTTCTAATGGTGTTTGTAAGTAGGATCACAAGTCTGCATCTTGTACAGCAATTAACCACTAAGAAGAATATATGCAGTGTATTATTTGTTGAAACTGTACTTTCGATTTGATTTGAAACTGTCTCATTGCTATATGTTTATCAATAAAACTTGAAAAGAAAAAAAAAAAAGATTTGTTGAGGCCTGGGGAGATAGCTTAGCGGTGGTCTAAATGCCTGCCTGGCAAGGACCTAGGTTTTATCCTCAGTACCACGTGCCGTGCAGACCCTGCCACCCCGGGTGTACTGCCGTGCCAGCCACCAAAAGCAGGCATGGTGCTGCAAACCTGTAATCCCAGCACTGGTCACACTGAAACAGGATCCCCTCAAGTCTGAGCTGCAGAGGAGACCCTGTACCAAATAAATAAATAAAATTAAAAAAAAATGATACTGTAATGATTTCTAAGCATGTCACATAATTTAGATGGTGCTTCTCATCATAAAAAGATTTCATATTAACTTAGAAATTTCTACACATTTGCTTTGACTATTGAATGATAAAACCATCATATGACGTTCTCTGCTTTAATATAAAAGAAAATATATATTGATCAGAACCATTGCTAAAATTATGTTTTCCAGGTTACATAAGTTGTGATTCATGTATGACCTTTAACTTGCTGTCAGATGTAAAACCTGTTAGGATATGCCACTCAAGGGCCATGTAACATCACGCCACTGAGAATCTAGGCTTTTGAAGCTGTCGCAATACCGCCTATGAAGTTTCTCAGTGACAAGTCCATGCGGACAGCACAGCTGTTTTAACAGTGAGCCCTGTGTGCTGCTGTGCTGAAAAAAAGTGGTTCTTAATGAAATGAATTTTGTGCTTACAGAGGAGTTTATAAATTGCACTGTGCATATTGTAGTTAAAAGCATTTCCAGGGCTGGGAAGATAGCTCAGCGGACTAAAGCGCCTGCTTAGGCAGAACACAGCGGTCAGGGTTCGAGCCCAGGCCTGCCTTGTCAGCCCTGTCCCCTGGGGCACGCTGAGACAGCAATTGAGACTGGGCATGGTGGCTCAGGAAAAGCATTTCCAAGCAGCGAGATCTGTGTACAGCACAAGCTGGCAGAGAAGGCAATCTTAAAATCATGTAAGTATTTAAAGTCCTTTGAAGAGACTGAAGAACTCACTGGACTTGGTAATGACGTGAATTCTCATAGAAAGAAAACATCCAAGGACTATATGGTAGAAATTATTGAAATTTGTTTGCGGGATGAATGCTGCACTTGTGGTTTATCTTGTTCTTTTACAAATTGATACATATTTTCCAATATTTTATCTCTCACATAGGGGCAGTGTCTGCAAATAGTGTTTGAGTACAAGTGAATCTTTTCAGAAAGTGTGGAGGGCTGGGGCTGTTGTTGTGTTTTATAGTTGTATCGTCTCTGGAGTGCAGAATAAAATGTTTTTAAATCAGGCCATGCCTACCTTCTTTCAATACCTTTCATCTTTCGAAACTCCAAGCTGAATTCTTGGACATACTGTTCAGCTTCTCAGTGGAGACAGAATAATGGAAGGCTTAGGAGAGACGCTGCTGGAGACAGGCTTATTAGTGTTGTATCGCAGGTCTGTTTGTAGAAAATTAATTAAGCCTTTGATGCTACCTGCGCTGTCTTTTTCATTACTGGAGTTTGCATTGAAATATTATGAATTCACACGGGGCTGGAATGAATACATCAGTGCTTCGAGGTACACACCGGCCAGCCGTGGGTGACGCTGCTACTTCACAAAACTACAGCGTTCCACAGTGATTTTGAGGTCGGTGCAGTACACCACTTATCCTGCCGCAGCTTCTCCAGTGTCACTTGCACTCATTTCTGTCATTTGGGGATATGTAACAACCTGAACATTTTCATCCAGCATACAGATTTTGGTATGAACAACATTCAAAATGCTGAACAGACCCATCACCTGAGGGATTCTTTTCATAATCACACAGACCTCCTCTGCCCCAAGTGGAACTCCTTTCAAACACTCAGCTGTCTCCTATTTTCAAAATATTATTACTTTTTAAAATGTTACAGCTGTACTGTATACAACCTTTGTGACTGCCTTTCTTCTTTAGGGAAACTGGTGCATGTGTCTGATTTCTTCCTTCCAATTGCTGAGCGGTTTCACCCGGTGTGTTTACACCAAGGTTAGCTGCTCTTCAACCCAAGGAAAGGCCCTCGGTGTGCTTCCAGCTTGCACTTATCCCAAAGGAAACTACTACGCGGATGTGGGAACAGCTTCCTGGGAACATTTGTTGTAATTTTTCTGTGATAAATACCCCGAAGCAAATTCCTAGGCTGCACAATTTGGTAATCACACATTTATATTTACGAGAAATTTTGAAACTTTTTCAGGTTTAACAGAATTATTTCATATTTCCATCCCTCATGTACTGAGAGGCAATTTAAGAGTGTGCTTGAGGCCGGAGAGATAGCCCAGCAGACTAAGTGCATGCTGAGGCAAGGGCAGGGGCAGGGGTTCAATCCCGAGCTCCACATGCTGCACTGGCCCTGCCCCGGGCTGTGCTCAGCTGGCCACTGTGACTAGGCATGGTGGCTCACGCCTGTAATCCCAGCACTGGCAAGGCTGAAACAGGATGAGCACTAAGAGTCTGAGCTCTAGTGAGACCCTGTACCAAATATATATATAAAAAAAGTGTGCTTGACAGAATCTTGGGTTGTTTCTTAAATTTTTAAAAATTAAATTAAAATTATTTTAAAATTTTACATTAAAATATTAAATGTTTTCATGTCAATGGAGCACCACATGGGAGTCCCAGACACGTACACATTGTGTAATGGTTATATTTATCTAAATTATCCTTGATATCTTTTAAATTAATTAATTAGTTAATTAATTTGGTACAGGGTCACGTTACACAGCTCAGACTCATAATGATCCTCCTGCCTCAGCCTCCTTAGAGACAGGATTACAGGCGTGCACCACCATGCCCACTTCCAGGGCCAGCACAGTATGCGTTACCAGGAATTTAACCCGGATCCTTGAGTTTTGCCCAGCTGGTGCTTAAACTGCCAAGCTGCCTCCCCAGTCCCTCCTTGTGATCTTTTAGGATTGAGCCTAAATTGTGAAAATTTTCTCTTCATGCTTCCCCCTAGAGTTTTATCATTTTGCGTATTGTACTTAACCTCACAATTCTTTTCACTTTGAGCTGTACATGCCAAAGTCTATAATCTTTGCACATGCAGGCTTAAATGCTAGCCCCACATTTACTAAAAGGCTGCCCTTCGTTAATTTTTTAATTTCTCTATCAAAATGCCCATATTTATGTGTGCCTATTTTCATATTGTGTTGATTGTTTTGGGCCCACATTACTGTCCCCGATGTCTTGATTATGGGGTGTATACAGCAGGCTCTGATACCAGGCAGAATGCTGCCCCCATCACCTACTTCGCTTATTTGTTTAGCATTTTCAGGTCTTTTATTCTTTCCATTGAAATACTAGAAAAATGTTGGCTATTTCCAGAGCAACTTCTGCTTCATTGTGATGTGAATTGCCTTAAGCCTGCAGACCACTTGGGAGAAAACTGATCTCATCCTTACATCGGGTCTTCTAATAAAATACTGTTGCATATCTCCATTTATTTATGTCTTCTTTTGTTTCTTTAATTAGCATTTCATAATTTTCAACAGTCTTAACTTTTACATTTTTTAAATATTTTACACCAAAATGTCTCGTTTCTGTCCCCACACAGTTATTATTAGTATCTAGACGCCTGGTGAACGCGTGTGATCACTCCTGTTTTCGTCACCCTGTGGAGCTCATTGAACACTGGCCGGCAGATTTTCTGCACAATTTTGTCATCTGAAAATAAAGCCTGCTTTATTTCTTCCCCCCCACTTTTATATTCTCTTGCAATAGCTTGAACTTCCAATAATATTGAATTAGATGAGCAAGAGCAGATGCGTTTGCCTTGGCCTTGATTTTATCAAGAAAGCATTCAGTTTTTAGCCATTAAGCATGACATTAAACGTCGCTGTTTTGATTAAATCTTTTCAGGCAGAGGTAACTTCTCTCTGTCTCTAAGTAGTTGAGAATTTGCAGTGTGAATATATGTTGAATATTATCAAATGTGTATAACAGCTAACGTTTGGTTTTGGCTGTTGAATGGGGAAGGAATGATGCAGGTATGTTGGAGTGGACCTGAAAATGGCAAGGATGATCCTGAATTTTTTTTTTCTTTCCTGCAAAGCTTTATTCCGGAGGGGCTCAGGCCTTCCTGGCAGCTGCCTTCCTCAGGGCAGTCAGCACGTTGCTCAGCTCCTCACGCTTCCTCTTGGCGCGGATGTGCGTCCCCACCTCTTTCTTGATGAACTTGAGGGCGTGCTTGTCCTTGGAGACCTTGAGCAGCTCCATGGCGTGCCACTCATGTCTCGCACGAACTTGGTATGCTTGGTGAGACGTCCCCAACAGCGACTGTGCCTTGGTTTGCGCACATTCTTAGTCACCTTGCGGCCCTTGCTGAGGCCCACGGCCACGGGATAGCCTAGGGCCACAACTGCTATTCTTCGGTGGTTGCTGTGGTGGAA
This sequence comes from Octodon degus, assembly GCF_000260255.1. Taxonomy (NCBI): domain Eukaryota; kingdom Metazoa; phylum Chordata; class Mammalia; order Rodentia; family Octodontidae; genus Octodon; species Octodon degus. Next base: position 2,550,067 of record NW_004524611.1, read on the forward strand.
GGACCAGAGACGCGTGGAACTGTAGGAAATCTCTTGAAAATGTTAATCTGCCACGCATGTCTTGAGTAAACATCGCTTGATCATGGTGTGGTTTGTAAAGATGTCTCTGGATTTCATTGGTTCATGTTTTGTGGGGAGGTTTTGAACTTAAGTTCCTGTTGGGTGTAGTTCTCTCTCTTTTGGAGGGAGGTATTTTTCCCCCTAGTTTGATGCTAGGGAAATGCTGTCATTTTGAAAAGAAAAGAAAATACCTTCTACCTGTGGTGAATGAGTTTGCTTAACACTGATGCTGTCTTCCAGTTTCTGAGGATGCACCATCCAGCCACCCAGCCTCGCTGTGACCGAGAAACTCTACCATGTAGATTAAGTCTCTGCGACGCCTGGAGGGCTGCACAGATGGCCGACCCCGTCTGGCTAAACTGCTCCCTGGTGGCTCTCCAAGAATCGTTCCATTTTTTCTATGATAATGAATGTACGAACTGATTGCCTTATTGCGTGGGCTCTGCACTGACCTTCTCCACCGCGTTTTGATATTTGTGACTTTCATCTTTTGTAGTCTTCCTAGAGTCAGGCAGGAGCCATGGATAACAGTTCTTCCAAAGAACTAGTTTTTCATTTCATTGATTTTGCTCTATTGTTTTTATATTTTTTTCCATTTCACTCATTTCTACTCTTGGTTTTATTGTTTTCTTCCTTCTTAGTTTGTGATATACTTTGACTCTATTTCTATATCTCTGAAATGAGAGTTTATTGATTGGAACCTTTTATGTCTTCCTGAAATAGGTTGGAGAAGTATAAATTTAAATTTTCCTCTCCATATTACTCTAGCTGTGTCCCACAAATTTGGCACATTATCTGTCATTTTAGTTCAGCTCAATATTCTCTTTCATTTATGCAATGGCTTCTGCTTGGACATAAGCATTGCTTAGAGTCCTACAAAATTTTCATCTTCTTAAATTCTCCCACTTCTGGTAGGTATTTCTACTTTGAGTTTCTTATACCAACATGACACATTCGGCATTACTTCAGTTCCTTCAGATCTGGTGCGTTCTGTGTCATGTCTCAGAACGTGGTCCACTTAGTGAATACCACGTGAGAACTTCAAAGCCACGCGCACTCTGCCCTTGGGGAGGGTGCTCTGCGAATATGCATCGGATAAAGCTGATTGATTCTGAGACTCAGATTTTATACATCCTCGGTCACTTTTGGTCTAGCCATTCCAAACGTGCTAAGTGGAACTTACCGGAGTATTAAATTGTACTTATGGGTTTATTTATTGAGAACATTGATTTTAACATGGCATGATTTTATGCACACACATTTAGGATCAATATTTCTTTCTGATATACTGATCTATTATTTTTTATCTAATATACATTTTTTGCTTCTAAGTAATTTTATTTGCACTGAAGTTTACTTTACAGACTTTAATATGCTATCTCTTGTTTTTCCTTTATTAGGACTGGTATGATATAATGTTTTCCTCTTTTACTTCGAGTTCTATTTGTGTGATGGGCTGGTGCTTCTTGGCAAATCATCAATTTGATCTCTTATCTTGTGCTTTTTGAATCTTTTTAGTGATACATGTAAATCATGTAAGTTTAGGGCAACAATGAATGTGTCATTTCCTAAGTCTGCCATTTTATGTTATTTTTTAAATTTATGGTTTCTAATTATTGTTCCTCTGCCCCTCTATCCCTTTCTTCCTCTAGATTGCTTAATGTTTTGTAGATTATGGGAACCAGTCTTGCTCTCTCTGTCTCTTTGGGCCTTCCTTTGTAGTTTCTGCTCCGAGTATTACTGTATATACATATGACTAATTAAATGCAGAAGTGTCCACATTTGCATTAACTATACAGTCCTCATTACTGCAAATGTTGATCTACCTACTCCACTTTTAAATATGATCATTTTGAGCCCCACGATGGACTCATCACCTGATGCTTTTTTAAAAAAAATTAAAAATCTTTTATTTATTTATTTGGTACAGGGTCTCGATACACAGCTCAAGGTCTTAGCGAGCCTCTTGCCTCAGCCTCCTCAGGGCTTGGATTACTGGTGTGCACCACCATGCCCCTTCCTCCCCACCCTGTTGATACTGGAGATTAAAACTAGGGTCTTCACACTGAGCTGCATCCTCAACACTTTCATTCTTAATTTTTTCATTTTTATTTATTTTAATGAGTAAAAAAAGATAAAACTGTCCTTTCTTTACGCTTTTGTGAAGTTAGTAACACATGACACTAGGTTGCCTAACAGCTGATAGCTCCCCTTAACCAGGCAGGTTGTTCATCTCAGGAATCTCAGGAGTGAGGTAGCTTTTTTGCTTTAGGCACTGCATTTTTTTTTTTTTTTTTTTTGTATCTTTAGGACAGGGTGTAAAGGGTCACAGGGTCTCACTGTGTAGATCCGACTCGTAGTGATCCTCCTGTTTACAGCCTCCCAAGTGCGGGGATTACAGGCGAGTGCTGCCACGCCCAGTCTCAATTGCTGTCTCAGTGCAACTCGGTGGCGAGGCTGACTCAGCAGACCTGGGGATCGAAGTCTTGGCCCCTGCATCTGCCTAAGCAGGAGCTTTAATCCGCTGAGCTATTTGGTGGGCCTTTACACTGCAATTTTAAATTTTGACACAGGGTTTGCCTAAAGTGTTACACTGCCCAGAACGGGCTTCTGCTTGGAACCCTCCAGCATTAGTTAAGACTGATGGTCACACACTATGGGAGTGTACCAGGCTGAGCAGCCTGCTTCTGCTGGACATGAACTGTCCCTGACCCCAAACTTTCTTCCTGCGCACACTTTTCTAAACTCCTTCCAGTTGACTGTATTTAAAATTTTGTTAGTGTGTGTTTTTGTTCAATAATGACTGCACTGATTGTGAGCAGCTGGTACATGCACACAGTACCTCTTAATTCTCATTTCTCTTTCCCTCCAAAATGTTCCCCCTCCCTGTCTCCCAGTCTCCTTCCTGATGGCCGTGGGTACCATGTTCACGTGTGATACCAGGGACAAGTTTGAATTTGCCTTTGTGAGCGCTACAGATACTTCCCTCTAATGTTCTAGGCCATTCTTCTCCACACCTCTACACGCTCGTGTGCCCTGATCTCACACAGACAGCACATAAAGTCCACAGGGCTCTGCACACTCCAACTTTGCAGGGTCCCCAATCAAGTACTCGGCCCTGTGACTGGTCCCCAGCTTCGCCTGACCTAACCTTCTGCTCGTCTTGTTGAAAGCTGAGTGCTGTATCCTTCCTGGCTTTTCATTCTGGATCTCCTGATAGCAGGCACGGGCAGTGAATGCCTCCCCACCTCTCGCGAGTCATGATCCATTTTCACTGGTTCTGCGAGGCTGGTACGCTGGTGTTTCTGAATGTGTCCCTCTTGTTGCTGCTGCTGCTAATATCATCATTGTCATTATTTTTTCAGTGAGAAAGCCACTGCAGCCTTTTTCTCTAACTTAGTTGGAAGCAGACTTCTTTATTTGGATACTTTATCATAAATTCAAGTCATTGTTTCTCCCTACATGTTATCCCATATTTACCTGATGCCAGCTGTTTTGTGTTGGTGTTAATGCTATTTGGGTTTTTTGTTTGTTTGTTTTGTGTTATTTCTCTCCACTATAAAATCACCTAGGCTATTTTGGGTTCTTCTTACCCTAAAATGATGTTTAGTTGTGGCTCAATTGCTGTGAGTTTTGAATTAAAATTTCCCTAATTACGAACATCGTTATTCTAATAACAAAGCTATTGTGAGAAATCCTAACCTACTAAAGGATTTAGTATTTCCTTTTTCACTGAAGTATACTTTATAATATTTTCTAAAGATTTCGCTTAAGTATAACACTCCCAGGGAGCAGGGGAGGTAGCGCAGTACAATAAGTGCTTGCCTGGCAAGAGCAGGTCCCTGAGTTCAATCCCTGGTACCACAAAAAAAAAAGAAAAGAAAAGGTAAGTATAACACTTCCGATTTTGACCTGCTATAACAGCTGAATGAAATAGTACTATGAAAGTGCCTAGAAAAATGCTTGGTATTTAACGCACCTTTAATATCTATGCTTTTAACCATACTTTTGTCTCAGAGATCAGGATACATTTCACTCATTGTCAGAATCAATGTGTACTTCTTGTCTGTAAAATCTGCATAGTCCCATTGAGCCAGGAATTACATATAGAAATGTTATCTTTATTAGAAAAAGCATTTCTGAGGTATCTACATTTTGCTCCTTTGGAACTCAGATGCGAGGTACATGATGAATAGATTCTGCATTCACTGAACATAATGTATCATTAATCTCGACTTCCACTTGCTATTCATAGCTGTCAATATATCAGGTTCTCCCATCCATCTGCCCATCAGAATATGGCACGCACTTCACAGTGCTTGAGACAGAAAGCCAATGTCAAGTGAGAGGATATCAGGGCATCTTTAATATCTGACAGGATTCTTTCTCTGCTCCATAATTACATGAGGATTTTAAAATTTTGTATCTTGGAGATTAATGAATGGGAAAATAACCAGTGGGTCACATGTAGGCTACATGTCCATTGCACTGATTTTTAAAATAATACAGAGAGAAATTTAGTCAAGTAAAATAAATTTGGAATAAGAAATTATTATAAATTGTATATTGGGGGTATTTTATATTTAATGTTCATCAAAAGCCATAGGGAATGACAAGGAAAGAAGGAAGGAAAGAAGAAGGAAAGAATGAAAGAAGGAAGGAAGGAAGGAAGGAAGGAAGGAAGGAAAGAAAGAAAGAAAGAAAGAAAGAAAGAAAGAAAGAAAGAAAGAAAGAAAGAAAGAAGCTGGAAGGGAAGTCATGGAGGAGAAAGAGAAGGAACAGTCTTGGGAGTGAGAGTATCTTTGTGGATATTACCTGACCAGAGAGCATGACTTAAGTCTTGGCATGTTCAGTGGCTTAAAAACTGTCAGGAGAATGTGTCACAGGAATAAAAACTTTCATTTCTGTTTTATTAGAAATATTTGTACATAATGATGTAGAAAAATAAGACAAAGGACAGATTAGGTCTTGTTATCTTCCTTTCACCCGTAGCCCTGATCAAACTCGTGCCCCAGTTCCAAGTTGGTGAATAACAACAGGATTTTTGCAACATGATCCCCAAATATTACAGTATGGCTTATGTCCTAACTTTGGAGGGCACTGTTAGGGGCCTGACAATGAAGACACGGTGGCGATGGGAATACAGTTAGGAGAACAGAAGCACTGGCCCTGCAGTGGAGGGGCACACTGAGAGTGGACTGGGCACTCTGGAGGATGCGTGAGTGGTGTTGTGTCCCTCATTCTACAAATAAAGACACTTGTGGAGAATGTCAAATCCAGAAAAAATAGAACAGAACTGACCTCAGAAAACTCCAGAAAGGACACAAGAGAAATCAAAAGAAGAGGGCAGTACAACTGTTAGAGCAGCCACTTTGGGACTCCAGGGCTACAGAAAGAGCAGAGGAGAAGCCTGGCCTCCTGCAGACAGGACTCAGACAGATTCCTGCCCTCGGGCGACTCCCTCCCCTAGAAGGCCACAGAGCTAATGCCAACACATGTCTTCAAAGAGGGATGTGAAGCAAAGATAATTTTCCAGACTTAAGGGATCTTCTGATTTTCATCACCCACCAGCAGTGTGCAAATAGATATAAGGAGACCTTAAATAAACATCAAACAGGATGCCTCATAGAATTCTAAATTTAAGTTACAGAATGAATAACACTGGAAATGATACTTGTGTGCATTAAGATAAATATTATTTCTGATTTTTTTCATCCCTTATATTTATACTCATTTATTTAAAGGCAATCAAGTACAAATGAATTTGAAATACAAAATATGTATGGGAATATGGTACCATTATAATAAGACAATGTTTTTCCAAGGATCAACAAAGAATCTTGTGGTATTCTTATGTAGTGTGTAAAGATTTTTTTTTTCCAGCACCGGGGATTGAACTCAGGACCTTGCACATGCCAAGCAAGTGCTTATTCTACTGAGCTATCTTCCTGGCAGACCTTTGAGACTGCTTGAAATGAGACTGTGATGAGGTACGCATGTTTAGTAAAACTCCAAGGAAACAGCCAAAACACAAAATAAAAAGTAACAGCTGACAATCCAAAAGAGAGAGAAAAGATATGTGACAGTTAATGATGACATGAATTTGTTTATGTTTTCATTTTAAAGCCAATAAAAAGAACAATAAAAATTAGTCAGAATTTCAAAACAAAATGATAGGAAATTAACAATGGCTTTTATGTTGCATATTATTATCTTCAATTTTGTTTAGTGAAATTCTGAATTGTTTTTAATGTTTATTATTATTATTTTTGTTCTCTTTAAAAATAAAAAAGTAGGCCTCTTGGGGTGCCCTAAGACAGCAATTGAGACTGGGCATGGTGGCGTGCACCTGTAATCCCAGCTCTTGGGAGGCTATAAGCAGGAGAATCACTAGGAATCTGATTTAGTAGAGACACCCTGAACATCCTGTAGACTCTTCCCTAAGAAGAAACTAAATAAAAAAATAAAAATAAAGAAGTAGTTTACTGACCCAGTCCTAGCCCAGGTCAGGTGAGTGTGTGGAGAGCTTCCTGCTACCCTGCGCCAGCGGGACCAGTCCCAGCCCAGGCGCAGGGTGGGCCGCCCCCCACCACTCCACAGTACCTCCCCCACCCCGCCCACTGAGTAGAAATTTCTGCACAGTTCCGGGAACCCCCAGACCCAGTCCTAGCCCAGGTCCAGTGAGTGTTTGGAGAGCTTCCTGCTACCTTGCGCTGGTGAGACCTGTCCCAGCCCAGGCGCAGTGTGGGCTGGACCCTCTCCCACCCCCTCAGGCCACCCCCCACCACTCCGCAGTACTTCCCCCACCCAACCTGCTGAGTAGGAATTTCTGCTGACTTCTGGGAACCCCCAGATCCAGTCCTAGCCCAGGTCTGGTGAGTGTGTGGAGAGCTTCCTGCTACCCTGCACCAGCAGGACCAGTCCCAGCCCAGGCGCAGCATGGGCCGGACCCTCTCCCACCCCCTCGGGCTGCCCCCCACCACTCTGCAGCACCACCCCACGCCGCCTGCCAAGTAGGAATTTTGCGGTGTTCCGGGAATCCCCAGACCCAGTCTTAGCCCAGGTCCAGTGAGTGTGTGTGAGAGCTTCCTATTCCTCCTACTTCACCTTGCCCCCTCCAAGCACAACTCAGGCCTACCATACATGCCTGAGGTGTAAGCCTGCAGCTGCAATCCCTGCAAAAAGAGTGTAGAGGATAGATCCACCCAGCTAATCCAGGAGCAGAACATCTTGCTACAGGGGCACAACATATTGACCCTCAAGGGCAGCAGCGGGAAGGAGCTGAGCACAGCAGACAGACCCAAGCCAGATGCAGCTGGATAAGTCCAAACTTTGTTGAGCTTCACCTGAACTTCAGTACGTGTGAAGGTTATAACTACAGCAAAGATCTACAACAAAAGGCAGAAGACAGTGCTACACAAAATGACGAGAAGGAACAAAATGCAACCTCAGAACCCAGCCCACCCATAACAAGTGCAGAGGACACTAACACAGA
>NW_004524611.1:2565184-2580295 GCF_000260255.1 Octodon degus
AACCACTAAGAATATATGCAGTGTGTTATTTGTTGAAACTGTACTTCCGATTTGATTTGAAACTGTCTCATTGCTGTTTATCAATAAAATTTTGGAAAACAACAAATAAAGATTTAAAATTTCTGAAAAAAAAGAAGTAGTTTACTTTTACTAGATTTCTAGTAGTCAGATTACTAGATGTAGGAATCAATGCAAAATTGATTGAACAATATGAATATTAACTGTTACTTTCAGTTAACTAAAAGAAATTAGTAGTACATTTATCTTAGCTATAATGTATTTACTATTAAAGCCTTTTTCTTTATAGCTAAGTAATACTCTATTACATAAAAATACCACATTTTGTAATTATTCCTTGGTTCATGAGCATTTGGGTTATTTGCAAGATTTAGCTATTTCCAACTGTGCTACTATAGACATGCATATATTGCTACAGTATGACATTTTTAATTCTTCTGGAGAAATGCCTAAAAGGAGAATAGCTGGATCAAATTGGGACTCTAATCATAGTTTTTTCATGAATTTCTGCACTGATTTCCACAGTGGTTAAACCAGTCTACACTCCCACCAACAGTGGAAAACGGTTTCCCCACAACCCCAGCATTTCTCATTGGTTGACTTTTTAATGATATCCATTCTTTCTGGCATAAGATGAAACCTCAGTGCTTATTTAATTTACATTTCTTGAATGACCAATGGTGCTGAACATTTTTTCATGTTTATTTTCTGTTTATATTTCTTTGTCTGATAAGTGTGTATGTATCTCATATGCCCATTTTTGGATTGGATCTTTGAATTTTGGGAACCTGATTTTTAAAAATTCCTTACATTTTCTGGAGAGAAGTCCTTTGTCTGAGGGAAAATTGCCTAAGATTTTTTCCCAATTTATGGTTTTTATTTTCATTCTGTTGGTGATTTCTTTTGATATGAAAAAACTTTTCAGTGAGATGAGATTCCCGTTGATGATGCTTTGAAGTATTTCCCATGGAGATTAGTTTTTGTTCATGAACTATCTACTCCTATGTCTTGAAGATTTCTAGTGAAATTCTCCTCCGGTAGACTTAGTGTTTCTGTTTTAATATTTAGATTTTCAATCCATTTTGACTTTATTTTAGTGTATGGTGAAAGACCTGGGTCTAGTTTTAGTCTTTGGCATATGGAAAGCCAATTTCTGTAGTACCATTTATTAAACAGTCTGTCCTTCTTGCAGTGAACATGTTTGGCCACTTTGTCAAGAATAAGATGGCTGAGTGTCCGTAGTTGTGCCTGCATCTTCTCATCTATTCCACTGACCCTCAGGTCTAGTGTTTTTTTCCCCAGTGCCATACTGATTTTATCACAGTAGCTTTGTAATATAATTTCAATTCAGGAATTCTGATGCCTCCTGCCTTGCCTTGCCTGTGCAGGATTGCTTTTGCTGTTCTAGGTCATTTCTGTTTCAAGATAAATTTTAGGAATGTTTTCTCTGAATCTGCAAGGAAATGCTAATGCTATTTTGATTGGGATTGCTTTAAATATATATAAGAATTTTGAGAATATGCCAATTTTCACAATGGTGGTTCTTCCTATCCTTGAGCAAGGGATAGATTTCCATTTTCTGAAATCTTCTTCAATCTGTTTTTTAGAGCACTGTTTTTTTTTGGCATCTTACTACAGGGTCTACAGTGTGTACAGGGTGGGTTTCACTACACAGAATGGACTTTTAGTGATTCTCCTTTGTTCAGCCTCCCAAGCACTGGGATTATAGGCTGGCACCACCATGCCCAATCTCAATCACTGTCTCAGCACAACCCAGGTGTGGGGCTGGCATGGCATGCCAGGGATTGAACCCTGGCCACTGAGCTCTGCTTAAGCAGGCGCTTTAGTCCCCAGAGTACTTTAATTTTTGAAGTAGAGATCTTCTAATTTCTTTGTCAAATTAGCTCCTATTTTTTTTCTTTTTTTGAATGTTATTGCAAAAGGCATGGTTTCCCTTACCTCTGAGTGAGTTTGTTGTTTGTATATAAGAATGCTATTAATTTTTGAATACTGACTTTGTATCCTGCTATGCTACTGAATTTGCTTATTAACTCTACAATTCTTTTGGTGGAGTTTTAAGGGTCTTCTATGTAGAGTATCATTACATCTCTAAATAATGATAATGTCATTTCTTCCTTTCCAATACTTGTTCCTTATATTTTGTCTAATTGCTCTGGCGAATGTTTCTACAAGTTTATTGAACAAGAGTGGTGATATTGGGCACCCTTGTCTTGTGCCTGATTTTAGCTTGAAAATTTTCAGATTTTGATCATTTGGTATGATGTTGGCCGTCGGTTTGTCATAGGTGGCTTTTATAAGATTGAGATAGACCATCTATTCTGGTTTTGTTGTTTATCATGAATGAGCATTAGACTTTATCAAATCTTCTTCTGCATCTATTGCGATGATTGATATATCAGTTTAAATGGGATAACACATGCTTAGAGATTGGTGCAGCAGAGTTCTTGGGGTGTGCAAGCAGATGACTAACATGTAGTTCAGCAAAAGAAGAAGCTCCACACTGGGCATGTTGGCAGCTGTCCATTGGATTATAGCCTGGACAGAACAAAAAGACAAAGATGGAAGTACCTGTTTGGGGAGAGCTCCAATCTGATGCATTCAGATCTTGCTGTAGTTTCTTCTACCTTTTAATGTCGACTCTGATCTGTAACTCTCCAGGGAGTTAACAGGTATTGCATTCTTGACCTGTTTTGCTTTACAGCTTCATCTTACTGGGCTGAGCAGCTCCTGGATTCCCATCTCTCCAGCACATGGAGGGCCGCTGCAGACTCTCCTGTCTCTGATATTGGGAGCTATGAAAAAAATCCACTGGTGTTGTTAGACACATATTTTCTATTGATTCTGTCTCCGCAGAGTTCTAACTAACACAAAGTGGAAGGTAAAAGGCAGCCATAATTTTTATTTTTTTTAACTGCTCAATCCAAAATGAATGGGAACAAAAGAAACACACAAGTGAGACAAATAGAAAACTATAGGTAAAGAGTAGGTGTGGATCAAATATGAACAATCACATGACTATCGATGAATTACCAGAATGATAACACAATGCTTTCATGCTGGATGTAGATTCCAGCAATATGTTCCTTGCAGCTAACTAACTCTCTCTCTATATATATAGAAAAAAGGCTAAATATAAACACTGAAAATCTACCCTTCTAATATTAATGTGGAGAAATCTGAATTTCTTGTATTGATATCAAAGACAGCACTTTTTCATAGAAAAGAATATTCCCAGGAATAAAGTGAATTATTTCTCAATGATACAGGTGTTAATGGGTCATGACATCTTGGCCCTCACCTTCATCCTATGTGGTGCTCAAAATACGTACACAGAACAAAATCTAGTAAAAATGGTAATGAGAAGTGGATAGGTCCACAATTATGGCTGGATGCCAATTTGTCAGTAGATCTATGCAGAGAAAATGAAAATAAAAAGAATGTGATAGAGCTGAACAGCAGTCTCAAACAACTTGACCAACTGACAGCTACACAGCAGTCCTCCCCAAAACAGGATAATTCAGCTTCCATTCAAGTCTGCAGAGAACATTTCCTCAAGGAGACAAAATCTGTATTTGTTAGAGTTTTCCAAAGCAACAGAACCAATAGAAAAAGAATATGAGTGTATATAATTGTGTGTGTGTGCGCACATGCATTTTTGTGTCCATGTGTAGAGGGAAAGATTATGAAGAAGTGAATTATGGGATTAGAAGATTTGAGTCCCAGACCTGCGGGGCAAGGCAGAGGGCTGTAAAAGAGCAAATGAAGCACATCAAGGCCCAAAGGCAGCTTAGAGCTGGAGCTCATGGGCAGCAGGAATCCAGTTCACACCATCTGATGACTAGAACATTAAATTACAATTTGGCATTAAGTTTGACCTAACTGAAAAGATTGGGGTGTATCCCAGGGGTAAGGTAATCTCCTGGCACAGGGAAAGTTCTGAGTCTGATGTCTAGTCTCAAGAACCAAAAGGAAAAAAGAAAGGGAGATATTTGTATAGCAAAATTTTCTTTAAAAAATCACAGGTACAGCAGGAAATACAATGAAAATAACAAAGTATTTCAAACTGAATTAAAATAGAATAGAATAGATCAGCTGTTGTGGAGACAGATGAAACCATGCCAGGAAACAGTTTCAAGAGGGCCCTGAATACCTGCATAACTCCATCAGTGGTCTCAGTACAGTATCAATTTAAGAAACTAAAATAAGCTACATTAAGCCACACATGCATGACTTGATGAGTAGATAGAAAATAACAACACAAGAAGAAATCAATGAAATATGCAACACAGACAATAAAGAAGATTAAAACAAATGGTTGGATCCCTCAGAAAGTAATTTTTTTTAACAATAAAATATTAGACAGGACTAAAGATATTGTTCTGTGATAGAGTTCTTGCCTTGAGTGAGTAATGTTCTGGGTTCAATCTGCAGCACCATAAATGAATAAATGAATGAATTAACAAATACATACATACCTTAGACAGATATGGGAACAGTGAGAAAAATTTGTTATGTAAAGAATGAGCTGCCCTGGCATTATGACAAATTTCGCAGCTATGAAAGACAGAAAGAAAGGACATTATGAACAACTTTTCACCAATCAGTCGAGCAATTCAGATGAAGTGCAAATTTTTCATGATGGCACAAACTTCCAAAGTTTATTTAAAAAGAAACTGGAAATTCAGAATAGGCTGCATCTACTTGTAAAAGCTGCATCTGTGATAACCTGCAATAAAGAAAATGTCTCACAGAATAGCTTCATTGTCGAATTTATTCACAGAACGAATAAAAGTTTTGTAGAGAACATTTGTGAAATAAAAAAATGAAGACTTTTAGATTTTTTATGAAGCTAGCATTACTCTAAAACAAAAATGGAACAAAAGCATCTTGAAACACGAAATCCGCACATTATTTCTTGTGAGTACAGATGCAAAAATTCTCACTTTAAGATCTAGCAAATCTAGCCTGCCCGTCAGGGTAAAACTTCTGGAATATATGGAAGACTTAGCATTTAAAAATCAGTCACAGTGACAGAAAATACTGGCTCAAGGACAGAGATAGACAGCAAAACAGCAACAGAAGGCCCCAAAATAAATGCACACATTTAGACTCAACCAATGTGTGACAAGGGTGCAGGAACATCATGGAAAGAGAACAGTCTCTCCACTGAATGCCACTGGGGACAGTGGATATTCACATGCAAAACACGAGAATTGGACCACCTCACATCATAAACGGAAACCTACTCAAAACAGATCCAAGACTTAAATGTAAAAACCCAAAACTGCAGAATTACGAGCGCAAACACCTAGTGAAGATACTTGTCTTAGTTACTCTTCTCTCGTTGCTGGGACAAATACCCGACACTCAAAATGAAGGAAGGAAAGATTTATTTAGCTCACAGTTACTGGAGGTTTCAGTCCATACTCAGCTGGGTCCAACGCAGAGCAGCACAGAGCAGAAAGCAAACTTTCATGGTGGTGGCAAAGAGCAAGAGCGCAAGGGAGGGGTAGCAGCAGCTCAAGCAGCTGGCTTCTCTTCCCACCTTACCTTGTAATGCAAATCACCTGCCCCAGGGTAGGGGAAGTACTCACACCTATGGGTACTTCCCAGTACTTACCCACCTATGGGTAATCCCAGCAGTACTAAGACCCATAATCCCAGCCTTGGATCACACATAATCCCAGTGGATCATGAATTAACACAAACTCTAGAAGTCCTCACCCCATGACTGCATGAGGCTTTGGGGGGACAACTAGACACAAACCATAACAATACTTCTTCACATTCTTTTCACATCTAACTTTTAAAATATGCAGGCATGAATAATTTCTGGAGATTTAATGTGCATCAAGGCCAGGACAATTCACAGTACTGTATACGTGAATTTCATTATGAAGATAGCCGTTAAGAGCTTTCATCACACATGCAACGGAAGAAAATGCTAACTCAGGTGAGTGAGGCATCAGTTTCTTTGATCACACTGCTCATTTTGCCACATATAAAGAAGTAAGACTGTCATTGAAAGTTACACAAATCTTATCAATTATAACTCAAGCAAAATATTGAAAGTGACATATTAAGAAAATAGTATAATCCATAGTGTAATCTACAAAGGGAGGAAAAACGATCATCTCCAGAGTTGAAAAAATGATATGAAAAAAAAAATTGACATTTTATAAAATCAAATTAAACACCCCAAAATCAAGCCAAAGCAAACAAAATCGTCAGAAAAATAAGATTGCAGACATACGTTCTAAAGCTGAGAGGGGGAATCAGTAGAGCACTGAAACAGCAAATTGTACTTCAAGGTGAAAGACTAAGGCCTTCCGATTGAGGTCACACATATGGCACGGACTTCATGACTTCCACGAAGGCCTGCGCTGCAGCCCCAGTCAGGTGGTAAGTGGCGGATAACATAAACCCGGGTTGGAAGGGGTCAGCTAAGTCTTTCTTTGCATGATCGCATCGGAGGAAATCCTATCAAATCTACTCAACCTCTCAGTTTAGGCAATTTGCTAGTGCTCTGAACAGTTTATGGCAACTTGAGGGTAAGTGAAAGAAGATCCAAATAAAGGGAAAGCCACACTCTGTGGACATGGCCTAGAAAATTCACTATTGTGATAGTCTCACTTCTAGCAAAATTGATCTATAACTTTTTGATGTACTTAGTACAGGATCTGCAGGGTCTCACTACGTAGATCAGACTCCTAGTGATCTTTCTGTTTTCAGCCTCCCAAGCACTGGGATTACAGGTGTGCGCCACCACACCCAGTCTCAGTTGCCATCTCAGCACACCACTGGGGCAGGGCTGGCAGGGCAGGCTGGGGATCCAATCCCGGTCCCTGAGCCTCCTAAGGAGGAGCTTTAGTCTGCTGAGTTATCTGACCGGCCCTTAATCTATAAATTTAATGCAGCACAAATCAAATGCCCCTGCAGCTTCTTTGTAGAAACTGACAAGCCTATTTAGAAATTTATGTGGAAATGTGAAGCTGATTTGATAAAGTACAATGAACTCAAATCAGTTATCTTTCATGAATTCAAGAATTACTCTAAAGTAAAGTAATGGAGAGAACACAGTATTAGTATGAAGAAAGGCACAAGTTCAGCAAAACAGAGACGCGGACTTGAAATGCATCCACCCATCTGCGGCCAGTTGACATTTTAAGGAAGGTGCCAAATCAGAAGGGTGGTGAGAATGGCACGCGCAACGAATGCTGGCAGAATCGGTCGCTGATGAAGGCACTCTCACCCTTCCTGCACAGCATACACAAAAAGGAAAGAACAGGATGTGGGAAAGGAGAAAAGAAAGAAGGGACAGTAAGATAGACAGACAGACAGACAGACAGACAGACACTCACAAGATAGCTAAGGTACTTAGTCTACTAATTTATTTTATTTCATTGAGGGGAAGGGTGTGTGCTGTTTGATCAGTCTTGCTTGCCCATATCTTGCCACCTGAGCAATTTCTTTGAAGATAAAAATGCTTGTTTTGAAATTCTGGATCATTGTTGTTGTTGCTTTTTCTATTTAAAATAAGAAAGTAATTTGGTAAGGAATACAGCTATACATACAAAAGTCAAAACTTCTAGAAGAAAATCTTAGTGACTGCATTTGTCGAAACCACACACACACACACACGCACACACACACACACACACACACACACGACCTTTCACAGCTTATGGCTGACTGCACTGCCCCAGAGAAGACCCCCATACCACCAACAAGACCTAATCTGCCTGCAGGCAGGAGGGAGGCAGGAGTTGTAAAGAAGCCCTCAGTCTCAGAGGGAGAGGCCACACTCCTGAAACTCCCCAGGTCTCCACCAACAGCGGCCAAGAGGAGATTTTCTCAGTGCTTGCAGCCTCCGTACCTGTCTGAGGGACCAAATTAATCGTGATCGACATTGGCGAACAAATGGCTCCCAGAGCCCTGGGTCATCTGCGGGAAGGGTTTCTCTGGGCTCCCTGCAGCACAGAGTGGATGATCAAGAGAAATCCCCATGTGTTCCCACTCAGTTTTAACCACTGCTTGCTCCTCCAGCTCCCGGCAAATTCTCTCCCTTCATTATGATATTCCTTTCTTTTGAAAAATGAAACTTCATAGCCCATTTCGACTTTATTTTTCTGATTTGTGTGTAGCAAAGCTCATCACCAGAGTTTGCGTGATTTAAGCTCCTTTCTCTCCGCTCGCGCTCTGGCTCGCTGCTCCTGCCCAGCCTCCTCGCTCTGCTCTCAGGCACTCTCTGCCCGGCACCTAGCAATTACCACGCTGTGTTTAGGTCAGCGTTTTAAGCTTCAGCCCCAGAGAGAGCACGTGCCCCGGGGCTCCTGCCTCTGCTGCTTTCCCTTGATGCTCTCCCGTCCCCTTCACTGCGCTGTGTGTGAAACAAGTACACTTTTCTTTAGAACTAGGTGACACTCCATTATGTACATGCCGCATTTGCTTTGTGTTGAGCTATCATGCTGACCTCCATTAATGTGTACAATTAGTACCTGTTAAGGGAAAAATGACACAAGTTTTCAGATGAATCAGATCCAAAGGATTTTGACTCTATTGTTTTCTAAATTGTGGTTGGAACGCATCAGATGACTTCGGTGTTGTCACAGACAGTGTCGATTGTCTGGTGTTAGCATCCGACACACAAGGGCTGAAGGATTTCTCCTGGACGTGCATGATCCGCTTTGACTTAGGACACAAGACTGCTTCTCCTGGCCCTTGCTGAGCAGTGCTCTCCTTCTTGTTCTATTCTTTGCTGCTTGATGTTAGAGATGTAAGGGCCACGTGGCCCAGGCCTCTATCCACACTAATGCCTCCAATGGCCATGCTCAATTATAAGTGGATTCCTCTAAAAATGACATTTTCACCTCTGCCCTCCCCTCTGCGTTCCCCAGCTCATCTCAAACTGACAGCTCCTGTGCAGTTCTAAATGTCCCAAATACTCTGTCCATAGAGGGGCTACTGATGTGTGCCGGTGAGACTCCCAGTGCCTGGACAAAACAGCTGGGAAAACAATGAAAGGGGCAAAGAACTGTTCAGGCTCCTGCTTCGAGGACCGGCCTAGGATTACTCGGCTCCACTACCTTCAGGCCCACAGCAAGGCGGAAAGAACACGGTGGAGGACTTGGGGAAAGGATCGGGCTTACAGCAAATCCAGCAAGAGAGGGAGGGGTCAGCTCAGCCCTGCAGCCAGCCCTTTCCAGGCAGGCCCCGTCGATGGCTGCTGGCGCTTCCCAGCAGTGTCATCAAATCAGCCCCACCACGGGGTTAGCGCGTTTGATAAAGTCAGATCCTCACGTCCCTTCTTCGGCCACTGGGGCTGCGACACAGCGGATCTTCCTGCGGGACACTGGGCACGCAGAGGTGAGGGGACGTGGCCCTCAGGCCTCTGCCCACCGTCTTCTTGTTGTTGCCAAGTTCAGCTGCACGCAGACCCCCCTGCGACCTGTTCCCTCTCTGCGCACATCTGGGCGAGCCGGGCAGCTCCAGCTGCCTTCTCAGCATCAGAGCGTCTGATCCCCTAGGCCTGCTGGTTCCTGACCCGCTCTGCCTTAACATCTCCCCAGCCTTCTCCTTCCCCTTCCGAACTCCGTCCACAACTGCCCCTTCTCCTGCCCTCCGGACACACCGGCCCCCAGCAAGCAGTACGTCGACTTCTGCTCCAATGTCCCGGAGGACAGTACCTGTTTTCCCCATGGACTAGAACATTCCCATATTATATAAACATGACTATATAGATTATTATATATCAAACTGCTTCATCATGTATTAAATGGTGACTAACTGTATATTAAATCACACACAAGGAAACTGAAAGTCCAAAAGTTTAAGGAAATTCAGCATTGGTTAAACCAATCCTCCCTGAATTCACGGTGCCTCTCTACTCACTCCTGACACCAGCATGCTTTGCACTGCTGTTGTTTTGCATTTCCAACTGTTTTTATTTTTTATTTTGATACCAGCTCTTTCCATGTTGTCTAAGGGAATGCAAACTTGAGATCCTCCTGCCTCTGACTACCAACATTGAACTGTTTTACAAAACGCTTACTGTCAAAAAGTGTGCTCGTTTAAGCCAAAGGAATACTTTTCCTTTTATTGCTTCCTGGTACCTTACAGATGAAGCGCCACACAGAAGCACGGCAGGGGCAGGGGCTAGCCTGAGTGGCTGTTCCTTCGCATCTGATAACTGTTACCAATCGTGGAGATAAAAATCCCTGCCGAGCAGGTGCTGTGGCCTCAAGCAAGTTCGGGTATGGAGGTCTCTACCAAGTTAACTTTGCTGGTTCAATCATTTTTGAAGATATTTTTCGATATTTTTAAAGATCTTTTTGCAGAACATAAAGTATCCCTTCTAACATACTGCAGAAGCTAAAGTAGAAATTTTACTTTTAAAGGGGGTCACTTTGATTACGTAAGGTCTAATTCATTGTATAACCTTCAGCCCTCACAAAAAAAAGTGTCAACTCTAATCTCTCAAAGAAAAAGAAGGAAAAGTAGCTGAACAGCTTTTGAAGGTAGAAAGAGATTTTCCAGTGAGAGATATGCTAATTGACAGGCAGAGATAAATGTTTAAAATAAGCTTCAAAGATCCATGACCATCCTTCATATTCTGGCTTCAAAATTTCCAGAGAAATAAATAAACGCATTACAATTTAAAAGAAAGAATAAAGAGAATATGTTTGGGGGCTTGGCATTAAGACATGTTTGTGGAAAATAACTTGTTACTTTAATATTTCAATCTTACTGAACCTGCCTTAAAATGTTTAGAAATCATTAAAAGTTTGGGAAAAAATGCTCTCTATTTCACTTTTGTAAGTGATTCACCTGGAAAATAAGTTTGGGCTTGGCTTCAGAACCATATTCATGAGTGACGCTGGCAAAAATGGCAGAGTGAGAACACCTGTAGTTTTCCCCCACAAAAGTGACCAAACTCAGCAAGGCGATTGGAGTGCATGTTTTGAAAACTCTGCTAAGGAGAGGCTCCCAGGAGCTGGAGCATTAAGTAAGGAAAACCAGCAGCTCGGCCTAGGTGAGAACAGGGTGTTCCTGGGAGCTTTAGCTTATTCTGTGCCGTCCTCCCTCTTGGACCTGGTCCCTTTGAGACCTCTCTCCACACTCCTAAAAGGAGACGTGACCAGGAAGAAGCAGACAGGACGCCGTGTGCAGAGTCCTAGGTGTGTGCTTCTAGTCCGATGGCGGCTCTGGAGAGCAGAAGCTCAAAAGACTGGCTTTCACCTTGCCCTTTGGAGACCACACCTACTTTTATTTTGTTTTTTTAATGGTTTTGTTGTGCTGGGAATTAAATCCATGGACTCATAAAGGCTAGGCCAGTGCTCTGTATAAACCTCTGTCACCCTCCCTCCCTCCCTGCATTCCTCTTTCCCTCCCATCCTCCATCCTTCCCTCTTTCTTTTCTTCCTGCCCTTCTTAATTTTTCTTTTCTTTTCTTTTCTTTTCTTTTCTTTTCTTTTCTTTTCTTTTCTTTCTTTTCTTTTCTTTTCTTTCTTTCTTTCTTTCTTTTTTTTTTTTGGCACAGGATCTCACTATGCAGGTCAGACTCATAGTGAGCCTCCTGTTTTCAGTCTTCCCGGCACTGGGATTACAGGCGTGTGCCCCCATGCTCGGACTTGGTAGCTGGCTCAGCATGCCTGGGGTTGGAGCCAGCAAGGCATGTGGTACTGGGATCAAACCCCAGTCCCTGCGCTTGCCTAAGCAGGCACTGAGTCCACTGAGCTATCTCGCTGGCCCTGCCCTTCTTCTTTTGTCCTGCCCTTTCCCCCTTTTCTTCTTTCTTTCCCTTCCCTGTCCTTTTCTTTCTCTTTCTTTATTGTCTTTTTTTCTTCTTCGTCTTCTTCAGTGGTGTTGGAGATCAACAAACCTACAATTTTAATGAAAACATTTTTGTGGTATTGGGACTTGAGCCCAAGGTCTTGTCCACGTAGGCAAGTATGCTAACCTTGAATTTATCCCCAGCCCTCACCTTGCTCAGAATTCTCTAATCTAACCGGGGAATATTCTCCCCAAATATTTACATCAGAAAACATGCTCACTCCTGCTGCCGAAGCCCATACGTAAGAGTAGTGATAAGCCACAAAGTAACAGAAACCCGAGTACGGGTCTGTGGAATCCCATTCTTGGGCAGCAAGTGCTCTGGAGTGCTCCAGTGTATTCCTGGTAATCCGCAGCCATGCAGGGACGGGCCCGAGCAGGTGCTCAGCTCTGATCTCTGTGGATCTGAAGCCTCTGGGGGTAGCAAGTAAAGGCTAAGGAAGACCTGCCCGCGGCCTCCCTGAGTATCGGAGGGAAGACCCTGAAGTCACAAGGCACCCTGCAGCGTAGCGCAGCACCAGCCTCCACTATGCTGGTGGGAGTCTTCAAAGCTGCTCATAAGAACCCAAAATTGCATACTCTGAGCAACTACTGTGAAGGAAAGAACCCAAAATTATGAAAGTAGCCACAGGGAACACTGCGGCAGGGACAGTGTAGTGTCTGTTCTCTCCACGTTACAGTAGTCATCATGGTCAATGCTAAACAGAGAAGCTGTACCACATGAGAGACACGACAAAAGATACAATATGCAAGAGAAAATTAGGAACTGACCTGAGGGAAAATCAATTAGGAGGCTTCATATACAAAGATTTGAGCACAATCTGTTTCAAATTAATACACATAACGTCCTTCATAGGCAAGCCTCTCCTCCGACACAACTTCTCTCCTGTCTCTCCCTGAGTCTCCCTCCTCTCATTATCCGAATTGCTTATGGATGTATTATAAATTCTCAGCAGTTTTGTAATTATTGCTTTCTATAATTTTTCAAAAATACACAGACAAAGGAAAGTGTCAAATAAGAATGTGTTTAGCACCAGCAAAATAGCTCAGCAGATTAAAGCTCCTGCAAGCAGGGCCTCGGGGTTTGATCCCCAGAGCTGCCGTGCTAGCCTTACCCCCTGGGCAGGCTGCGATGGCAATTGAGACTGGGCATGATGGTGTGCGCCTGTAATCCCAGCTCTTGGGAGGCTGTAAACAGATCAATCACTACAAGTCTGATCTAGTAGTGAGACCCTGAGCACCTTGTAGACCCTTCCAAGCACCTGAGCACCTTGTAGACCCTTCCGAGATAGAGGGAGAGAGGGAGAGAGAGAGAGAGAGAGAGAGAGAGAGAGAGAGAGAGAGAGAGAGAGAGGAAACAATGTGTTTATCACGACTTTCATTAAGTTTGGGTCCTCACCAATCCTGCCACTTAAATTGCCCTTCAGTATGCCACCACTGAGCCTACACATTTTTAGCATTTCTTTCTTTTAATTTTTTAGTTTTTAAAAAAGGAAGTAAAAACCTCAAAATAAGATAATAGGAGAGTAACAATGGTTAACACACAGCATATTGTTTTCTTCACAGTAGTTGCTCGGAGTATATGATACGGGACAATTTAAAAAGACAATATTGAAAAATTGCCCAAGCAAACTTAGAACAAACCATTCTTTTCAGTGAAGCAAGAGAAACTAGCAGGATAAATTATACATATTGCTTTTTCTTTTTCCTTTCTTCTTTGGTCCTTTCCTCCATCTCTCTTTCCCTTTGAGGTGTTTCTTTTCATCTCATGTTATCTATTGTACACTTTGGGTCATATTTACTCTTGTAGCTTCTCGGGTTCAGGAGACACTACAACATTTGTACACGGGTGCTTGATTTATTTAACTTACGAGTGTGGTCTCACGTTGCATTCATTCACCTTTAAATGCCTCAAGCTTATCCTTATTTATGGCTGAGTAGCATTCCATTGTACGGGAAGCCCCCGTCTTTATCTTCTGTCCTCTCTTGATGGGCATGTGGGTTGTTTCCGAGATTTAGCTATCACAGACTTTGCTGCTGTATACAGAGGTGCACAGGGGCTGCTGTGGCACGTTTTCAGTTCTCCTGGAAAAATACTAGGAGGGGAATAGCTGGGTTGAAGGGGACCTCTAATCCTAGTTTTTGAGGACTCTCCACACCGATCTACACAGTGATTGCCCTAGTCAGTGTGCCCACCTGCAGTGCAGAAGGGTTCCTTTTTTCCCCAAAGCCCCTGCCCTCCAGCATTTGTTATTGGGTGACCTTTTAAAAAATATATTTGGTACAGGGTCTGCAGGGTCTAGGGTGTCTTACTATGTAGATCAGGCTAGTAGTGATCCTCCTGTTTTCAGCTTCCCAAACACTGGGATTATAGGCGCGCGCCACCACACCCAGTCTCAATCACTGCCTCAGTGCGCCCTGAGGGTGGGGCCGGCGTGGCATGCCAAGGACTGCGCCCCAGCTGCTGCTCTCTGTCTAAGCAGGTGCTTTTAGTTTGGCTGATTTCTTAGTGACAGCCATTGTTTCTGGGGTGAGATGGAATCTCTGTGTTGCTTTGATTTGCTTCTGTCAAATGACCAGTGGTGTTGAACAGTCTTTTATATTTTTATTTGCTCTTTATATTTCTTCCACTGAGAAGGTCTATTCATCTCAGATGCTCATTTTTGAATTTGAATTTGGAGTGTCTGACTTTTTTCAATTATGTTTTAGATATAACTTTCTTCTTTCTCTCTCTCTCTCTCTTTCTTTTCTTTCTTTCTTTCTTTCTTTCTTTCTTTCTTTCTTTCTTTCTTTCTTTCCTTCCTTCCTTCCTTCCTTCCTTCCTTCCTTCCTTCCTTCCTTCCTTCCTTCTTTCTTTCTTTCTTTCTTTCTTTCTTTCTTTCTTTCTTTCTTTCTTTCTTTCTTCTTTCTTCTTTCTTCTTTCTTTCTTTCTTTCTTTTTCCTTTGGTCTGAGGGACATCTGGTTATAACTTTTTCCCACTCTGTGGTTTCTTTTCACACTGTGCTGATTTCTTTTGTTGTGTAAAAGCTTTTTAATAAGGTGAGATCCACTTGGCCACTGATGAATCTGTGTTTCAAATCTGAAAATGTTTGCAGGTTTCTCAATTTTTCGCTTGTTTGGAAAGAGTTTTATTGAATATAGATTTATTAGCTGATGACCTTTCTTATAAGGTTCGACATGGCAGCAATGTCCTCTAGCCACTGAGTTTTCTGATGAGAAGTCAGGGTTTCCCTCCACCA
>NW_004524611.1:2580545-2590064 GCF_000260255.1 Octodon degus
ATGAGAAGTCAGGGTTTCCCTCCACGGCTGCCTTGTGTGGAGGGTGAACGGCTTGCCAGGCGCCCGTCTCTTGGGGCACAGCTCTGTCGCTGCTCTCAAGGTTTTGCCTTTATCCTCTCGAGCATAAGTTCATTGTGATGGACACACGTGCAGGTGCCTTCGACTTTGTCTTATTCCGGTTCATTAAGCTGTTTGTATTGACTGGTATTCTTCACCCAATGTATAAAGTTTCGTCTAAATTTGAAATTTTTCAAATGCTGCTGTTCTTTATCTTTCTCTTCTCTTTCCTGTAAGAGACCTCCCACTATAAAACGCTTGTCCAACCCACTGTACCATGTCCCGGCGCTTTTCTTACCATGCCTCATTCTCCTTCTTCTGCTTCTCAGAGTTAATTCTATTAACCCCAATTTAAATTTACTGTTTTCTTCTCATGTGTTATTTTATTTTGTCCCTTAAGTGAACTTTTCATTTCAGTTATTGCACTCTAACTTCAGCATTTATATTAAATGTAAGATATAAGCACTGAGTAATATGAAGAATATTCAGGAAAAAAATATTGCTATGAAAGAATCATCAGCAGGAATCGCTCTCACAGGGCGCTCGTACTTCACGCACACCCATCCCATCATCCCTCCCCTTCCCGCAGCACTTCCGGCCTCCTCTTTCCTGGGTGTCTCCAATCGCTGTGCCGGTCTCAGTATTCTGGACCAATTCAGAACTCTTACTTCTCATGGTCGTGTTGACTTGGGAAAAGAGCCAGAAACCACGAGGCACCACCTCTGGCGAGTGAGGTGGATGCAGATGCGCTGCAGTGTTTACGTGAGCTCGCCTTTCCTTTGGGTGGCTCTCAGCACTGGCTGAAAATAACTTTATTTCTTATCACATCTCATAAAAGGCACAAAACTCCAGAAGAGCTTTGTAAAGTGGAGGAAAAAAATGGATAAGTATCTGTGAAGCAAGGAAAGGACTGTAAGGATGATTTTACCTATTAAACAGTTTAAATTCAACACTGCTTGATCAACCTTTGTGTATATTTAGTAGATACATTAATCTATAAGCTTAGATCAATATATATGATATATATTTAAAGGGTACATTAAATATATTTGGTTGAATTATTTAACGTGAGTTTATATTTCTTTACGTTATGTATATATTTGTAATCAATGTATAGATGCTTGCTGGATGCATATTGATATCTTCTGTTTACTGAGACATTATTGTTATTGTCTGTCATAATTTTGTTCATTGAACACATTTGTAAGTAGCTTGTTTAGTGTTTGTTCAGCTAAAGATCTGTGCTGTCTGGTGTGCGCTCGGGACACACCTTCACTCCTGCTGTCTCCTGTTTCCCTTCCTTTCTCTCCTTCCCTTCATCTCCTGATCCCCTTCCCATGTGAGCAAGATCTAGCTCGGTGTTTCCTATTATCTAGTTTTGTTTTGATTTTTAATTATCCTTTCAGATTCACATACAAGAAAAACATTGCAATGTTTAAGTTTGTGAGTCTGATTTTTTTACTTAACTTTATGGTGTCAGGGCTCCCCACAAAAGACACAAGTGGGTCTTTCTCTGTACTGGCCTGGGGTAATTCTGCAGGGTCCTGGGCAGAGTGCAGGTTTCTGCACTGGCTTTCTTTGCAGCTGTCGCTCTGCCGTGAAGTGCAGATCAGCTGGCTTTGCGCTGTTACTTTAGTTTCAGGAGAGAATGCTCGGGAGATTGTCTTCAGTGTTTTGCTTGAACACCTTCCATCCTCTGCCTAGCGCTCTTCTAGGAGAAGAGAACTTGGTAAATCTCTGTCATTTCTCAAATGTGACAGGCAAGCTCAGTTGTCAATGTGATTAGCTGGGGAGCCACAGAGAGAAGTAACAAAGCACGGGTCGAGGTGTGTCTGGGCAGCTCCTGGGTGTGATCCTGGGACCATATCTGGTTGTAACCCTTTCTTCTTTGTTGATGTTCCTGGGCTCTGCTTTCTGGCCACCAAATCTGTTTGCGCCATCAACCCTTCCACTGTGATGCTCCTGCCTTCCACCCAGTTGACCATGGACTGAGTCCTCTGCAACCATGAGCTCAATTTAAAAATCTAAATTTATAGATATTGGTCCCAATGAAGCAAAAGCTAACAGATGACACAAGGCAGACTTCCGTCTCCCATACCAGGCCCAGGAGAGGCCCAGGAACATGCTCCTTACCACCTGCTGGATCCCCAAACACATGGCTGTTATATTGCATATTCATGCCTTCAGATTAGTTGTTCATATTCCCAGATATAAACATGCAAAATTAGTCAAAAAGTTACAAAAAATTAAAAAGGAGAGATAAAAATATTTAAGCATTTATTGCTCCTTTCAAAACCGTGAGACAATACATTTCTGGCTTTTCTTAATCAACCAGTTTGTACCACTATGAAATCCCTAGAAAAGTAGGAAAGGTGGCAACCAAAAAGAGAACAGAAATTAAGTATTATGTTAAATGCAACTTTCTTGCTTATGTTGTAGGGTAATAATAATAAACTTCTCTTCTGGAGGGTTAGCAACCTAAGTTTGCAGACCAAAAACTAGAGAAAAAGAAGGGCTGCAAGGACAGCCAAAATTTTGGCTCTAGCCTTTCAAGGTCAGTGAAGACTCATGACATAGGAAACCATGTACTGTAATATCATGTAACTCAGTTGTGTCCCAAATTTTCTGATCAAGGACATTATGAGGCCACAGAAGAAAGTGAGCGATGATGTAGAGTGTGCCTAAGGAGAGTCACATGGAATGAAAATAGAAAACATTCTCTCAGGCTTTCACAGAGAGCAAACTGATCAAGCAATGGCCGTGACTCATCCACATGGCTGACACTGACAAAGGATCTACAAACTATGGTATAGGGTTCCAGGATAAATCCTGAGGGGATCTGACTGACCTTATCAGATACAAAACTTACATTTCTTGTTATATAGGTCTTGCTTTATCTTGGTCTTAACCATCCTGCAGAAAAGTATAAAAACAAAGTATAAAAAGTAAAGCCATATTAATATGCTAAACTGCAAATGCCTCAAGTCAACAACTTTTGACATTGCCAGTCTTATAGACAACCCACTACTATTATGGACTCCTGGACTATATTGGAATATTTTACTGAATTCATGTGCCTACAATATTTAAATGACAATGGAATGCCCTGCTCTAACAGAACTATCCAAAAAAGGGAGATACAAATAAATGACCATTTTATATCTGTATACTCAAAATAGTTAGGATAGATATACAGCGGCATTCTTTTAATTCAATGAATAGAGAGATTTGTTCTAATAGAGTTTTTGGACAGGTATCATGTCTGCATCTTGTACAATGAGTAACCACTAAGACAACAATATGCAATGTATTAATTATTGAAACTGTGCTAGTAATCAGTTTTGAAACTGTCTCATTGGTATTTGTTTCTCAATAAAATTATTTTTAAAAAAATAATATACTACAACCTTCTCATTAACAATATTTGCATATTGGGCAAATCAAATAGTCGTGCATTCAGACTGCTGGTCTGTGATCTTAAAATTGCGGTAACAATGGTGCAGTCTCAAGTTTTCTCTTCTGAGTTCTGAATACGCTTCTCATCTCTTTATATAGTACACAAATTCATATTCAGATTTTATCTGCAATTTACACTTTAAGGAAAGGAGCACCATTTTTCAGTGCTGTCAAGTAATTCACGTGGACAAATTTTCATGCCTTAATTTGCACCAAAAATTTGTTAGCTGTTTTGACATCAGACAATAGTTTTATACACAGCATGCTGACTTCTTAAAATGAAGATTATTAAGTGTAGGCGATGATCAAATGATATGCAACTGTCATCTTCTCTTATTAAGGAGGTGTTAGATGCAGGAACATGAGAGAAAACATTGCCTCACAGTTAAATTTTGCACAGATGTGGTCAGCAAGGCTCTGGACTCAGTCTAGGGATTGCAGAGATGTCCATGTTTTTGGTCTCAGTGGTGTCGCTCTTGTTATCTACTCCTGTGAACTTAACTGAACTATTTGACCCTGTGTCACTCCTTCAAAATTTTCCACATTTCACTTTCTGTCACTATGTGGATGTTGTCTCAGAGGGAAGTTTTAAAAAATGGCTCGATGTGTTCCCTGAACAGCGCTCACTCACACCTTCCTCGGAGGACACAGGACCTTCTGCGCAGGACCTGCGGCAGTTGGAGTACAGTGGCTGTTTTCATCATTCATTTAGAGTCATTTTTCTCAATTTACTTTCAGAATGCTGGAGGCACAGACCAAAGACTGTCACTAAGGGGCTAGCAGGATAGCTCTGATGACCACTCACCTGCCTGGGCAAGTGCGGGGACCAGGGTCAGATTCCAGCATCACACGCAGAGTTGGCCCCGACCCCAGTTGTGCTGAGCTGGCCACAGAGACCCAGCATGGTGGCGCACACCTGTAGTCCCAGCACTGGGGAGGCTGAGCATAGGAGGAGTACTACGAGTCTGAGCTGCGTAGTGAGACCCTGTACCAAGTACAGAAAAATATAACAAATTTTAAAAACACTGCCACTAGGGAATCTCATGCAAGTTCCATATTCCCGTAGTATTGTTTAGGGAATTCAGCAATAAGATTGAAAGAAAGAAAAGAAAATCATGTTTTATTAATTTTTTTCACATTTTGTCTAGAATGAGATTTGATACTCAAAATGAGACAACAATTTAAAAATAATTACCTCTGGGTGTAAGGTGCAGGTCAGGGGTAGAATACTCATTTGCAAAGTGCAAGGCCCTGGTTTGATTCATGGAAATAGAAATAAACAATAAAAAGAAAATAAAAATATTATTTTATGTTCAAATATTTTTCCTTTCAATCATTTGCTTTATACTAAGTTGAGCTCATATTTAATGCAAAGAATTAGAAAAATGCAATAACATCCATTCTATTTAGATTAATATGTCACAAATTGTCATGTCTGACTGAACTTTGTCTCCTTTCTTCATATTTTAAGTAAAATTATTCCCAATGAATATATTAATTTCCAAGTAGGTGTTTACCATCCTAAATAGATATGGCATCATTTCAGTAAAAACAAACAACATAAAACAACAACAACAAAAAACCGCCCTGGCCTTTTATTTTTACATGTTATTTTCTACAGCTAGGTAAGAGATTTCAACTTTGTGCAAGATGGCTGTAAGTGGAATTTTTTTTTTTTTTAGTAGGAGATAGATTTCTGGCTTCCACTACTGTCTCTATTATTAAATGCTTGAGTGACTTATTTCAGGTGCTCCATTTCCACGACACTTCTCTAAATGTGAAGGTTTGAACTAGGTGATCCTAACCCTCTACTACAACACCATAATACTTTGATTAATAATTTGCCTCTAGTAGTTTTTGGACACTGAATTTGTAACAAATAATGGAAAGAATAACAGTATGCTGGTATGCTGAAAGGATCACAACTAGTGGGTTACAGAATAGCAAGAAATACTCTTTTGCATTGTGGAAGGAAGAACTTTGTTAGCAGAAAGACTCTTAGAACATAAGAAGGTATTTACTTCTATTCAAAAACCTAATACGAATGGGGAGCACTTCAGTAAGAACAACTGATTTATTATACAGACACAATATACTACACAGTGCTCAAAGTTTCAAAACCGAGCATAATTTTCAAGCTATTTCATGGAATGTAGCTCGGAGCATTTATCAGTTTGTAGGTGGTGGTCGTGCATCCTGTTGGCTCTTACTGTGAATTGTGGGCTTTAATTTTGCTTTCTATTTGGGTAGGACAAGGCTGTCTTTGCTTTAAAAGATGGAAAACTAGTGCATGTGGGCTTTGAGGAACTGAAATGCAAAACATCACAAGGCTGGGAACATTCTGAACTCAGATATCCTAACTACGAAAGTGCCTCAGGGTGAGCTTGTGTCAGGGGTTGAGGAGGTGCAGGAGACCGTGCACCTGGGGAATCACACAGGCTTCTCTGGAGAGGATTTATTCTCAAAGCACTCTCACAAATGCCAGTTTCAAACACTTTTAGTTTTTAGTACTTGGAATTGAACCTAGGACCTTTAACTTGCCAAAAAGTCACTTGTGCCACTGAGCTATAGCCCAGCCCCACAAACTCCAGTTTTAAAAACAATCATGTTGGGGTAAGCTGGAAGCCAAGCATGGAGTAGCTGGGCAGCTGTTTCACATTGCTGGGTAGGCCTGATCAGCCCAATTCACATGGTAAGGAGGTGACTTTATGGCCCCATGTGGCTCTGTGATTCAATCCGTAATACAGCTGCATAGAAAGGACCCCCATGGTCACATCCAGCAAGATATCTCATGTGGCACATAGGGTGAATGTGCAGAGGATTCCCAAAGAATATAATTTATTGAGACAAAATGTTGTGTCTTTATGGCTTCTCCCAGGAAGACATAAACATGATAAATTTTAGAAAGCAAATTAGGTTTTTTTGTATGCTTATTATCCATAGAAAACATGGCTTATTGAAATTGCTAGTGCATTTTTCTATGTTTAGCAATCAATAACTTTTAACAAAAACTCTACTCCTTCCTTAGAAGAAAAGAAAATCAAGGAAAACAAGAACACACAGAATAATCTGAAGATTCTTTCAAGAAACGAAGCTAACATTTGACTGTGGGATGGTTCCCTGCCTGCTAGGGCTGAGCTTCCTTCAGTTTCACCACCTCTATAGAGAAGTCACTTCAAATGAAAACTTAGGGAGGAATATTTTAAAAATATTGTTTTTCCCCAAATTAAGGTCATTCAGTAATTTGAAGTTGCCTGAAGAATTCCTTTCACTGCCACAGCTCCTACCATGTAGCCTGCCAGGTGCCCAGGCTAGACTGCCCAGCTCAGGAGAAGCCAGGATAGATGCAGGCTATTGGCTGGCTAGGAAAAGCTGAGCGGGTTTCTAACGAGGTTTTATTCTCGAAGAATCCCAAGTCAAAGTCCATGGTGGTAAAGTCCAGTTACAGAAATGATTGAGCCCGGGAGTTGTGGGGAGTCCCAGTCTGAGGAGCTTCTAACAGGACCATGTACAGAAATCTCCTGCAATTTAGATCTCCTGTTTCTTAGGGCTCCTGTGTTAAGGGTTTGGTCCCAACAGGATGCCACTGGGGTGCAGTGGGAACTTCAAGGGGTGAGGTCTAGCAGAAAGTTTTCAGGTCAGTCAGGGACTATGGGACAGTGGGACCTTCCTCTTTCTCTATTTTCCTGCCTGGCTATGAGGGGTCTGGCACTGGTCCCCTGAACATTCCCCAAATTCATGTTGCTCACAAGTCCAAAGGACCTGGGTCAACCTATCATCAATCCGAATGTCCCCCATTGGGAACCAAGTTAATCTCATGGCTCTCTGATAACTATGGAAAGCTGATCAGTACAGGAACTATGTTAAGGGAGGACCCAGCCCCGGAGGGGAGGTGAAGTCACACACCAGACCACTTTGTCAAGACCTGGACAGCAAGTAACTCCAGCACACAGACAATTTGGTTCTCCGTGTAATTTAGATATGAAGCAGGGGTGTCAAAAGTGTGATCACAGAAAGAGGACAAAATCTGTCTCTCCCCTCTGCTGCGATGCTGCAGGGAAGGGTGGGCCATCAGCAGCTCTCAGGTCTCTCCCCTTTGTCTTCCTTTGCCCCTTCCATCCCACGAGAAGGGAAGGGACAGCTCGCCTCAGTGTTCTTGCTTGATGGCTCTTCAGGCCCTGCTCCCCAACCCAGGGAAACGACTCTAAGGTGGCAGAGATGAGGGAGGGGTCATGGCCAGGTGTTAACTCCATGACTTCCCAACACCCAATAAGCTGTGATGACCATAGCTGGCCTGCCTGAAGATTTTCCAGATTTTCATTGCAGTGTTGCCTTGAAGGCTACAGCTGTCTGTCCTGGCCCTCTGCGCCGACTCTGGAAGGCATCTATGGTGGGCTTGGATTTGAACTGAGCAGTGGACCTGAGTTTGGACAAGTTGATCTGTTCTGAAGGAAATGCTTGACTTCTGAAAAATTTGGATTAATCATTAGACTCAAATTTGGACCAGTCATAATTTTGAATTTGTAGCCATCAGCCAACTTGAATTTGAACCAGTAGCAAAGTTTCTCCTGCTCCAAAAGCAGCACTATTTCCACCCCTTCTCCTTATGCACTAGGAATGCCTCCAGGAAAGCAGGCGCTTGCTGACCCCCAGTCTCAGCACAGATCCCAATCGGATCATTCTCATCCTGAGTACTGTGGACAGAGCAGTCACTTTTAAAAGACCTGTAGGTGTTTGGGGTTGTTAGCCCTGCAGATGATCAGAGAACCACAGCTGATGGTTTCTACAGAGACAGCAACTGGCAAACTGGACCCCTGACACTCAGTACTGACTGGTGAGAACTGGTGGTGCTGGGGCTCAGAACTGCACCACTAAAGGCTGAGAGCTATGGCTATGCATATCCTGGAGCCAGGAGCAGACCTGTGCTTCGCCCATCTGAATCAAGCAAAAGAACACTAAAGTGATTGATGACAGTGGAGCCTTGCTTTGCAAATGAGGATGGTGAAGTGTGTAAGTTCAGAAAAATCAGAGAGCTGTGAGCTGTTGCTGTTTCCTGGCCCTCATGGCTCATGGCAATAAGCTGTCATCGGCGCAGGTAGCTTCCCGTGTCTGCCCTCCCACCCCATTCCCACACCTGACTTGCTATCGTGAACACAGACTCCTTGTGCTGTTTCTTCTCATAGCTTGCCAGCTGGACAACAAACAAGCATGCTCAGGCATTTGCTGAGTAAATGTATGAACGCTGGGATGAATGAAAAAGTGTGGGCCAGAGTTAGACCCTACACTTAACTCACGGTGAGAAGCAGTCCAGAAACTCCCAAATTAAAGAACACTACAGAGAAAAATTTATTTCTGGAACAAATTATTAATAAATAAATAAGTATTCTTAACCAGTGTCCTTAATGACAAAATGGCTCACATTCTGAAGCACTTTGAGCTGGGTGTGGTGGTACATGCCTGTAATCTCAGCATTGCAGTTGCCTGAGGCAGGAGCTTGTCCATGAGTTCCAGTCCAGCTTGGGTTATGCAGTGAATTCAAGGCCAGCCTGAACTGCAGAGTGAAACCCTGTCTCAACAATACGACACATAAAACCTGAAGAAGCACTTTGGAATTTAATGCCTGCTTTTGTGTCTTCTTGCATTTAATCAGCACAACTTTTGTGGGTGAAGATAATATGATTTCCACTTTAGAGATGAGAAGAGCGAATGCTACAAAATCAGAATGTATCCAGTGCTCTCTGGCTCCCCAGTCCCTTTACATCAACCTGATTCCTTATGATGGAAGCCTGGAGGTTAGATGTGTCAGGAGTGCACTGAGTTCTTCCTGCAGGTGACCAGCGTCTCCCCTAGAGAACCTAGATCTTTCTAGGCACAGCTTCCTTGAATTTGCCTTAGGAATGCTATTTTATTTATTTATTTTTTTTTCTTTTCAAAGTTTTATTGATAAACATATAGCAATGAGACAGTTTCAAATCAAATCGAAAGTACAGTTTCAACAAATATTAC
>NW_004524611.1:2596358-2603296 GCF_000260255.1 Octodon degus
TTGATTCTTTAGTGCAGATGTTATTAATTCAGGGATTTCTTTTTTCATTTCCAATCTGAGGTCTTCTATATCTGTCTGCAGCTGTTTTATTTCAGAAGCTGTTGATTCATTGCTTTCAGCTGTATGATTTCCAATTTGTTCTGTGTTAGTGTCCTCTGCACTTGTTACGGGTGGACTTGGGTTCTGAGGTTGCATTTTGTTCCTTCTCATCATTTTGTGTAGCACTGTCCTCTGCCCTTTGTTATAGATCTTTGCTGTAGTTATAACCTTCACAAGTACTGAAGTTCAGGTGGAGCTCTACAAGTTTGGACTTATCCAGCTGCATCTGGCTTAGGTCTGACTGCTGTGTTCAGCTTCTTCCCGCTGTGGACCAGGGCTAGGACTGGGTCTGGGCATTCCCGGAACTCGGCAGTAATTCCTACTGGGCGGGAGCGGTGGGGCAGGTATGGCAGAGTGGTGGGGGGCAGCCTGAGGGGGTGGGAGAGGGCCCGGCCCACGCTGCGCCTGGCTGGGACTGGTTCGGCCAGCGCAGAGTAGCAGGAAGCTCTCTACACACTCACTGGACCTGGGCTAGGCCTGGGTCTGGGGGTTCCCGGAAGTCGGCAGAAATTCCTACTGGGTGGGAGGGGTCGAGGAGGTATGGCGGAGTGGTGGCGGGCAGCCCGAGGGGGTGGGAGAGGGTCCGGCTCACGCTGCGCCTGGGCTGGGACTGGTCCCGCCAGCGCAGTTTAGCAGGAAGGTCTCCACACACTCACCGGACCTGGGCTAGGACTGGGAGGAATGCTATTTTTATGGCACCTCCCAGTATCCTATTTGCTGGCTTCCTCAGAGTAAGGTGCAGTGTACCTTGCAAGGCCATTCACCAAATAATCTCAAAAAGGTCACCTGGGACAAAAAGCTGCTAGATCCTCTGTCCAAGAGACACAGACATAAAAGGCCAAAGGAGGACTACATACAAAGCATCCACCCCAATTGCTACATCATCTTGGCTACTGATGAATTCCCCAGGACAATGCCACTCTATTGGATTGATTTGACCGAGAGAGGCCAGGGCCAGCTTGTGAGTGTTCCATGTAGTATGCCATTTGGATGTTTTCAGGGGGAAAACCCTGTCCTACTATATGACCTGCAACTATGTCCCTAGGATGGATAAGTCTCTAGATGTTGAGGGCTTATATCATAAGGCCAGGTGTCTTTGATTTTCTGTGTGGAGGTGTGACTTTCCTGGTGGCATAGGGGCAGGTCCTTCATTGCAGACACAGGCTCTGCCTTGCCTCTAGAGAGAATCTAGGACAACTTTGTGATCCACAAACTGACTAATGAGGCACACTTGACCTCCATGTTTGACAGAGACAGACTGGTGCCAACGCTCACCTCAGAGGAAATGATGGCAAGAAACCTGCGCACAGGCTGTGCAGAAATTACCAGGCAGCCCCCTTCCTGGAAGACTGTCTCAGCTCTGGCAGCCAGGAGGGCCCCATGTGGGCTAGACATCTGCAGTCACCTGAAGTCTGCCTGACCTACTGGTGTCATTGGCTTAAACACTGACGATAGCTCTCTGTGTGAGGGTCCTCCAGAGGAACAAGATCAACATGAGATACATGTATGATTATGGAAGGGAATTAATTATCTAAGTCAGTTGGCCTTGGGAGAAGATGCGAAGACCAGATCCCTTTCCAAATGGTGACACATTCCTTTTTTTTTTTTTTTTTTTTTTTTTGTTCTGTCCAGGCTGCAGATCTGTCAAGTAGCAGCAGCTACATTCAAAATGGGTCCTCCTCCTTCAGACTGCAAGGCTATGGTATGAGTCACCCACCCAAACACCTCCCCAGCTGTGCCTTGCTGATCTTCTCCATGTGCAAGGTGGGTATACCATGACAAACGGCCACATCTGTTGGCTGCTCAGAGGTACAATCGAGTTTTCAGAAGAGAGGGAGTTATGGGCTGGTCTCTTGCACAGAGTAAAGTTGTGGAACCTGCTGAGATTCCTAGTAAAGCAGAGCTGTCTTTTTCCCCCAAGTGGTCCTATATCATTTGACATGGGGGCAGCTTGACAGTGTCCCTGGCTACAGCTTAGGGTTCTGAGCTCCATTTTAATAATTAAAAGTTGTCCTGGTCTTTGCAAAGGTTAGCAGAAGGCAGTCACCCTGCCTGTCCCACCCTGTGATCAAGCCCTCAGGAGATGGCACTCGCTGGACTCGCAGAATGACCCAGGGACCTGGGCAGGGACGGGATGAGGACACATGCTCAGGAAGCTTACGGGTGAGTGATGGGACAGCCTTCTCTGTCCAGTAGACATTCCCATGGGGCTAAGGGCAAGAAGGGCCACACCTTGGTCAGAGTCACATGGTCTGGTGTGTCTACGAGCCAGCAGGGAGCATGCATCCCCATTAAGGAGCACCTCAAAGGACATTGGCCCTCATGAAAGCACCTGTGCAATGCACTTGTGAAGATTTGGATCCATGTGCCCCTCCCCCACAAGTCCTGCAGCCTACGTGCTTCCTCCCCGGGGCTGGAGCTTACTTCTCTTTATAAAATTAGGAAGCTCTGTTCTAGTAGCTTTGCCTTCACCTTACCTAATTAACCTTCTCAGTCTCCCAAACCTTTCTTACACAAAGGGAACAGGACACTTCTATAAATTTAACCAGAACACTGATGCCACCTGTAAGCCCCTTGTGGCCTGGTCTTATCCCCAGGGCAGACCTGCTAGAGAGGGCTCAGACCTGTCATAGCTGGGAATGGTCAACTCCACTGTTCACATGCTCAGAACATCTCTATGCAAATTCTTCACTACATTTAATTTCTCAGGAAGCAAGAGACGATCAGTGAATGTGTTGATGTAGCATAACTTCCTTTTGTTTTCCGCTTCAGTCTTTTAAATTACTTTTTGAAGTATCAAGCCCAACTGTAATAATTAAATAAGAAAACTTACCGCTAAGTCACAGTACTCCCACAAGTGCAGCTAGGTTAAAGCAGGATGGCTGTAGTTGCTGTGGTTTTCTCATTGAGTTGCACAAATACATGAATTGACTGACATACACAGGAGTTCCTGTCTGGCGTGTGTGTGGGGGGGGCACATGAATGGGCCAGGTCATGGAGTTAACAGTGCCCTGGGTGCTCCCCTACATAGTGTTCTTTTGTAGCCTACACAGCCTGTGGTTGACCACTGCACAATCAAGCTGTGGAAAATATAATTACAAATCACAAAATATTGTGAGGAGTTGGTGCGCTGTGGGGCCATATTACTGTCTGTGCTGGCCTTAGGCAATGACCACAGGTGCAGCGTGCCTGTGGCTTGTGCTGGGTCTTTATTTCCTGGCATAGGCTTGTTTTTTACACAAACATCATGTGTTCTTCATGCATTTATTAGGTGACAGATATTTGGTTTGTTTCTACCTTTTGGCCATTATGACAGATTTATGTACCAGATTTGGTGGCACTATGTTTCTTGTGTCTCAGATACATACTCGTAGAAGTGGAATAGCTAGTAACTGTTTACTCCTTTAGAGAACTACAGCTTCACCATTTCACCTTCTCAACAGCTGTGAGGAAGACTGAGCTTTCTCTACCATTGGGTATATGAAAATATCCCTGGCTTTACACTCCTTTAGAGTCCTTATTTTTTCCTCTTTTCATTTTGTGTTTCCCCTGGAGTTCCTCAGAGTCAGTCTCCACCTTGCATCTGGTGGTCTCCTGAGGCTGTGTCTGGTGCCTATGCATGCAGTGATGACAGGTGGGGAGAAAGCCTCTTCCAACATCACGGGACAGGGTGGGAGGCTTTCACTCACTGTGTCCTTGGGCTATTTCCTGCCTCCTACTCCCATGAGAGATGAACAGGCTGGAAGGTGCCTGAGCTGGGTCCCCCTCTGCCCTCGGTGCCATGAGGGTCCAGCAGTCTGCTTTAGGCTGTATAACCCACTCTTGGTACTGAAACAGCCTAGATACGTTTTACAATGGTATTTCCTCTACCGCTGACAGAAACAAGAGGGCTTAGCTTTTTTGATTTGCTTGTGGTTGTGAAGCCTAATGGTGTTCCTGCGGTGAAGCCCAGGAAGTGGGGGGGTCCCTGGAAGTTTGCCCCCTACCAGCCTCCGTGGGTTCATCAGAGAGACATCATGGGTTGCTCCTGGCCTGTGGTTCCAGAAGCTCTGTGCAGGTGAGCGCAGGTTGCCTGAGACGCGCGGTACTCACCTGTTCCTGCAGATTCACGTGGTCTTTTACTCTTGCCTAAGAACAGATGTTGATTTTCTGTTGGTTCAGCACATTTCTTTCTGTAAAAGTGGAAATAACAAATTCCAAGCTTTTTACGAGTCAGAGCTGCAACTACATAAGCATTTTTAAGCATAAATTAGGTATACTTAGGCAAATTAAGATAATCATATACTTTTACCTTATCGTTTCATTTTATATGGTTTATGTGTATATAAAGGTTTTCAATGCAGTACAGTACACAGGAATAAAAAATAGAGAAAAATGATAAATGCCTCATAACTTAGGCAAGAAAAATTGCCTCAGTTAT
This sequence comes from Octodon degus, assembly GCF_000260255.1. Lineage (NCBI taxonomy): Eukaryota > Metazoa > Chordata > Mammalia > Rodentia > Octodontidae > Octodon > Octodon degus. The sequence goes on from NW_004524611.1 coordinate 2,600,878, forward strand.
GTGGAGCAATGAAGAGCCGCAGTGAAAATGGAAATGAATTCTGTGACCAGACAGGGTCCCAGCGGCTCCTGCGGTGGAGACGGAGAAACTAAACCAGCCCGAGCTACAGACCTGGCTGCCCACACCTACCAGGGAAAGTAATCTTCAGTACAAGACAGGGGAAGGATTTATTTTAAAAAGTAGACACTCTGGAGTAGAAGTGGGTTTTCAGAGAAATGAGACACATTATTCCCTGGAAGTGAGATATTTATGTTTCTCTTTAGGAGGCAGAAATCTGTGGAAAAGGTGGCCCACCCCTCCCCAAGAATGTAATACCCCATTTTGCAGGTATGAACCAGTTGTTTGTTTAAAGAATGACAATTTAAACATTCTTTGAAATCACTTGGTCCTTCTCTTAATATCAGATTGCATCTGTTCACCTCTCAACTCTGGCAATTTGTGTGTTTATGGAATCCTTGAGGAACTCAGGATATGATGGTTCTGGAAAAAAAGAGGCATAAATTACTCCAGGGAATGTGGATATGGGTACCTTGAATAACTCTGACTTTGCCCCAGAAAGAAGAGCTTTCTTAAACACCTACTTGTAATTTTGCCTGCCTCCTTTCTATCTTTATTTTCTCTATCCCACCTCAATATCAACATGGATAAATCTCAAAGCCTTACACTATGTGAAGCAAGTTGCAAAGTGCTTCTCATTATTTTGTTATCTGCAGTGTTATTTACATAAAAATTAAAATGCATTCAACAGCAAGCTGTAGCTTAAGATCAAGGTGCTGAGTGGTGCCAGGCATCCCGGAGAGGCTTTCCCCGTGGAGCAGCAGGGGAAGTGGTGGCAGCGGGGCTTGGCTGCACCTGCAGGGATGATCTGAGTTGGAAGCATAAGGCAGAGCTGTTCGCATTCAACAAAGGCTCTATGAAGAAGAGCCTGGTAGCTCACACTCCTCTCTGCATTTGTAGGATGCTTTATGATTTTCCTAAATAAAAACTTGGACTGACATAGTTTTTTCCCACTAAAGAAAATTTCATTGTTGACATTTTTGTCACACATTAATGTTACATATTATGAAACAATTATACTTCAAGTATTAATGCACACACAGGGACTGCTGGTCACTGACTCTTCTGCAAAGCGGGTATTTCTTTGTGGTTTCCTTCCTGCTGTAAGGGAATCTCTTCTAAGTTGGACAAAAATTTCTCTCTGTAGGGCTCATTGTTGACTTGCTCCCAAATCTACGTCTTTGTGTGGCATATTGTAGAAGGGGTATTTGAGCATCTTCGGCCTGATGAACATATTATCCGACAGGACACACACAGAACTGAGTTCTTCTGCATTTACAACTTCCAAAGGTGCACTGAATAATTTCTTTCTGTTGTTGTTTTCATAAGGACAGAAGAAAAACAGGAGAGACAGGGAGGAGCTGGGGGCAGCCGGGTGTCAGCAGTGGGGTGACTCTAACGTTGGCAGCTGAGGAACGCATGGTAGACACCACACAGCAGCAACACGCATTTTCTCATTTTAGTCTCTAAAATCTCCTCTTGTCCTTACAAGTGATAAAATGGTGACTCACGGAGGTTCATAATCACGTTCCAATTATACAGCTAAAAGCGACAAGGCTACAGCTGAAAACCAGAACAATCTGTCTCAGAAGCCCATGCTCAGTGCTTACATCTTTAAAAAAAGAAAGAAAAAGACAGTTGTCAGGCTTTCTGGGCGGGGATCTCAGCTCTCTTGCATAACTCAGATGCCTCTCCTGGCAGGGTGAGCCCAGCTCCACAGGCTGCTGGGACACGAGTGTGCCTGTCCTGGATGTACATGTGTCTGACTCCTGCCTCTGCTCCTCAGGCACCGGCACAGCCTCACAGACCTCCTAGGTGTGGGTGCTTCCTCTGCCCTTGCATGGAGTCTCCCTGCCCTGCTAAACTGCCTCTAGGTCCCCATGTGAGACTAATGTCTCTGAGGTTTTGTGGCCACAGCTGCCCTGCGACCTTGTCGATCCTCCAGTTTGGATCGAGAATCTACCTTGACAACCAGCATGTCCTCACGCTGCCAGACAGAGTCCAGGGAGGTTCCTGAAGCCTCGTGAGGTGGCCTAACACGTCCCCATGGGAGAGTGGGTTTGCAGGCTCACTGCCTCCACCGTGGGAAAAATCTTTCAGGTCACTTCAGAGAGAGACATGGGAAGGGCTCTATTTAGAAAAAAAATAGGAACTCTGAAGTATGCATTCAGAGAAACCTCTCTCTCTCTCTCTCTCTCTCTCTCTCTCTCTCTCTCTCTCTCTCTCTCACACACACACACACACACACACACACACAGTATTTCCTAGAACTGGGAAAATTTCTGCCTCTCTTGAGGAATTGAAAACCCGCTGGAGAGATGGCTCAGTGGTCTAAAGCACCTACTTGGAACAAGCTTGGCAA